>NC_064619.1:7753847-8062886 GCF_023898315.1 Schistocerca nitens | reverse complement strand
TAGATCACATAACTAATGAGGAAGTATTGAATAGGATTGGGGAGAAGAGAAGTTTGTGGCACAACTTGGCCAGAAGAAGGGATGGGTTGGTAGGACATGTTCTGAGGCATCAAGGGATCACCAATTTAGTATTGGAGGGCAGCGTGGGCGGTAAAAATCGTAGAGGGAGACCAAGAGATGAATACACTAAGCAGATTCAGAAGGATGTAGGTTGCAGCAGGTACTGGGAGATGAAGAAGCTTGCACAGGATAGAGTAGCATGGAGAGCTGCATCAAACCGGTCTCAGGACTGAAGACCACAACAACAACAAGCGACACTGTCAAAGTGCAGATTGTTATGGCCCGGGATCTGGGAACGAGCATTTGGGAAACGGTCGGCTGTTGGCGTGCTACCTTCGTTAACATGTACGGAAAGTGGTTGGAGGACGGTGAAATCTCGAGTAAGAGGCAAGTTGTTGGATGTCCATATCTCGTGGGAGATATGACGACAGTGCACAATGCTGGTGCAGGCACGGGTGTTACGTACAGCACTGTTCAGCAGACATTGTTGAA
Source organism: Schistocerca nitens (assembly GCF_023898315.1). Taxonomy (NCBI): domain Eukaryota; kingdom Metazoa; phylum Arthropoda; class Insecta; order Orthoptera; family Acrididae; genus Schistocerca; species Schistocerca nitens. The sequence continues at coordinate 8,062,334 of NC_064619.1, read as the reverse complement.
CATGGGGTTCCAGAACAGACGACCCGCACGTATCCCCATATTGACCCAACGAGACCATAAGTGGCGACTGCCGCGATCACGGGATGGTCGAGACTCGATCGTGGATCAACGGAAACATCTAACATGGTCAGGTGAATCACGTTTCTTGTTACACGAGATCGACGGCATTTTCCAGCAGGATAACTGTGTGACAAGACCAGAAATGTACTGCAGTGGTTTGAGGAGCACGGTACTGAACTTCAGTCGATGTCTTGGCTACCACGATGGAACACATCGGGGATGCAATCGGGCGCTGGCTCTATTCCCACTAACTACCGGAAATTTCGTGGCCTGGTGCCACATACCTCCGGAAACCTAAGAAGAACTTGTCGAATCCATGCCAGACAGTATCACTACTTTATTGTGTTCCAAAGCTGGACCAACATGAAATTAAACTGGTGCTAATAATGCTCATGCTTGTCAGTGTATGTATGATAAGTACCGTTCTACTAGCCACACAAGGTGCAATAGAAACAGTTTCTTCACCTTGTTCTTTCCATATCGAAAGAGTTCCAGCTTTAGAAAATGAATTGTTATACCTCCAGGACAATAACACCAATATTAATAAATGGCTCTGAGCACTATGCGACTTAACAGCTATGCTCATCAGTCCCCTAGAACTAAGAACTACTTAAACCTAACTAACCTAACGACAGCACACAACACCCAGTCATCACGAGGCAGAGAAAATCCCTGACCCCGCCGGGAATCGAACCCGGGCGCGGGAAGCGAGAACGCTACCGTACGACCACGAGCTGCGGACCCCAATATTAATAAACAGCGCTTGCGGGGAAATATACACTACTGCTCATTAAAATTGCTACACCACGAAGATGACGTGCTACATACGCGAAATTTAACCGGCAGGAAGAAGATGCTGTGATATGCAAATGACTACCTTTTCAGAGCATTCACACAAGGTTGGCGGCGGTGGCGACACCTACAACGTGCAGACATGAGGATAGTTTCCAACCGATTTCTCATACACAAAAAGCAGTCGACCGGCGTTGCCTGGTGAAACGTTGTTGTGATGCCTCGTGTAAGGAGGAGAAATGCGTACCATCACGACTTTGATAAAGGTCGGTTTGTAGCCTATCGCGATTGCGGTTGATCGTATCGCGACATTGCTGCTCGCGTTGGTCGAGATCCAATGACTGTTAGCAGAATATGGAATCGGTGGGTTCAGGAGGGTAATACGTAACGTGCTGCATCCCAACGGCCTCGTATCACTAGCAGTCGAGATGACAGGCATCTTATCCGCATGGCTGTAGCGGATCGTGCAGCCACGTCTCGATCCCTGAGAAAACAGATGGGGACGTTTGCAAGACAACAACCATCTGCACGAACAGTTCGACGACGTTTGCAGCAGCATGGACTATCATCTCGGAGACCATGGCTGCGGTTACCCTTGACGCTGCATCACAGACAGGAGCGCCTGCGATGGTGTACTCAACGACGAACCTGGGTGCACGAATGGCAAAACGTAATTTTTTCGGATGAATCCAGGTTCTGTTTACAGCATCATGATGGTTGCATCCGTCTTTGGCGACATCGCGGTGAACGCACATTGGAAGTGTGTATTCGTCATCGCCATACTGGCGTATCACCCGCCGTGATGGGATGGTGTGCCATTGGTTACAAGTCTCGGTCACGTCTTGTTCGCACTGACGGCACTTTGAACAGTGGACATTACATTTCAGATGTGTTACGACCCGTGGCTCGAACCTTCATTCGATCCCTGCGAAACCCTACATTTCAGCAAGATAATGCACGACCGCATGTTGCAGGTCCCGTACGGGTCTTTATGGATACAGAAAATGTTCGATTGTTGCCTTGGTCAGCACATTCTCCAGATCTCTCACCAACTGAAAACGTCTGGTCAATGGTGGCCGAGCAACTGGCTCGTCACAATATGCCAGTCACTACTCTTGATGAACTGTGGTATAGTGTTGAAGCTGCATGGGCAGCTGTACCTGTACACGCCATCCAAGCTCTGTTTGACTCAATGACCAGGCGTATCAAGGCCGTTATTACGGCCAGAGGTAGTTGTTTTGGGTACTGGTTTCTCAGGATCTATGCACCGAAATTGCGTGAAAACGTAATCACATGTCAGTTCTAGTATAATATGTTTGTCCAATGAATATACGTTCATCAACTGCATTTCTTCTTGGTGTAGCAATTTTAATGGCCAGTAGTGTAATTATATATATTCATTGATTTGGTGACGACGTACGAGTCTTAAAGTGTTCTACACCCTCCGCGGAGATCTGGACAGGCGCTAACGACCTGCAGGATGGCGGAACTGCGCTGGTGCCCAGAGGCCAGAATCGATCCACCGGGCGCTGACGGCGGTAAGTGGATATGAGAACTTGTGTCCGAAGTTCCCTTTCCCGCCGCCTGCGGCTGCCCGCGGGCCGAGCCTTGCCAGATGGCGCGGACAGCCGCCGGGACGGCGACGCAACGCAGGCGCGCAGCGGCTCTTTGGGAAGACGAAGCCGCCCCCCGCCGGCCGCGCTGTAAGCGGAGGCCCGGCCGCGTCCAGCGGCAGCGCGGGACTCACGGGCCTCGTCAGGGACCCACGGCTGGCCGTGCCGCCTTATCCCGGCCCACGTCTTAAGGACTCCAAAGCCCGCGCCGCCACCGCGCGCGCGCTCCAGCAACGCGCGATGATTACGCAACGGCTGGACGTAACACCAGGCAGTACGGGACGTCCTGACCACTGCACCATGCGGTTGCGACACTACTTCTCAGCCTATCCAGCGTAGGTATTCAAAAACTATGATCTATTGAATTTTCAAGGAGAAAAGGTGGAACGGTAGGTTTCAAAGTCCAGTCGACGCCTAGTGTAATAGAGACGGTGTGTGAACTAGGACTGAGCTAGCATAGAGAAGGAAATCAGTCGCCTTAAGCGGTTTGAATCCTGTACGTTAGAGCTATTAATGCAAGTCCTCTGTTCTGTGTTATACACTGATGGGACAAAAGCCATGTGGTGGCACATGTACAAATGGCGCTATTATCGCCTACACAAGGTATACAAGGGCAGGAGCTGTCATTTGTACTCAGGTGGTACATGTGAAAAGGATTCCGACGTCATTATGGCCGCCCTACGGGAATTAACAGACTTTGAACGCAGAATCGTGGTTGTAGCTAGACGCATGGGACATTCTATTCGGAAATCGTTGTTGTTCTGGTCTTCACTCCAGAGACTGGTTTGATGCAGCTCTCCATGCTACTCTATCCTCTGCAAGATTCTTCATCTCCCAGTACCTACGGCAACCTACATCCTTCTGAATCTGCTTAGTGTATTCATCCCTTGGTCTCCCTCTCCCTTGATGCCTCAGAATATGCCCTACCAACCAATCCCTTCTTCTAGTCAAGTTGTGCCACAAATTTCTCTTCTCCCCAATTCTATTCAGTACCTGCTCATTAGTTATGTGATCTACCCATCTACTTTTCAGCATTCTTCTGTAGCACCACATTTCAAAAGCTTCTATTCTCGTCTTGTCCAAACTATTTACCGTTCATGTTTCACTTCCATATATGGCTACACTCCATACAAATACTTTCAGAAACGACTTCCTGACACTTAAATCTATACTCGATGTTAACAAATTTCTCTTCTTCAGAAATTCTTTCCTTGCCATTGTCAGTCTACATTTTATATCCTCTGTACTTCGACTACCATCAGTTATTTTGCTCCCCAAATAGCAAAACTCATTTACTACTTTAAGCGTCTCATTTCCTGATCTAAATCCTGCAGCATGGCCGGATTTAATTCGGCTACATTCCATTATTCTCGTTTTGCTTTTGAGTAAATCGTTAGCGATTTGAATATTCCGAGGTCCACAGTGTCAAGGGTGTGACGAGAATACCAAATGCCACGCATTACCCCAGGCCTTCATTTAACGACCGAGAGCAGCGGCATCTGCGCAGAGTTGTCAGTGTTAATAGACAAGCAGCACTGCGTGAAATAGCGGCAGAAAGCCTTGTGGGACGCACGAAGAAAGTATCCGTTAGGACAGTGCGGCGAAATCTGATATTAATGGCCTATGGCAGCAGACGACTGAGGCAAGTGTTTTTTCTAACAGCACGTCACTGGCAGCGCCTCTCCTGGACTCATAGATACATCGGTTGCAGCTCCTCTGAACCGATCATTGACTGGAAATAATTATGTTCGGCTACTTGAAGCCGTTCATGGACTTCATGTTCTCAAACAGCGATGGAATTTTTATGGATGACAGTGAGCCGTGTCACCAGGCCAGAATTGTTCGCGACTGACTTGAAGAAAATTCTGAGCAGTTTGAGCAATGCTTCGGCCACTCGGATCACCCTAAACCAATCCCATCGAACATTTACGGGCCACAATCTCAGAGATCACTTCTTCCACAAAATCCTGCACCAGCAACACTTTCGCAATTGTGGACGTCTATAGAGAGAGCATGGCTCAGTATTCCTCTTATAGGGGACTTCCAATGAGTTGTTGAGTCCGTGTCACGCAGCGTTGCTGCGCTACGTAAGGAAAAAGCAGGTCCTACACGATTTTAGGGCGCTGCAGCCATGGGCTGTTCGGCTGGTCCCGGCGGAGGTTCGAGTCCTCCCTCGGGCATGTGTGTCTGTGTTTGTCCTTAGGACAATTTAGATTAAGTAGTGTGTAAGCTTAGGGACTGATGACCTTAGCAGTTACGTCCCATAAGATTTCACACACATTTGAACATTTGAACGATTTTAGGAGGAATCCCATGACTTTTGTCACCTCAGTATACGATGCTTTCGGAACGCCGCTGGGCTTCAGATTACGGACTAAGGATGTAGATTACTTTGGTTGTTCTAAAGAAATTTGGCAGTTCACAGGTTGTCAGACTATTTTGTCATAGATTCGCGACTGTTTTTTTCGTTTCGTTCTACTTCTGCGCAGCATTTAACGACAGTCTGCGACAAACAGTCACGAAACTCTATGGGGCAGACAAATGTAACCTTTTTACACTTGAAGCGATGTTAGCGTTCCAAGTGGCTAGCATGTGGTAACAGAAGAATGACGTGATATAAACTGAGAACTGGCGATTGTTAATGCTGTTACTTCCATGTTTTTCACTCACTAAACGTGGCGTTAATTTTTTCGATACGAATAGGAAAATGTAGTTACAGTAATACCCTATCTCCCCTTAATGTCAACATACAGTAATAGAATGTCAGCGCAATCTATTATATACGACTAACAGTAGCAATGTTGTTAATTGTATCATCGAAAATACTTTAAGACGAGAAATGAATTGGAACATGAGTGTTTAAGTTCAAAAGGAGATGATTTCGAGTACATTCGCGTTCTTGGCATGTGATTTCTTAAGTTTTGCGCCGATTGTCTTTCGTTTCATGACTTTCTTTGCGGATGTCAGACTCGTTTTAATACACTCAAAGCCAGGCACGACTTTTTATGTTCTTGGTGATGTGCTGCTATTTTTGTAAAAGCTGTTCTGGCTTTGTCCTTGCTTCTACGCCTTGTATATACCTATCACGCCTAACTACCCTGCGTCCCAGGCACTGGTATAAAATGTATTGCCTACACGCAAACTCAGCGACGGAGGGTCCCCCGACGGGCTCGTACGTTTGATACACTCATATCTCACGGACAGGAGTTTCAACACTCACGTGCAGGGCAAACAATCAACACGACATGGTATTCACGCTGGAGTACCCCAAGGAAGCATGCTAGGGCCCATACTGTTTAACCTCTACATTAATGACCTTCCAGCTACACGCAACTCTACGCGGATGGCACTGCCATCCTTGCGCAACTTTGGAAACTGTCTAACATTAACTCACGACTACAGACTGCACTCAGAGTGGCAGAGCATTGGTTGTGAAATGGCATTTTAGAGTAAACGTCGTCAAGTGCGAAGGCGTTCTGTACACTAGAAGACAGAAACTACTGCGCATACATCAACACTGCAACCCAATAACACTACACGCACGCCCAATACGTTTCCGTGAGAAGGTCAGATACCCCGGTGTCTGGCTGGACCGGAAACTACTCTGGGGGGACCACATTCAACACGTGGCCAACAAAGCAAATGCGAGGCTCAGACAACTCTACCCTATGCTTAACAGGCGTAGCACACTGAGTAGGAAGGTGTCCAGGTCCATGTACATGACACTTATTAGTCCTCTGATGACGTATGCTGCTCTCGTCTGGGATACGCTGCACCCACACGCCTGCGCCGTCTGCGGCTCATACAGAACAAAGTACTGAAAATCATAAGCAATGCACCGCGTTACACACCCACCGCTGATCTTCACAGGGAATATCGGCTCAATACCCTCTTGCAGGTATTCCAAAAACTCTCCACACGACTGTACAGAAACACGAGACACTCGCGTAACCCGTTTATTCTTTCTCTGGGGAACTACGACCACAACCATAGATAAAAACATAATAGACCAAAAACGCTATTAGGAAGGAGCTAAACATCTATGGTCCATAGCACGCTAAGACGACAGTACTGGCAAGCCCCTGCAACATAGCTACTACTGGCAACCCCAGATGCTCGACCCGCCGAAAAACAGGCAATCGCAGGGAAACCGTATTGTACACAGCACGCAAACCAGCCACACGCACCGTACACTGTGAGCTGATCTATGGCCGATCGGCCACTAATGTGTGACGACCTCGAACTGTTACAGGGACGCAGCAGCTGCAGCAGGCCCTGCAACGAGCACCCGCTACGACAAAGGTACCGATGCACGATACCTCGCACTTACATAACCACACCTGGCATGCACTGTCGCAGCTAGCAAGCCGCTACTGCCTTTACTACCCGTCCTACTGTCGCAGAGGTTCTTTTCCCTTGGCGCTTGCCTTGGCACTTTCTTTCCCCAGCCCTTACAAACCGCTACCCTTCGATCGCTTTCGTCCACTTTCTGTCTCCTGATGGACCATATGAGTAATCCTACCCAGACGCATGGACAACATCACAGCCCGCATCCTGTGACTCCTGATTCGAAAACTAACATGTTCTACGGAGGTGACAGTAGAACTGTTGGTTTGGTCACTACGTCGGTGTGGGAGTGGGGGTGCCCCACCCTTGAAGACTTGAAGAACGTATATCTTCAAATTCTGTTTCCCGGATGTAACATTTAGTCCTCCAGCATATCCCCCTATGGCGCTTTCTTCATATTTGTGTGCATATCAAAATCTACAGTTAGCACATATTCCATTACATTTAGCACAAAACCCAATTCCTGTTCACTTTCGGCTACCAGTGCTATATGACCAGTGGATCGTATTGTGATAATTTTCTGCCCTTGATAAACAATAACAATCCTTAACGTACGGAAAATCTAGCTGAAGCTGCTCCTGTTAATAGTGCCACAATAAATCCGAAGTATGGCTTTATTTGCAGTTTGAATTTGTTTTCCATTCCAAATGCACATTACACAATTGCTACCCAGTGTATCTATGTATGATAACCGCTTTGTAGTGCTGCAGTAGTGAATTTGTAGAAAAACGAGGGGAGGTTCGTGACTTATTAACTTGGACTCTGATTTAACTGTTTCGTTCAGATGATCGAAGTTACTGAAAGTGATGTGTAGCGTTTAGATGTTGAATTTGGTTTTCAATTATGATGCTTTCAACTGAGGAAATTTATTTTACTTGTTGAACATGTGTTTCGACAAGGCGATAGATATAGGAATTTAGTACAAGGAGGCATTTGTTGGAAAATTCCCGGAAACAGTTGTACCTCACCGTAACGCGGTTTGTCGACTTCTTGACACATTTAGAGACACAGGGTCAGTGTGAGATGTGGAACGAACTCGAAGGTCGCCTAAGCCAAACGAACGAAAGTTGTTGGATCTTTCTTGCTCTATGCAGTAGAGCCTAGTAAAATAACTGCGCAAAGTTTTACATGAAAAAGAATTCGCAGTTACAACCGCGCGTAAAGCGGTTGGTCAAGCCGTGCGGGATTAGCCGTGCGGTCTCAGACGCTGCAGTCATGGATTGTGCGGGTTCGATTCCCGGCGGGGTCAGGGATTTTATCTGCCTCGTGATGACTGGGTGTTGTGTGATGTCCTTAGGTTAGTTAGGTTTAAGTAGTTCTAAGTTCTAGGGGACTGATGACCATAGCTGTTAAGTCCCATAGTGCTCAGAGCCATTTGAACCATTTGAACCATGGACTGTGCGGCTCATCCTGGCGGAGGTTCGAGTCCTCCCTCGTGCATGGGTGTGTGTGTTTGTCCTTAGGATAATTTAGGTTAAGTAGTGTGTAAGCTTAGGGACTGATGACCTTAGCAGTTAAGTCCCGTAAGATTTTACACACAAATACGGTTGGTCAAACATTGAAAAGTGTTGGCCGTATTAAGTGACAGAAGTACATGAATATAAAGATGCAGATCATGAAATGCTAATCCGTTATTGCAAATGGTTTACACCTTTTACTAAGAGGAATACCACTGATAATGTTCTTAATGCTAACAACACTTTGCCTCTTGTGAGGGAGTTTTTTGTCATCTCAAATAGCTACGGCGCACCCGCACGCCGGAGCTTGCTCCACCAGATTTTTTGTATAAAGAGCAGCAAAATCTGTACTGTGTCGCAATTCTTGTAACTTAAAAATGGAAATAACTGCAGACATGAGTAGCATATCAGAATGAGATCTGTAGAAAGCGTTTTCAGACTTGTATAGCCGCCCGTGGACTTCATTTCCAACATATGATGTAACTGCAGAGCAAGTTTCCGCACATCCCGTATAAGTCCCTTCGCTTTGGTAATCCCCTTCAGGACAACACATACTATCATGCATTACTATCGTTGGTGTTGTTTCTTCTCAGGTACTGAGCCAGCTGTCACTGTTTCCCAGTGGCAAGTGCTTGATTACAATTTAGTACACTGCTACGTATGTATAATAAAGAAAAAAGTAATTCCTACAGATGTAGAACAGTGTGATTATACAATGTCTAGTCTGTGTGCCTAACGTTACAGGGACTTTTCAGGTGGAGGTAACAACACAGCATGAAATGCATGTACAGCTTATTGCCATCTTTCGGACTCAGAGAGAGATCGAATCATTAGCACGAGGAATATCGGAGCATCATACCAACAGATTGCTCAAGCAGTCGGCTGTAGTTTGGTGACCGCAGAAAGAGTGCTGACGAGATGGACACAGGACAGTCGTGTGGCAGTCAAAGTTGATTTGCCTCCTCCCAGGAGGACTGTACCACGCGCAACACGTAGGTTTGTTCCGCTGGCTCTGCGAATAAATGGATGACAATAGCTAAATTCCCGGCAGTTGTAACAGGAAAAGTTCCACTACGATCCGTTGGGATCAGGTTACTGGAAGTTAGATTGAGATCTCGGACTGCCGTGGGTCGCTTGCTACTGGCACCGTATTACAGCCATGACAGACTTGCACGGTGCAGAGCAGGCTTGGCCAAACAGCGGTCCGCGAGCGCGAGTGCTCCGGGCGTGCTCCTGCTTAGCGCTCTGAGCACAGTGGCGGGTGGATTGGTTGGGTTGTTTCTGGGGGAGAAGACCAGACAGCGAGGTTATCGGTCTCATCGGATTAGGGAAGGATGGGGGAAGGAAGTCGGCCGTGCCCTTTGAAAGGAACCATCCCTGCATTTGCCTGCAGCGATTTAGAGAAGTCACGGAAAATCAGAATGACTGGACGTGGGATTGAACCATCGTCCTCCCGAATGCGAGTCCAGTGTGGCGGACGGGGCTGAGGGACGGGGAGAAAGAGGAAAATGTAGAATACAGACAGACGCTGCTACAGAAAAGCATTCGCCTTGGCAAACGCGAAACCGTTTGCTGACAGTACTGTTTGCGTTAAATTATATTTACATTCTGCATTTGCAATACTACGGCGTCTACACACTATCCCAAAAAAGAAAAAAGGGTAGAATCCATACCGTCTCTTGCCGGACGGGAATTGCCTTACTTTTCATGTCGCTGAAATCCCATGCAGAGTGCTCACTCTTATGGCTGGAAAACACTTATCTGAATGTCATTACAACACCGAACAGAAAGATTGTATGATGCACTTGTCTTTTGACGGATGACAGAGAATGCCGGCTGAACGGAAGGCAGCCATTAGAGCGAAAAACTAACTTAAGGGTCAGCAGAGTGGTGACAAAATCTTTTGCGGTCAACATCACATCATTAAGTTTCTTAATGCAAGGGTAGGATCGTTTGGTAAAATATGGCGGACAAGAGTAATGGCTTCAAACAAAAGGTAGTCCTATTGTACGAGTGGGACATCCTCCCCTAGCATTACTATTCCTCAAAAGTAGTTGTCGATACCGTGAAAACTTTCATATCGTTTTATACACAGTACGTTATATTTCAAGCTAAAATTTATGAAAAGGATTTACTTTGTTTTGGATGTTGCAATCGATAAGTACTAGTTCTGAATGTACAGTTAATTTTTTTAGAAACATTTGAAATTACGAATTATTTGGCACACTTGAAATTTCTATTATTAATTACGCAATGTAGTACTGCTTACTACCTTTATTTCTAGATTAATTTAGGAAATAATAATCGAAAGTAATAGAAATTCATTTGCCAAGAAAAAATGTAAACCCTTGGGAATAGTGCTATTTCCGCTGAGTGAGGCAGTAGTAAGTATGCCTCTGTTGTGATCGGACGTATTTTTGTATTTTGTGCGAACTATGTAATTTCGACTTTGTTAATGTGAAAATTCAAAAGACTGTATGATATACTAAAACATCACAAAATATAAGGAAGAAAAGGAAAAATAGCACATGAATATGGACTGGGAGAAAGGAATGAAATGAATGAGGAAATCACCTGGTAGAATTTTCCACAGAGCATTATTTAATCATAGCTAACATTTCGTTTAAGACCTGGAGACACCTGAAGATTTCAGACTGATTAAGCGATGGTAAGACACAGATTTTGGAACCAGATTTTAAACTGTAAGACATTTCCAGAGGCAGATGGGACTCCGACGACAATTTATAGGTTATGAACTGTAAAGCAAAAATGAAGTAAATGCAAAAAGGTAGGAATCTAGGAAGATGGGATCTGGATAAACTGAAAGAACCAGATGTTGTAGAGAGTTTTCAGAGGGAGCATTAGGGAACGGCTGGCAACAACAGGGGAAAGGAATACAGCAGAAAAAGCACGGATAGGTTTTAGAGATGAAATAGTCAAGACAGCAGAGGATCAAGTAGGTTAAAAGACGAGGTCTAGTAGAAATCCTTGGGTAACATAAGAGATATTGAATTTAGTTGGTGAACGGAGAAACTATAAAAATGCAATAAATGAAACAGGCGAAAGTGAATACAATCGTCAAAAAAATGAGTTTGACAGGAAGTGCAAAATGGCTAAGCAGCTTTGAAAGCAGCTGTTTGCTGCTTGCTGAGATAGTTCGTGTCATTGCGGCTATCGGCAAGCATTGCCTATCTGCAGAGTTATGTCACTGAGCATTCGTGAGATTTTTACTTTCCAAGGAGAACTTCTCACTGATTTACGTCGCGAGGTTGCTACGAACGCCGCTAGTACAAGTATGTTCCCGCGTACTGCTGATCATTCTTTTTCTCATGAGATCAGTAGCAGCGAGGCTCAGCACACAATCCGAGTTTAATCCGGAGAGTCATACAGTCCACTCAGTCACTTTTCCATTCAGTTTAGCTTCTTAAATGTTTTGCGTCGTGCATAGAACTTGTTTCATGTGATATTTCTATGTCTGTCTTACTTTCCACATGTCTTTGTGCTGCTAAGAAAAGATAGGTTATTGAGATAACTTTACTTTCGGTTCACTCATACAATATGGAACTTAAATGTTCTCCGTCATTTCAATTTCTCTCATCATTTATTTGATATTTAAGTGCAGAATGGTATAACCTCATTACATGATCGGCTGTTGCCAGACGCAGGCCTTGTCTGTGTTCCTTGCTGCAGTGGATAATTTTCGTCTAATACTTCACGTCATGAATAAGGACCTCTGTTCAGAATATTACGTATTCCCAGCAAATAAGGTAGCCAATGACGCTGATGCAATTTGGAGAGACGCTGATAGATGATTCTGCAGACGTAAACAATGTGATACAGAGTATCCGGACACCTGGCTGAAAATGACTTACAAGTTCGTGGCGCCCTCCATCGGTAATGCTGGAATTCAATATGGTGTTGGCCCACCCTTAGCCTTCATAACAGCCTCCAATCAAGCAGGCATACGTTCAGTCAGGTACTGGAAGGTTTCTTGAGGAATGGCAGCCAATTCTTCACGGAGTGCTGCACTGAGGAGAGGTATCGATGTCGGTCTGTGAGGCCTGACACGAAGTCGGCGTTCCAAAACATCCCAAATGTGTTCTGTAGGATTCAAGTCAAGCCTCTGTGCAGGCCAGTCCATTACAGGGATGTTATGGTCGTGTTACCACTCCGCCACAGGCAATGCATTATGAACAGGTGCTCGATCGTGTTGAACGATTCAATCGCCATCCCCGAATTGCTCTTCAACAGTGGGAAACAATAATGTGCTTAAAACATCTATGTAGACCTGTGCTGTGATAGTGCCACGCAAAACAACAAGTGGTGCAAGCCCCTCCTTAAAAAACACAACCACACCATAACACTACCGCCTCCGAATTTTACTGTTGGCGCTATATATGCTGGCATTCGCCATATGCACACCCTGCCATGGGATCGCTCACTCTGTACCGTGATTCGTCAGTCCACACAACATTTTTCCACTGTTCAATCATCCAATGTTTACGCTCCTTAGACCAAGTAGGGTGTCGTTTGGCATTCACATGCGTGATGTGTGGCTTATGAGCAGCCGCTCGACCAGGAAATCGACGTCTTCACACCTCCCGCCTAACTGTCAAAGTACTTGCAGTGAATCCTGATGCAGTTTGTAATTCCTGTGTTGTGACGGTCTTTTTTTTTTTTTGTTTTAGGGCGCAAAACTTCTATGGTCATTAGCGCCCAGCCCGTGACTTAGGAAACAGTAAAAAACCGAAATTGAAAACCAGCAGCAATGGGAACAAAGTCATAAAATTGGAGAAACTAAAAGCAGAAGGAATGCTTAAAAATCCACTACAGAAAGGGGTTGGTTGTCCCCAAAAAAGGCTTCAAATGACTGACGTCATTTCACTGTCACTAATAAACTGGAGAACGCGGTCGGCTGAGCGCGTGTCATCTGCTAAAATCGACGAGAGATCAGGCGATAGCTGTAGACGGGAGCGTAACGGATTAAAATAGGGGCATTCAATTAAAAGGTGTCTTACCGTCCACAGCTGAGAGCAGTGGGGACAGAGTGGGGGAGGATCGCCGCTTAAAAGATGTCGATGGCTAAAAAGACAGTGCCCTATCCGGAGTCTAGCTAAAATCACCTCCTCCCGACGACGCGTTCGGGAGGAAGAGGTCCAAGCGCAAGGAAGGGCTTTCACTTCCCGCAATTTATTATGGAGAAGTGTTGACCAATGCGCATGCCATAAATGAGCAACTTTGCGACATAAACCGCTCCGTAGATCGGTGAAGGGAAGCGACTGAATAGCTGGCCGAGGAAGAGAGACTGCAGCCTTGGCCGCTATATCGGACGCCTCATTCCCACAGGTACCAGCGTGTCCCGGGAGCCAGAGGAACGTCACCGAGACGCCCCCCAGGTGGAGCAAGCGCAGACAGTCCTGAATCCGGTGGACCAGAGGGTGCACAGGGTAAAGAGCTTGGAGACTGAGAAGAGAGCTGAGAGAATCTGAGCAGATAACGTACTGCATCCGCTGATGGCGGCGGATGTAGTGGACAGCCTGGAGAACAGCGTAAAGCTCCGCAGTATACACCGAACACTGGTCGGGAAGCCGAAATTGATTTGGGGTGTCGCCAACAATATAGGCACTCCCTACACCTAACGATGTTTTCGAGCCGTCGGTGTAAATAAATATGGCGTCCGTCATTTGTGCACATAGAGCAGCAAATGCCCGACGATAAACAAGTGTAGGGGTACCATCCTTGGGAAATCGACAAAGGTCACGGAGCAGGCAGATCCGGGGACGGAGCCAAGGCGGTGCTGTACCCCAAGTTGTCAAGAAGGTTTTAGGAAAGCGGAAGGAAAGAGAATGGAGCAGTTGACGGAAGCGGACTCCCGGGGGTAGTAGGGAGGAGGAGCGGCCTGCATACCCTACATCAAAGGAGGCGTCGAAAAAAGGGTCGTGGGCTGGATTAGCAGGCATGGAAGATAGATGGCTAGCATAACGACTTAGAAGGACTGCTCGCCGATTGGACAGCGGAGGTTCAGCAGTCTCAGCATAAAGGCTTTCCACAGGGCTAGTGTAAAAAGCTCCAGACACTACACGTAATCCACGGTGGTGGATAGAGTCGAGACGCCGAAGAATAGACGGCCGAGCAGAGGAGTAGACTATGCTTCCATAATCCAATTTCGAGCGCACTAAGGCACGATAGAGGCGGAGAAGGACCACTCGGTCCGCTCCCCAGGAGGTACCATTCAGGACACGGAGGGTGTTAAGCGATCGCAGACAGCGAGCCGAAAGATAGGAAACGTGGGAGGACCAGCACAGTTTTCTGTCAAACATAAGACCCAAGAATTTAGCGACGTCTGAAAACGGAAGGTTGACAGGTCCTAGATGTAAGGAGGGCGGAAGAAACTCCTTACGTCGCCAAAAATTAACACAAACGGTCTTACTGGGAGAGAAACGGAAGCCTGTTTCGATGCTCCAAGAGTGGAGGCGATCGAGACATCCTTGAAGACGTCGTTCAAGAAGGCTGGTCCGTTGAGAGCTGTAGTAGATCGCAAAATCATCCACAAAGAGGAAGCCCGAGACATCAGGAAGGAGACAATCCATAATTGGATTTATAGCGATGGCAAACAGTACAACACTCAGCACGGAGCCCTGGGGTACCCCGTTTTCTTGGGAGAAAGTGCGGGAGAGAGTGGTGTTCACCCGCACCCTAAATGTGCGCACTGCCATAAATTCGCGAAGAAAAAGGGGCAGCCGGCCTCGAAAGCCCCAAGAGAACAGTGTGCGGAGGATGCCTGTCCTCCAACAGGTATCGTATGCTCTCTCCAGATCAAAAAATATTGCTACCGTTTGGCGTTTCCGGAGAAAATTGTTCATGATATAAGTGGAGAGAGCAACAAGATGGTCAACTGCAGAACGATGCTTTCGGAATCCGCATTGGGCAGGTGTTAAAAGACTGCGGGATTCCAGCCACCACGCTAAACGGTAATTCACCATACGCTCCAAAACCTTACAGACACTACTCGTGAGAGAAATGGGGCGATAGCTAGAGGGGAGATGTTTGTCCTTTCCAGGTTTCGGAACAGGAACGACGATAGCTTCCCGCCATCGTCTGGGAAAAGTACTGTCGGTCCAAATTCGATTATAAAGGCGAAGGAGGTAACGCAGACTATGGGTTGATAAATGCAGCAACATTTGGACGTGGATACCATCCGGTCCTGGGGCGGAGGAGCGAGAAGAAGAGAGTGCATGTTGGAGTTCCCGCAAGGAGAAAACAGTATTGTAGCTTTCGCGATTTTGAGAGGAGAAAGCAAGATGTCGCACTTCCGCTGCACGTTTCTTCGGGAGAAACGCTGGCGGGTAATTGGAAGAGCTCGAAATCTCGGCAAAGTGCTGACCCAACGAGTTAGAAATTGCGACGGGGTCCACTAATGTGTCATGCGCGACAGTGAGCCCAGAGACCGGGGAGAAACTAGGCGCGCCTGAGAACCGTCGAAGCCGACTCCAAACTTCCGAGGAGGGAGTGAAGGTGTTAAATGAGCTAAGAAAGAATTTCCAGCTTGCCTTCTTGCTATCGCGGATGACACGACGGCATCGCGCTCGGAGCTGCTTATAGCGGATACAGTTGGCCAAAGTAGGATGGTGGCGGAAAACGCGGAGAGCACGTCGCCGCTCACGTAGTGCATCACGGCATGCCTCGTTCCACCAAGGAACTGGGGGGCGCCGGGGCAATTCGGAGGTGCGTGGTATTGAATGTTCCGCAGCTGTAAGAATAACGTCGGTAATATGTGTGACCTCATCGTCGACGCTGGGAAAGTGACGGTCATCGAATGTCGCTAGAGACGAAAAAAGTGTCCAATCGGCTTGGGCAAACTTCCAGCGTCGCGGGCGCATATATGGCTGTTGAGGCTGCAGTCTAAGGACACATGGAAAGTGGTCACTCGAGTGTGTATCATCAAGGGCGAACCATTCGAAGCGCCGAGCTAGCGGAACAGTACCGACCGCAAGGTCCAAATGAGATAAATTTGTCGTGGAGGCAGACAAAAACGTAGGGACCCCAGTGTTGAGGCAAACTAGATCTGCTTGGTGGAAGACGTCTAGCAATAATGAACCACGTGGACAAGGATGTGGAGATCCCCAAAGCGGGTGGTGGGCATTGAAGTCCCCAACCAGCAAATATGGGGGTGGAAGCTGACCAAGAAGATGAAGGAGATCAGCTCGTGCCATTGGTGTGGACGATGGAATGTATACAGTACAAAGAGAGAACGTGTATCCGGAAAGGGAAAGACGGACGGCGACAGCTTGGAAGGAAGTGTTTAAATGGATTGGGTGATAATGGAGAGTTTCATGGAGAAGAATCATGAGTCCTCCATGTGCTGGAGTGCCTTCAACAGAGGGGAGATCATATCGGACGGACTGAAAATGAGGGAGAACAAAGCGGTCATGGGGACGCAGCTTTGTTTCCTGAAGACAGAAGATGACCGGCGAGTAGGATTGTAAGAGGATCGACAATTCATCCCGATTGGCACGAATACCGCGGATATTCCAGTGGATAATGGGCATAGGGTGAACAGAAAATGGAGGAATGTGACCAAGGTCGCTGTCAACTCAACGACTGCTCTGAGCTTGCGACCGACAGCATGGAATGGCATTCAGCCGAAGGCAGAAGATCCTGATCCATAGGTTGGTCAGGAGCAGCTCCTGCCACCAGCGACCGGCCGGTTGATCGGCCGCCAGCAGTGCGCCTCGGCGACACAGAAGACGGCCGAGGGCGATTTCCGCCAGGTGGTGCTGTAGATGGGACACGCCTTGGCGGAGAAGGAGAGGAACTGGGTTTCTTTGTAGCCTTCTTGGAAGTATTATGTTTAGAGGAAGGAGGAACCGATGGTTGTGAAGTTGCGGTACGTAAAAACTCTTCACGAGTATGCTCTTTTTTCGAAGTCTTGGTGTCTGACTTTTGGGCTCGAGATTTAGCAGAACTCGACGAAGGGTGAGCCAGAGAGTGGGCAGGCGAAAGTGGTGAGGTTGAACGGGCGATCTTCGCGCTGGCCGATCTGACGACCGTGGCACTAAAGGTGAGGTCGCAAGTCTGCGTGGCCGCCTCCTTTGTTGGCCGATGAGAAGCAAGGACAGCGCTGTATTTTCCTTTCTGGGGCACGGTGGGCTGTCGACTGGCGAATAATTTGCGAGCAGCAAAGGTCGACACCTTTTCCTTTACTCTAATTTCCTGGATGAGCTTTTCGTCCTTAAAAACGGGACAATCTCGAGAGGAAGCAGCGTGGTCACCCATACAGTTGATGCAGCGAGGGGATGGAGGTGGACAAGCACCCTCATGGGCATCCTTGCCACACGTAACACATTTGGCCGGATTGGAACAGGACTGGCTGGTGTGATTGAACCGCTGACACCGATAGCAACGCGTAGGGTTTGGGACATAACGGCGAACGGAAATTATCTCATAGCCTGCTTTGATTTTCGATGGGAGTTGAACTTTGTCAAATGTCAAGAAGACAGTACAGGTTGGAATGATGTTCGTGACAACCCTTTTCATAACCCTATGAACAGCCGTTACACCCTGGTCAGACAGGTAGTACTGAATTTCTTCGTCAGACAGTCCATCGAGGGAGCGAGTATAAACGACTCCACGCGAGGAATTTAAGGTATGGTGCGGTTCCACCCGGACAGGGAAAGTGTGTAGTAGTGAGGTACGCAGCAATTTTTGGGCCTGGAGGGCACTGACTGTTTCTAACAACAGGGTACCATTCCGTAATCTGGAACAAGACTTTACTGGACCTGCAATTGCGTCGACACCTTTCTGAATAATGAAAGGGTTGACCGTGGAGAAGTCGTGACCTTCGTCAGACCGAGAAACAACAAGGAACTGTGGCAACGATGGAAGAACTGACTGTGGTTGAGACTCAGTGAACTTACGTTTGTGAGCAGACATAGTGGAAGGTGAGGAAACCATTGCGGAAGAATCCCCCATGATTACCGGCGTCTCCGATGGCGCGCTCCTCCCTTGTGGGGGCCCTCTCTGAGGGCACTCCCGCCTTAGGTGATTGTTCACACCTCAGGTCACACCTCCCGACAAACGGACGGAGGGACCAATCGGCATTTTCGGAAGGTATCAGCTCGGGTAATCACCCCCTCCCTGGGCCTGGCCGTTACCAGGGGGTACGTACGTGTCCTACCTGTCTACCCGGGGCGGGGAATTACGCGTTACCCCGTCACCGGCTACGCATGGAAGTGCGTGGGTTGGCCTTCAGACACGCACAGGGAGGAAGAAAGAGAAAGGGAAAGGAAAGAAGAGAGGTATCAAACGCCGCAGCGGAGAAAAGGGTAGAGAGAAGAGGTAAGGAAAAGAGAAGGACAAAGGAAGGATGAAGACTTACAAGTAAGGAAGGCAAAGAATGTAGTATATTTACAAGCGTCCGTCTCCGGACGTAGGCACAAACCATAGCCCCAGAGGGGGAGAAAGGGAAAGAAAGAGCCAGAGGTGAAGGGGGGGGCGAAGATGGGGGATGGGGGAGGATGCGGAAAGGGAAGGTATGCAGCCCGGAAAGGAAGGAAGGCCACATCAGCTCGGGGTCCCGTGCTCGCTACGCACGTATCCACAAAAGAGTTGTGGATCCCCTGGGGGGGTGTGACGGTCTGTATAGGTGTCTGCTTATTACGCATTACGACCCTCTCCAACTGTCGACGGTGTCTGTCATGAGGGCGGCCTGCACGATTTAGTGCTGTACGTGTCCCTTCACGTTTCCACTTCACCATCACATCGGAAACACTGGACCTAGGAATGTTTAGGAGTGTAGAAATCTAGCGTACAGACGTATGACACAAGTGACACCCAATCACCTGACCACATTCGAAGTCCGTGAGTTCCGCGGAGCGCCCCATTCTGGTCTCTCACCATGTCTAATGACTACTGAGGTCGCTGATATGGAGTACCTGGCAGTATGTTGCAGCACAATGCACCTAATATGAAAAACTAATGTTTTTGGCGGAGGGGGGGGGGGGGGTTGTCCGGATACTTGATCACATAGTGTACATGTTCCTTGTTTCATGTTTGACTGTTACAAGGCCAAAGCAGGTTTCACATCCCCACATCACTACAACTGACTGCTAGAATATTAGAATTGATTCTTCATGCTCACTTGCATTCAATTTACTGACTCTGTGCCTGCTATTATACTACTGCGCTGTTACCGTAACCGTGTTCTGAACAAACTTTCATTTGTTATGTCACAGTCAGATTGTGTTCATTTATTCATTACAGGGGTCATCCGTTTATATGTTATAGAACAAAACTAATTCAAATTGCTTATATGAATGTGTGGTGTCTGTTCTTTCTGATATTTCCGAAAGAACAGACACTACGCATTCATATAACTGATTCGCCTACATGGGCAATGGACCCACTATCTTCAGTGTGGACGGTCAAGTACGTTCATCCTCCTCCGGGAATCTCGCAAGTGGAGGCCACAACGTTGGTATCACGGATATACTTCAAACTTTGTACACCTTTAGTAAGCAATTAATACAACATTATGTTCAAATAGTAAGGTGCGCTACTCTGGCATTTCCTAGAAAATCGTAAGCAGTAAAGGGAACAAAAGAAAAATTCGGAGTAGAAATTAAAATCCATGGAGAAGAAATAAAAACTTTGAGGTTCGCCGATGACATTGTAATTCTGTCAGAGACAGCAAAGGACTTGGAAGAGCAGTTAAACGGAATGGATATTGTCTTGAAAGGAGGATATAAGATGAACATCAACAAAAGCAAAACGAGGATAATGGAATGTAGTCAAATTAAATCGGGTGATGCTGAGGGAATTAGATTAGGAAATGAGACACTTAAAGTAGTAAAGGAGATTTGCTATTTGGGGAGCAAAATAACTGATGATGGTCGAAGTAGAGAGGATATCAAATGTAGACTGGCAATGGGAAGGAAAGCGTTTCTGAAGAAGAGAAATTTGTTAACATCGAGTATAGATTTAAGTGTCAGGAAGTCGTTTCTGAAAGTATTTGTATGGAGTGTAGCCATGTATGGAAGTGAAACATGGACGATAAATAGTTTAGTCAAGAAGAGAATAGAAGCTTTCGAAATGTGGTGGTACAAAAGAATGCTGAAGATTAGATGGGTCGATCACATAACTAATGTGGAGGTGTTGAAGAGGATTGGGGAGAAGAGGCGTTTGTAGCACAACTTGACTAGAAGAAGGTACCGGTTGGCAGGACATGTTCTGAGGCATCAAGGGATCACAAATTTAGTAATGGAGGGCAGCGTGGAGGGTAAAAATCGTAGAGGGAGACCAAGATATGAATACACCAATCATATTCAGAAGGATGTATGGTGCAGTAGTTACTTGGAGATGAAGAAGCTTGCACAGGATAGAGTAGCATGGAGAGCTCCATCAAACCAGTCTCTGCAGACGACAACAAGAACAACATTTAACTGGTGTATCCGTGCGTACGATGGCACCGTAGCTCAGTGTGTTGCCGGCACGGTAACTCAGCGGGTTCGGTCACAGGTTTAGCCACCCTCTGTAATAAAAAAAAACTGAGTTAGTGGATCAACGATGAACTTGAACGAGTGTCATGGGACGTCCGCCCTGAACCAATACAACGACGAACAAAATAAGATTTTTTAAAAATGGTTAGCGTTCGAGCGTTATAAGACGAACGTGGATGTTCGACTCTCGCTCAAACCTTCATTTTTGTAGTGCAACTGTAAATTCTGTGATATGCAAGGAATTTGCACCTACACTATTCGTTCTTGCAACATAAGCAACGTCTCATCGGTACGCAGGTTAACTGCCAAATGGGGCCTGCCTCTGTGTCTGCAGCTCCAGGCGTGGAAGTGCAAAGTAGTTCCGGGTATCTTACCAGACTGCAGGTATAAGAGATTTCGCAAGTCTCGACAGGCATACGTTTTCAGGGAAAACTCTATGCGTTTCTTCATTTACTTGTCGATAGTTATAAATATGTTTGTTCTAATAATTAAATTTAATTAAAAATAGTAAGTAGTCAAACAACATGAAAGTCTCTAAAGCGTCATGCAAATACACGAGGTTTTTTAGTAATAGTACTTCTCAAATGTCGTATAAATTAAATAAAATGACGAGTGACGAAACAAGTATAGATTAAAAGTTAAGTCTGAGTGGGAGTCGAACCATCGCATCATGCACGTTTGTCCTACGGATCTCGACAGGTAACCACTTGACCACTATGAACGCTAGCATCCAGCACCTACACACAGATACATCCGTTACACAATAGACACTTAGAATTTTTCGTGCGATTTTCTCGGAATTGCCAGGTAGCGCACCTTACTGTTTTGATGGCCTATTTAAGGGCACTGCAGATACGTCGAGTATGGGTGGGCCATGAGGCGTGCCCAGATAGTCCGCGCAGTTGCGATGTACACTGTGTCCCGGAAGGCGCAGTGGTTAATGCACTTCTCTACGTCAACTGAAGACATTTCAAAATCCTAAAAGCGTTTTGTCATAAGCAAAGTTATGTAAAAAGTAATGAATTTAGTACACAACCACGGAGCTCAACCCTCGTGATGATGGGTAAATTAATTTTAGTATCAGTTGTAATGGTACTTGAAGTACGTAACCATTACGGCAGCTCACCTGGACCTCTCGATACTAGCAATATTCTACTGTGTTTCTGTAGAATAGGTAACATGTTTCTGAGACAACATTCAGATTTGATTTCGTTAATGTAGAGGTACCTTGATACATCGATACGTTTATATTACAATGATATTATTCTTATGTGTATTCTTTCTTTTGTCACTATGATCTTTGACGTACTTGTAACTCTTGATTTTTGGGCGCGTCGGACCTTGAAAAAAGTCAAGTCTCGATCGTCATGTTGGAAAGACGCATATTGTAGACAGTTTATAAAATGTGATCTTTAACAGTGAGGAAGATGTTTTCAAGTACGTTTTGTATTGAGAAGTGATGTTTTGGGTGTTACTTGATATTGCAACGAAAGCAATAAAAAGGAAGTTTAACTTAAATTCGGAGTGCTGATTATTTTTTTACGTCACCATGTGCTAACTTTGAAAGGTTTAATCTTCAAGAATGGTTTGTGAAGCACATCTACAAAACTTTTGAATATAGCAGAATAAAACCTAGCCCTCTTTGCATCCGAGCTTGGAATCACCACCACCTAGATTTTCGACGATTGAGCCATTCACAACGAGACCAGCGTGGAAAACACGAAAAGATGAGTGCCTAGTTTATTCATTATTACATGAAATAACTTTATTAACTGTGCTCTAATGACACCTGCCACATAATAACTTTGTTGTTGCCCGAAAATGCAGTATTTAGCAGCGTGAGCAACACCATAATCATTATTAAATTTTGACCTTTGTTGTGGTAGGGTTGTTAGACAGTTCACTACGGAGGCAAAACTTGGCGACCTGCAGTAATTGTCACAACGTCGGACTCTTCACTGAACTGAATAACCGGCCTTCAGATCGGTGCACCCGGGCGGCTGGAGGTGTTCTGTGTGTGCCGGTGATGACGAAGCTGTCGACCGGATCGCGTTCTCGAGTGCAGCCGTCGCCTCGGCGCGAGGTAATTAACACAGCAGGGAGCAGGCTCCAGGCTGCGGGTTCCAGGCTGCCTCCAGCCTGGACGGCGACCGGCCTGGCGCCACGCTGCCGCCGGCAGAGGTTCACGTACGTGGCGTGGCGCGCAAGAAACGGCGCACCAGGTCCTGAGGACAAGACGGAGCGCGCGTGCAGAAGCCGCCTCGCTCATTCCTATTGAGGCCTGCGATTCCTTTACAGGAAACCAGTCTCCCTGTAGCCCTGTCTGGCTCTCTGTAGCTGTCCGTCGCTTGTCTTCCAGCACAGCTTGCGTTACTTCTGAGTCATCACTTTTGACCTTCTGTGATTCACTTCAAGTAATCTTTGGACTGAGTTTCTCCCCACGATCACGGTCGTGTATGTTTAACAACAAATCGAGAGTTTCTTTGAACTGCTAGGAACTATAATGAAGCGTGAGAGAAACTGGTAAACGCATGCGAGATGAATTAGATATGTAAACAGCAGAATAGGGCGCTGCCGTCGGCAACGCCTATGTAAGACAACAAGCGTCTGGCGCAGTTGTTACATCGGTTACTGCTGCTACAATGTCAGGCTATCAAGATTTAACCCTTTCGTGGGCAAATTATTGAGCAGTTTATTTTAATGAATGGAGAGCAGATAGTAGTTAACAGATAGATATATTTATCATACAGAATATCAAATTTGCACCAACTGTGAAAGTTAGGTCACACAACAAGGTGGGAAGTGTTCTTCCCACTGCCCTTCCTTGGAGTTAAATGACAAAAACAACTTTTTCAATATATTGTAAGTAGGCTGTTTAGGTTTTTATATTGGTAACGCCACGTAGCGCTCTGTATGAAAATCACTGAC
Source organism: Schistocerca nitens (assembly GCF_023898315.1). Taxonomy (NCBI): domain Eukaryota; kingdom Metazoa; phylum Arthropoda; class Insecta; order Orthoptera; family Acrididae; genus Schistocerca; species Schistocerca nitens. The sequence continues at coordinate 8,038,640 of NC_064619.1, read as the reverse complement.
TGCTGTGTGCAGTCTGAGGCTGGTCGGCATTGTTGTAATATTCGCCATTGTAGTGTTAGGCAGCTGGCTGTGAACAGCGCGTAGCGTTGCGCAGTTGGAGGTGAGCCGCCAGCAGTGGTGGATTTGGGGAGAGAAATGGCGGAGTTTTAAGAGCGGATGATCTGGACGTGTGTCCATCAGAGACAGTACATTTCTAAGAACGGATGTCATGAACTGCTATATATATTATGACTTTTGAACACTATTAATGTAAATACATTGTTTGTTCTCTATTAATATCTTTCATTTGCTAACTATGCCTATCAGTAGTTAGTGCCTTCAGTAGTTTGAATCCTTTATTTAGCTGGCAGTAGTGGTGCTCGCTGTATTGCAGTAGTTCGAGTAACGAAGAATTTTGTGAGGTAAGTGATTTGTGAAAGGTATAGGGATTATTAAAAGTCAGATTGCGTTGCGCTAAAAATATTGTGTGTCAGTTTAGTGTTGATCAGAATAGGGAAAGAGCGGAATGTCTGAGTAGGTTCAGTTCTGCTCAGCTCTCTGAAAATCAAATAATGTAAGAAGTTTATCAGCACAGTAATTCATTAATTTTTCTAAGGGGACGTTTCAATATGTCATATTTTTCTGATAAATTTACTTCTCTTATTACAATGATTGTTCCCAATTACTTGCCATGAAATTTTCTGAAACATCGGTCTATGCAAAGTGGTATTTGACAATATGTACAAACACAGCGAGTGCTCTTTTCCGCAGCTTTGGTACTACAATGACGGCACGTCCAGTAGGTTTCTACTAAAATGGATTGATGTGCCCCTACAGCCACATGACGAAAATCTTCAGGTACTTTACCCCTTTTTTCCAGAAAGACAGGTTTTTGTCCACGCCTTTTTTCGGATGAGAAGCCAGCGATCAATTGTCTGACTAGATGGATCCTGTATGTTAGCTGATCATGCTGTCCACTTGCTCTTTTACTTACTTTCCACAGGATAAAACTGTTCACTGCAGCAACGTTCACCAGGAAATAATATATTCTGTGCCACTACTTTACAGAACGTCTGCCAATAGCATACCTTTCTCCTAATTGATCAAACTTATCGACACCAGCCGGCCGAAGTGGCCGTGCGGTTAAAGGCGCTGCAGTCTGGAACCGCAAGACCGCTACGGTCGCAGGTTCGAATCCTGCCTCGGGCATGGATGTTTGTGATGTCCTTAGGTTAGTTAGGTTTAACTAGTTCTAAGTTCTAGGGGACTAATGACCTCAGCAGTTGAGTCCCATAGTGCTCAGAGCCATTTGAACCATTTTTATCGACACCACCCATTATTTTGTTGTATTCTGCCACAACCTCAGGCCAAGAAATCTCTGTACTAGTGCCATCTTTGTTTCTCCTTTTCACTGTGGCTGTTTTTCATGGGTCATGAATTGAGGACAGGAAAGTGACTGGACGGTTATCCATCCATTTTACTGTAGAAACGACTCCTTTTGTTTCAAACTGGAATCCTCCTCATTCCAATTACACGTTTTCCTTCATAAATTTGGGTAACTCAAAAGTATTTACCTTATACTATAGCTTTCAGGAAAAAATCACAAAATGTCACGCAAACAGCACTGAAAGGCTCTTCTACAGAGCAACAATCAGCTATACAATGCCTCTGCGCGAAAGTTCAGCAAAAACGGCGGGAACTTCCGATTGGATGTAGTACCTTATACGGTTCACTAGGTGGTAGCACCGTACAGAGGTGCGAACTGTGAATCCCACGGGACTAGGAGCGAGTTCATTGTAGTGGGAAGCATGTTTCGCACGGCTCACGAAAGGGTTAAGCGAGTTTGAACCTGGTGCTATAGTCAGCGCACGAGCTATGAGACACAGAATCTCCAAAGTAGCGATGAAGTGGGGATTTTAACGTACGGCCGTTACACGAGTGTACCGTGAATATCTCCAGTCCTGTAAAACATCAAATCTCCGACATCGTTGCGGCCGGAGAAAGATCTTGCAAGAACAGGACCAACGACGACTGAAAAGAATCGTTCAACGCTACACAAATGCAACCCTTCCGCAATTTGCTGCAGATTTCAATGCTGGGTGATCAACATGTGTCAGCGTGCTAATCATTCAATGAAACCTCATCGATATGGGCTTTCAGAGCCAAAGGCCCACTCTTGTACCCTTGATGACTGCACGACACAAAGCTTTACACCTCGCCTGGGCCGTCAACACCAACATTTGGCTGTTGATGACTCGAATCATGTTGCCTGATCGGACGAGTCACATTTCAAATTATATCGAGCGGATTGACGTGTACAGGTATGGAGACAACCTCAGGAATCCATGGACACTGCATGTCAGTAGGGGATGTTCAAGCTGGTGTAGGCTCTGTAATGGCGTGGGGCGTGTACCGTTGGAGTGATATGGGACCTCTGATAGGTCTAGATACGACTCTGACAGGTGACACGTACATAAGCATCCTGTCTTGTCACCTGCATCCATTGATGCCCATTGTGCATTCCGACGGAATTGGGCAATTACAGCAGGACAATGAGACACCCAGAAGTCCAGAATTGCTACAGAATAGCTCCAGGAACACTCTTCTGAGTTTAAAAACTTCCGCTGGCCACCAAACTCACGAGACATAAACATTATTGAGCATATCTGGGATGCCTTGCAACGTGCGGTTCAGAATGAATCTCCACCCCGTCGTACTCTTACGGATTTACGCACAGCCATGCAGGATTCATGGTGTCAGTTCCCTCTAGCACTACTTCAGACACTAGTCGAGTCCATGCCACGTCATGTTGCTGCACTTCTGCGTGCTCGCGGTGACCCTACACGATATTAGGCATGTGCACCGGTTTCTTTGGCTCTTTAAACCCCACAGCATAAACCATGGAACACACTTATGGAATATTTCGCTGGTACTTGAAGGAACATATATCAGTAACTGAAACACACAGTTTTGATTTTCCGCAATAATGTTTTGTTTATATAGTTCATTTTGAACCGGCTTTTTGCTTCCTGGGCCATCCTCAAACGACTGAAAACTTTAGAGGTAATCAATATATCATCAACCAGAGTTTATATCTCTAGAAACTGTTTTCCAAAGATTGTGACATTTTATAAAAACACAGGTATAATGAACTTCACAAAGAACCTATGAACAAATAAATCTTATATTAATTTACACTCAAAGATTAAAGTCATAAAAATACGCAGTCTTAAAAACGGTACTACTGGTACAGACTGCTGTGTGGCAGTCTGCCTGTCAGGACGTGGTTGTTGAATGTACTTGCACTTACATCCGATCCCGTGTGCGTAAAGAATATTAAGCCCAGTCCAGTTCAGACGAGATCGCTTGCACTAGGAACATAGATTAAATTTCTAATGAATGCGCAGTGGTTAATTGAAATGATGGCTCGGACTAAAAAGTTCTGTATCTGGATGACCTCAATTCTCAAAGCTTAATTATGACTTCCAAAGACTAACTGTCTTACGCTGTTTATAAAGTGAGATCAGCTGCTTCCAAGAATGTTCACCAATGAATTAATATCACTGTTCTCAGTCAACATATAATCAATTGAAGCAACGAAGAAAAACCGATTAACTGCTGCAAATCAGATCCGATATATTATTGTTCGTTCAAGTACTGTGCCTCGTACGTTCCCAGCTATCTTTAATGCACTTCAGTTAATACAGATCTAAAAGTTGTTTATTCAAAACTGGCCTGGTGCAAAATGTGTGATCCACATTGGTCTATCAACGACATTATTCAACGATTGAATGTACATGTTTAGATTTTTTAATGTTTCTTGCTCAGCAGCAGTGGCGTCCCGACATTCTTTGCCTGCCGCTGTATTATCTCCGTCCTGTCGGCTGGATGCCAGGTAATTGCAACTTCCACAGCTCCTCTGGACACTTTCTCACATATAGTTTCATCTGGCCGTTGAGCATTAATGATCGATAAAATCTCCATCTTTTTGACGTACATGATGATCAAACTTGCATACTTATGGCCATCACAGGTGAACCGTCACATGTTATAACTGGAGAATTTGATGAACAGGAAAAAATTGGGGGGGGGGGGGCAGAGGGGAGGAAAGAGTTAGTGGAATGTGGTGTGAACCAGATGCACTACCTATAGGCATATTGTCTTTCGGTAAGAAGGATATTAAAGTAGCAGTTATATTTTATTTTCAAAAAATAATACGACAGCCAGTTAATATTTTTCCGTCTAAAAGATAATGTATAGCATAACTGTTGTACACCCACATTCCTTTCATTCGCTCATCCCCCCCGCACCTACGCATTTGTTTCTTGCCTGTTCATCTGAAACACAGAGGACAAATTTCCATGCCATTTTCATTGAAAATAAGATCATTTCTGTAGTCAGAGGCTAATATCGGACGTATGTAGAAACACCGCGACTGTAAAGACTGTGCTGATATAACCTCATTTCCTTTTTCATTTGCGTGGTCCTGAGCTCACTTGTTTGTGGATGATTTTTGTGTGCGTGAGAAGGCACAGTCCGGACAGGGAAAACAGTGAAAGAGTGGGTCTGTGGAACACCGACTCAAAGGAAGGCCTCGGCGCTTGTTCGTGACGTCACGTCAGCTAGGCACGGCGAACGCCAGGTCTGTTGCAGGCATATTCATAATGGTGGTGTCTCCCTCTCTGACACAGGAAAATGTGAAACTATTGGCGGTAGTTGACCAACACACATTGTTCTGAGAGATTTCTGCAATCAATTAATTGTGCAATTCATTACACTTCTTAACAAATAGTGTACTCCTGAACTTAAATTTCCACCTGTTTAGGACCGATGACCATAGGAGTCTGGTCCCTTTAATCCCCAAAACCAACCACCCAACATTCTGTTTTAAGGACTGACATACAAAAATAACTTCATGGTCCAGCAGCAACAGAATTCGTGCTTCTTTACCTTATTTGTAAATCTGAGGAAGTTACGTTTGTACTGGGTTGCTTTTACAAGAAATTGTGAACATATTGGTGCTCTTCTTTAGGTATCTTGGTTGACTATGGGATGATGAGCACTGAATGTCATTGAAATATCTTGCGATTGTACACTTTGGGGGAGGGGGTGGGGAACAGAAGAAGGGGCAAAAGAGAGATACTTGTTTTATCAAATAAAATTTTTTTATCTTATAAAGTTTCTCCTTTCGGTTGCAAGAGGGGAATATTTATCTTTTCTAATGTGCATGTTTAAAAATGTTTAAGCTCAGCAGTATTTTCGATGTATGAAGCTATTTTGTTTCCCGTTTAGAATTCCTTTCGTTGAAAACGACTGTAATCTAATGACTGGCAACAGCTGGACATTTACACATGTAAATTAGTTCACATTTACAGTGACGATGTCAAACGAAAAAAAAAAGAAACGAGTTCATTGTAAGGGGGTTAGGGGTAAGTTTCGATAACAAAATGGATCAAGTAAATATAGTTACTTGAATGTAAAATTTCCGAAGCTTGCAATGGGGCAAAGCATCTTCTCATATTGATCTACGTTTGTTTCGACAGGATTCAGTAATACAGAACTATGATCTTCATTTGTAGCTTTACGATAGTAAGAAAATCTTTCATCTAAATAAAACTGCAGAATCCAGTTTCTCCAAAAATAAGAGATTTATAGTGATAAGTACGCCCAGGCGTTTGTGCCTGCACCAGACCTGGAGTTCGCCGTGCCTGGCTGACGTGACGTCACCAACAAGCGCCGAGGGCTTCCTTTGAGTCGGTGTTGGTCTGTGGCGACGACGCACGCCGGTGGCTCAGATGTTACTTCGCGGAAACCAGAATGCCGGCCAGAGCACAGCGTGGGGTAGCGGCTATTACTTATCTTCTGCCTCGCCTTGCCCAGTGTTCTAAATGGGGCCAGGGAGCTGGAGGAGAGAGTAACTTTTTGATCTTCAGAGGGCCTTCGTAGATAGCCATCGGCCGCTTTTTGGAAGAAAACATGGGCCACAGAAATAATGGCCTAGCGTCATGCACTGCTCTCAGAATTTCAGGGGGCCCATGAGGCAAGGCTAGTTGTTGGACACGTAAACATGCCATTTGTACTTTACACACTGACGTCACGGAGACGCCACTGAAGCAGCCGTTCTTTAGTAGCAGGGCGGAGTTTTTAAGTGTGATTGGAATCAGATTGCGACGCGTTCTTTTTGGCAGGATTCCATACGTAGATAAAGCCTTACTATTTGACTACTGTTTTCAGCATTTTTTGCACTAATTCCGACATGGAATCAAGTGATGATACTGATACTGTAAATGAAAATTAAGAAATATCCTAAATAAACAACACAACAGCCTTAAGAAAACCATTAAAGTCAACAAGTGTGTATCGAACCAAATACAGAATATGCTGACAACATACTGTAAAGAAAATTATTAGAAGTTAAGATCTACTTATTAGGAAATCTAGAGTAGATGTTAGATTTCGATGAAGAGCTGTGATTGGCGGTAGGCGGCTTGATGGACAATATCAAGACACTCATCGTCATACATACTTGGTGAAGGGACATTTTTTCCACTATTATCTTTCCTATCTTCTGTTTTTATTCTTTCTAAAATATGGTTATGGTTTTTGTTTTGATTTTCCCAAATTTTGTTAATTTCATAAATGTTTATTATCTTTTATTTATCCATCTTAAATGCAAAAATCTTGTTCATTTTAGAAAAATTTTTCCGAATCTATAATATGTCCTAAAGTTACAATATGACATAACATCTTCTCTGTCTTCATAAATTCCTATCTTGTATTCATAAAAATTTAATTTTAAGATTCATTCTTCTTAGTCACTTTTACGCCTATAAGTGCTTAAAGCTGCAATGTTATTAATCCTTATTAAAAATAAGAAATAACAACTAAGTTTCACATTCTGTTCATGTACGATTTCGTACTGTGAAAGTACGATCTGTATTAGTAACAAGGTGGCAGGTCATTTGCAAATGGCAGCAAATAAATAAACGAATATTGGCGAGTAGGCACAGTTCGCCGGGAAAAGACAGCTGGATGTTAGAGTCTGCCAGAAAGTTGAGACGTCTCCAGAAGAAGTGGAGAAGTGTCGAGCCCATGACTTCTTCGCAAGGTGAGATAGTGTCCAGACATAAAAAGTTTTTTCTTCCTTAAAAAGAAAAAAAAGAAAAAAAGGACATTTTAGAGTTCGCACTGAGATTTTCGTGCGTGAAAGTGGCCAGTGCAGATCTCGAGTTATTACAGACGTGAAGCAGGGCACACTTTGTACATCTGAGCCACGTACTTGGGAGACGGTAATCAGCACATCGCAGCAGCAGACGCAGACGAGCCGGGAGCGCAGTTGCAGTAGTAGCAACGCTCCCTCGCCTTCAATCAAGAGCCATTCACACAACGGCGGCGTTCGTCACGACGCCCGTGCATCATTACGGTGAACAGAAATAGCAGCAGCACCGTGTTAGGGCTTTCTTGGAATGCACTTGCCTTTCTGTAGGAGAACCTGTCTCAGGGTTCAACCGTGGTTTGTTGGATGTGTCCGTTTTGTAATTAGTCACCTGGTCTGCGGTCACTGTTTTCCGCACAGAGTTCACAAGCATTATTACTTACTTTTTTATCCATATTACTGTCAGCGGGGCCTATTTTCTCGTTCAAATGAGTAACACTACTAACCGATTAAAGCAACTAATCGGATTTAAAAAATTTGTATTTGTAAATCGTTGCACATGTTGTCGTAATTCTTGCATATGACTGATCTTTTTAGTGAATAAATTGACGTGTTTAAATGTCACAATTTTTCTGTTAGATACCTTTTCCTTAAATTACTTATTCTTTGTGTAAACCCCACTTTATGGTCTACAGCACGGGCCATTAAGAATTAGCATTATCCGCTTAAACTGCCTACATAAAATTCACAACTTAGACCTTAAAGACGTGAGCCTATTCGCAATTAATTTTCTGGGCTATGATAACTTTCCACGATCGGCGATTTCGCACCTCACATTCACCAGTTATTTTGTCCACACAAACGTAGTAGTGGACTCACTAGTGTACCATTTTTAGCCTGTACAGTCTTCAAATTCTGAGGATAAAGTAATATGAGAGCTATTTGTTCATAGCTTCTTTGTAAATTTCATTGCACTTTTGTTTATGTTTAGATGACATATCCTTGAGAAAACAATCTTTGTCTGAGGATGGCCTATAGAACAAAAAACTGGATCACAATGAATTATAAAATAAATTTTGTTGTAGAACATCAACACGATGTATTTCAGTTTTTAACATGTAGCTTATTAATTCCGTGCCGGGTCTGTGTGTGTAAGTGCCTGTTGTGTCCGCCAGAAGCAGTACCCGAGGGAAAGTGGAGCTCTTCTGCTTGCGGGTTTAGGCCGGACTTTCCCTAATCCTCCAAAATGGATTCCGGCCGGAGCGTACATGGCTGGTGTCGTGGTTCTTGATTTCTCATGATGGTTAGCGTTTCCAACGATTGTCGCAGAAAAAGTTCTAGTGATGCTTCCAGGAAGCAGCACCTTTCAGCAAGTACTACGAGTGTTAGCAGCTAATGGCCATGTGAAGTGCCTTCCTTCTGCTCTGGAGGCAGACTGGCCGAAAGGTGTGCATGTTAAGATAATCTAGTGGAGCTGTTTTGTAGCTCGCGAGGTCGCGAGAGAGACGGCACCTCTCGTGTGGCGAGGAGCGGAACCGGGGGCCCTGTGGAGCGAAGCTGAGTTTTCGCAAGTGTGGCGTGGATGAGGTCGGTAGCATATGTTCCTCACTGGCTGTGGCTGTACAGGTATGAGCAGCCCATAGTGGCTCGCTTTCACGCATTCCTTTTTATATATTTTCTGACTAAAACCCTTCTGGCATGTTAATTATTTTATATGTGACACGTAAGTACTGCCTCTGTCTTTTATTGTTAGTCAGTATTTACACTTTTTATATAAAAAATCTCTTTCCTATATATTTGTAACTACCTTATAGGCCATTTTAATTGTTTTAATTGTGGTAAAGGCACTCTTCGAAGTGTTGAAAGCTGTTCAATGAGACTAAAAATAATCGTGACCGAGGGCTCATTTGTTTCAATTTTGATTTAGAAATGGTGACCTAACCAAGCAGCCATGTTTAAAGCTTTGTTTTTTTTTTTCTCTCGAAGACTAAGGCTTTTACATAGTTCAACGTAAGGCCTCACATTTGCTATTATTTCTCACATCATGTAACGATATAGTGAACTGATATGACAGCATGTAGACTTGTGAGTTATTCACTTTAATCTCAATACTGTTTTGTAACAGGCAGCATAAAAGCAAGATATCAAAGCTGTTCTGAGATGGGCTGCTAGATTTGTTGCCAGTGAGTTCGAGTCTCGGTCCAGCACACAGTTTTAATCTGCCAGGAAGTCTCGTATTAGCGCACACTCCGCTGCAGAGTGAAACTCTCATTCTTGTTGCCAGTGTGTTAGAATAATACGCAACTATTACGTAATTGTTTCTGGAACTCAAATGGGAATCCCTGTAGGGAAGCCTAGGATCTTTACGAGGAATACTACTGAGAAAAGTTTGAGAGCCGCCATTTGAAGCTGACTGCAGAACGATTCTACTACCGCCAACATACATTTCACCCCAGATCACGTAAGAAACAGATTGACCGTCCTTACGGCAGAACAGGCAACCGAAAAAATAGTTTTCCCGTCTGTCAACAGATGTCGCAGGCGACGCTACAATGCTAACTGACCTGTCCATGTCGCGGAATTGGCACCGCTGTATCTTCTGTGACGTGAATGACGCTGATTTGCGTTCGGCTAGAGCGCTGGGCGCGAAATGCATTCGTCACACTGATGACTGTAGCTCATGATCGGCTGTGATTTTTCCCGAGTTTTCAATCTAAGAATGTAGATTAGCTCCTATAATTCTACAAACCAAGTTTATTTCTCACAATCATATGCGAAATGAAATAAATGAAAAGTAACACACAAACATTTCTCGCGAGTTACTGTTTAAATGCAGACTGTATTGCAGTCGCATAGGTTTTACACTCGCCTTCCATTCCGTCTATTTCCTCTTTGCTATACAGCTCTTCTCATACGGATTATGGTGGTAAAAAAGATCTCCACGTGCAGGTCAACACTAGAAAGTTTTCAAAATCCGCACTCCGTTATGACGCGAATTAATGCTGGACATATTTCAGTGACAGTCATTTCAAATTTAAGTTCTTTTACTTTGCATGTAACTGATCGTAAATGATATAAGAGTGGCACAAAACGATGAATTTTGGATTGTTGTTGAAAGGGGGCTGCAAACGCGGTAATATACAAGTGAAAGCGTGTTTTTGGAGCATATTTTGGCGGTGTCAACTTTGAAGAGCCACAGACGGCAAACCATAATTATGTTAAAAATTTACTTTGTACAGTTTAAAGATAACCCGCAAATATTCGCAAAAGACGTACGCTTTTATCTGCAACACAGTTATTACAGCGTCTAAAGTTTGCATGTTATGCTCGTTCTATTCTCCTCCCTTCATTCCGGTATAAACGCTTGTTCACAAGTATAAACGAATGGCAGTGAACATTTGCGAATTATCTATGAATACTCGTTTGCTGCAGTGTAAACGAGGTTTTACACTCGTTCACTTCGTTCGCTCTAGTATATACCAGGATTTAGAGGGACCGATGACCTAGCAGTTAGATGACGGCTATTATTCATTTATTTCACTGTAGCGATTTCAGCTCTAGAGCCATTTTAAAGTACCAAGGGAAAGGCTTCAAATGGCTCTGAGCACTATGGGACTCAACTGCTGAGGTCATTAGTCCCCTAGAACTTAGAACTAGTTAAACCTAACTAACCTAAGGACATCACAAACAACCATGCCCGAGGCAGGATTCGAACCTGCGACCGTAGCGGTCTTGCGGTTCCAGGCGGCAGCGCCTTTAACCGCACGGCCACTTCGGCCGGCACCAAGGGAAAGGTCTTGTAAGGTAATGCTTCTTAAATTGTTTACCAAATGTTACCACACTATGCTTTGCATTTTGTTATCCATATCTTATATTGGTTTCAGTTTTCACATTGCACACAAAAATGCCTCTACAGCCAAAATTACAATAGTGAAGTGAATAAACAGTTTAAAAAAATCCAAATCGCAGCAAAGATTTCATTTAAAAATTATATGATATGATTCTTGTACAGGAAGGGCTGCAACGTTATATCAGAATATAAGATAGACAAAATTTAGTTAGGATCGAATGCTTAGGGCTCTTTATTAATTCTTACTCGTAACTAATGTATTGATTTACCTGAATTTAAAATCCACTCCCGTAGCCTTTCTTTATCTTTGACGGGAAATCTGAACATTTTTAGTTCAGGATTTGTCGGTCTACTCCTTCCACAGTTGATATACTCGCAGGCCCTCGGCATGACGACTCGATCCACTACCACCGGTATGTCAGAAACAGCTCTACTTCACAGATGCCAAATGGTCGAAAGCTGCACGCGTTCGGACGTTGTTGCCACATATTTCACAGAACGGAGTGCCGTCTAGTGGTTGGTGCCACAAGTAAGGGTGTGACGCTGTTGCCGGCTGGTGGCTGTTCCCTGACAAGGGTTGCCTGCTAGACCAAGCGATTGGGCAATCTGTTTCTTACGTGATCTGGGATTTCACATAGGGCCACGAGGATAAGATACGAGCAATTAGGCCTCGAACGGAGGCACGTCGCTTTTCCCTCGCTCTGTCTGCAAGTGGAACAGGAAAGGGACTGACTAGTAGTGGCACAGGGTACCCTCCACCACGCACCCTACTGTGGCTTGCCGAGTATATATGTAGATGTATGTAATTTCCGTATTTCGCCTTCTTTTTCAGATAGCTCCTTTTGTGTAGAATAAAAACTTAAAACACACCACAAAGTAACTGATATCTTGCGGTACATTTGATAGGACCTACGGATACCATTTATGATAGTACCCACAAATCGATGCAATTACATATATTGCTACAAGCAGAAAATATGTTATTGGATCCTGGTTCTATTGGAACGTCTCTTTGACATCGCACGACTTGTGCAGCTCACCAGCTGCTTCATAGCAACCTGCATCTTAAACATCCTGTCATATACCTCCTGTCTGTCTACAACATTCGTTTAAAAAATTCGGCGGATCACTCTTTCCCGGTCTGTATCCTGTCTTGTGGTGTCCACTGTTTTCATGATTCGACAGTTTTTATTTCATTTTAACTTTGTGGCTGGATGCTCTCCCTCCTCATCGCAGCACTCAGCTGACTTAAAGGTCGGAAGTAGGGTTTGTCATCTGTCTGTCAATCGTATAAACTTTATTTTGTTGTATGTTACCATACCTGTGTCTGTGAATCGAATCTTCTCAGGCGAAGATTGGGGACCAGACCAACATTTGCCTAAAAGACTGTGGAAGATGGCATAAAACCACACCCACGCTGCCCAGTGAAACTGGCATTGTCATAATAGTTATACTTCATTCTTCAAAATATGTCCATCACCTCGCCACGTACCCAACAGTCTGATCATACGATAGTTTTTACACTTATGCGATATTGTATTTTGAAATCCCACTCAGATATTTCACCCTAACGTGTTGCATGTTTTGGATCGTCCACAGCCATTTTGATCTCAGGCAAAAAAAAAAAAAAAGTGACGATCTGGGTGAATGGGATGGACGTGAGAGAACTATTACTTCTTCCAACAACAAACTATGTCCTTGTTAATTCCGTACACCAAGTTCCGCTGTGGAGCACTAAACACAATATACGTTGGAAAACACCAACAGCACACTGTTCGCACTAAATCTGGCTCTCACAGCTCTGCTTTTCGGAAAGTAGGTGTGGCTACAGAAGTGAGTGTGGCCTTTACGCTGTGCAGATAGACATATTGTACAGGGCTCTTACTAACACTTCTTTTTGTGTTGCCTCTGATGATTTATTTCAAAAAAAGTATCTTTGGAATCAAGAGTTCCTTTAGCGTGTCATTGGATTTTCTCACTCATATTGTTTCTCAATGGTGGGGAAACTAGGAAAAAATGTTCATAGACTATTTACTTGCCCATTTTCTCTGTAACGATGGTGTCAAAGCTTCAGATACCCAAGCTTAACTCTTCAGCTGACATTCACATCATCTTTTGTGAAACGAGCTACACACGGCGTGTACCTTATCAGTTCTGACTGCCCATGTACGTACGGTTTTCTTGTGACTCCCGTCCATCTTGAAATCTGCACAGAGCGACTTCCCTCGTATTCGCATGGCACGTAGGCACAAGTTTCTGCCGAGTATGTTCTTAAAATACTGTAAAACTACATCTCTGTGTATTACTCTATCATCAATATCGGAACAAATACATACCGAAACTCGTTTCAATGATAATCACCGCGGGAATAATAAGCTTGTAACCAAATTAAAATGTCGGTGTATTCAGAGAGACTGGGAGTACGTACTGTCAGCACATGCAAAGAGTGCGTGTAACTAGCAAGACTAGAAAAATAACTACACTACTGGCCATTAAAATTGCTACACCAAGAAGCAATGCAGATGATAAAGGGGTATCCATTGGACAAATATATTATACTAGAACTGACATGTGATTACATTTTCACGCAATTTGGGTGCATAGATCCTGAGGAATCAGTACCCACAACAATCACCTCTGGCCGTAATAACGGCCTTGATACGCCTGATCATTGAGTCAAACAGAGCTTGGATGGCGTGTACAGGTACAGCTGCCCATGCAGCTTCAACACGATACCACAGTTCATCAAGAGTAGTGACTGGCGTATTGTGACGACCCAGTTGCTCGGCCACCATTGGCCAGACGTTTTCAATTGGTGAGAGATCTGGGGAATGTGCTGGCCATGGCAGCAGTCGAACATATTATGTATCCAGAAAGGTCCGTACAGGACCTGCAACATGCGGTCGTGCATTATCCTGCTGAAATGTAGGGTTTCGCAGGGATCGAATGAAGGGTAGAGCCACGGGTCGTAACACATCTGAAATGTAACGTCCACTGTTCAAAGTGCCGTCAATGCGAACGAGAAGTCACCGAGACGTGTAACCAATGGCACGGGTGATACGCCAGTATGGCGATGACGAATACACGCTTCCAATGTGTGTTCACCGCGATGTCGCAAAACACGGATGCGACCATCATGATGCTGTAAACAGAACTTTGATTGATCCGAAAAAACGACGTTTTGCCATTCGTGCACCCAGGTTCGTCGTTCAGTACACCATCGCAGGCGCTTCTGTCTGTGATGCAGCGTCAAGGGTAACCGCAGCCATGGTCTCCGAGCTGATAGTCCATGCTGCTGCAAACGACGTCGAACTGTTCGTGCAGATGGTTGTTGTCTTGCAAACGTCCCCATCTCTTGACTCAGGGATCGAGACGTGGCTGCACGATCCGTTACAGCCATGCGGATAAGATGCCTGTCACCTCGACTGCTAGTGATACGCGGCCGTTCGGATCCAGCATGGCGTTCCGTATTACCCTCCTGAACCCACCGATTCCATATTCTGCCAACAGTCATTGGATCTCGACCAACGCGAGCAGCAATGTCGCGATACGATAAACCGCAATCGCGATAGGTTACAATCCGACCTTTATCAAAGTCGGAAACGTGATGGTACGCATTTCTGCTCCTTACATGAGGCATCACAGCAACGTTTCACCAGGCAACGCCGGTCAACTGCTGTTTGTGTATGAGAAATCCTTTGAAAACTTTCCTCATGTCAGCACGTTGTAGGTGTCGCCACCGGCGCCAACCTTGTGTGAATGCTCTGAAAAGCTAGTCATTTGCATATCACTGCATCTTCTTCCTGTCAGTTAAATTTCGCGTCTGTAGCACGTCATCTTCGTGGTGTAGCAATTTTAATGGCCAGTAGTGCATATACCTCTGTATGCGACAAAAATTTCAACTTGAAACGTCTAATCGTTCTTGACAAAAAGGGTTTTTAATAGTCGGTCATACAACAAAGTGATCCTATAGCGGTTCTGCTTTTACCGACAAGAGGTACAGAACTCAAAAAGACGACGCAGAATTTTAATATCGGTGCCAGCTGACTAAACTGTATTGAATACTACAAGCTACGAACGGCATGTCTGTGATTACAGAAATAAGAGGAAAAAGGAGAGAAATCAGGTTAATCTCAGAAATGCAGCATTGTTCGACGGATAATTTGTCAAAGAGTCAACCTCTGACAAGACACTAAAGTGAATGGATACACGTAAGCAGTAACACAAAATCTCTCTGGAACAAACGCAATGAACAATTGCGACTGCAGTGCAATAAACTCTGCGTAACAGTGTGACATAAAAAGTAATGTGGCTGTTAACGGAAGAGGACCATTTTTATTTTATGGAAGAGAAATTTGATGTAAGCTGTGAAGCGGGGAAGAGACATAAAAGATATCGTAAAGACAAATGAAATCGGTGTAGCAAAATGGAACCGTTGTTCTCAAATCGTTTTCTCTTGTAAGTAAACGATTGGTGACAAAATTTAGGAATCACTTCTGTAGAAAATAGAGAACAGTGATAAAAGTATAGCACTTCATGCAACGCGAGGAGCAAAGTGGCTGAAGGGAACCAACCACAGGGCTATATTAGAAACTAGGAGAAGACGAAAACGTCTTTCAAATGGACAAATGGTTCAAAAGGATTGTATGTTGATCAGTTCTAGTGTCTGTGCTGCTTATGACTTATTGCTCTCCTTCAACACAGTGATTGGCTACTGTGAGGTAAGTAGGTCTTCATCTGATGTTGGGTTTTCCGTCCTATGTCTGTTCCTTCTCCTATCCATCAGTGCCACACCACTGACAAATCGGTACGATGGGCGAGTATTGTTTGACCATTCATGTAACTCACTTTGGCAAACAGAAACGGATTATTCAAGTGACTCATTTTGTGAAAATCTGAAATGTTGCTTGTTCAACAGCTAATCCAGAGCACAGTTTCGATCTGTTTATCTGCGTATGCGCCCGTACTAGGCTGTAAAAGACTCATCATCGAAGATTGCTTTCATAGAGAACAAGCGCCTCTACATCAGTCCTGACCTGGAGACGGCAGCTTCATTGGTTGGTTGGTTGGTTGGTTTGGGGAAGGAGACCAGACAGCGAGGTCATCGGTCTCATCTGATTAGGGAAGGACGGGGAAGGAAGTCGGCCGTGCCCTTTGAAAGGAACCATCCCGGCATTTGCCTGGAGAGATTTAGGGAAATCACGGAAAACCTAAATCAGGATGGCCGGACGCGGGATTGAACCGTCGTCCTCCCGAATGCGAGTCCAGTGTCTAACCACTGCGCCACCTCGCTCGGTGAGCTTCATTGGTACTGTCTGATTGCGTTCCAAAGAATAGGTCAGCAGTGCATAAACTCAACGCAACGCTGATAAATAATACAAAGTTGCTGACATGCTTCTTACGGATACTTAGTTGCCTTGATTTATCTTACAGAGGGGAGAAAATTAATTATGCGTGAAGAAGGCAGCTTTGGCTACAAATTTACGATGCGTGCTGTGCGACTGTTTACTCCAGCCTATCTAAATAGCACCACAAGCTATAGTTTTCATTGAATGTCAGAGGAAATAATATTTTCCTATAAATCAGCTCAAAGGTACTTAGGGTACAGTGGAGTTCAGTAGTGAATTTAACAATTAATTGACAGTGAAAATTCCACAGAAACATTTTGCATTCTTCTTTCACTTTGCATTATTGTTGTAACTGTTGTGGTCTTCCGTCCGAAGACCAGTTTGATGCAGCTTTCCACGTTAACCTATCCTGTGCAACCCTCTTCATCTCCGATTAGCTACTGCAACCTACATCTCTTTGAACCTGCTTACTGTATTCATCTCTTGATATCACTCTACAATTCCCCCCCACTGACTCCACTTCCCACACACACTTCCCTCCAACACTAAATTGGTAATGTCTTGATGGCTAAGAACGCGTCCTATCAATTGATCCCGTCTATTAGTCGAGTTGTGCCACTAATTTCTTTTCCCTTCAGCTCTGTTCACTATTTTCTCATTACTTACATGATCTGCCCATCTAATCCTTAACATTTCAAACACTTCTATTCTGAAACTTCCTGGCAGATTAAAACTGTGTGCCCGACCGAGACTCGAACTCGGGACCTTTGCCTTTCGCGGGCAAATGCTCTACCAACTGAGCTACCGAAGCACGACTCACGCCCGGTGCTCACAGCTTTACTTCTGCCAGTATCTCGTCTCCTACCTTCCAAACTTTACAGAAGCTCTCCTGCGAACCTTGCAGAACTAGTTCTGCTAACAAAAGTGAAGACACCATACAGAAACTTTTATATTTACATTTAATGTGGGAACCAAATATCTGAATATTGTCATAGCCAATTAAAAATTGAAACTTAGGACCGATATCTGTGGCGCCAAGTAGATGCAAACTGGAAGCAGATAGAAGTTTTTCAACAGGTACTGGCATTTTAACTTTGATATGGAATTGTCCAATAGTGTAAATGTCGTAAATGAGATTGGACAACAAGTAGTAAAAGTAAACAAAGCGGCAAGATGTTTAAATGGCACAGTTCGGGAAAACAAAAAAAAACTAGGAAAATATTCAAAGGCAAGAATACAGGGTGTATCATAATTAATGGCGTAAAGGCATACAGTTGAAAGAATACGATACTAGCAGCAAAAAGGTCTCAGTAAACACAGGGTCGAAAATGCATACCTTAAGAGCTACGAGCAACTTTTCATCTTCGATACTGTGAAGCAAATCTCTTCTGCTGCAAGCTCTTTGCTTTCCATATTTTGGAAGTGGCAGTATGGACCAAAACAAGAAAAAATGACCAGTAGACATGTGCTCTAAAATGCATGCGCAAAAGCCATGAGCACTTTTTCATCTTCGCTACTTTGAAACATAACTCTTGTAATGAACAAATGCTCATAACTTTTAAGGTATGCATTTTAGAGTACATGTTTACTGGACTTTTTTTCTTGTTTTGCTACATACGGCCACATCCCAAAATATGGAAAGAAAAGAGCTTGCTGTAGAAGAGATTTGTTTCACATTATCGAAGATGCATTTTCGACCCTGTGTTTACTGAGACTTTTTTGCTTCTAGTATCGTGTACTTTCAACTGTATGAGTTTACGCCATTAATTATGATAAACCCTGTGCACAAAACAATATTGAGACCAATGACGACATACACAGCTGAGACAAGACCTGAAACATCGGAAACTACGAGACTTTTTGAAACGTTGGAAATGAAAATTCCGCGCAGGATTTCAGGGAAGATATAATGCCCTCTGTGGCATCGTAGCGAGAAGGAAGCGACTCTGCCTTACTTCTCTGGTTTCTGTATCATTAACATGGTGTCTTGCTGCTTCGATAGTCACACAGCAGTAGCGCTCAGGCGCTAAATTCAGTGTAGGTGATCCTGCTGAAGTGGAGTGTTTCAGGATGCCAGTTGTTAAATATCAACAACGATTTTATTATACTCGTTTTAATAAAGGAAATACTTTGACACACACATCACAGAATTTTCAATATGGCGGCTCTGGGCTACGCCGTTATTCAACCCTTTACAACACATTAACACCTTTCTGATTTCCATAATCGTGATACACACTGCCCACGACACGTGGCTTTCACTGATAACTAATACCTTCACTTTATATCTTGCCTAACAGCTGAACTATTTACTTGCGACCGTTCTTTTATCGCCGGCCCGGTTACTCGAGCGTGCGTTCTGAGTGGCACATCGCTACTAACTCGCCCTCTCTTCCCGACGGACAAGAGAGCAATAGAGACCTCCCCTCCTTTCTCCCTCAGCCAATAAGGACACTTCTCTATGTACATATATATCCAAACTTTCAGCCAATGGGCGTTCAGATCGCTGTTGCTAGGCGGATCTGACGTCATGTTTGCGGACATTGTGACGGAAGTTGTCTCGGAACACTGTCTCAGATTGTAAGATCCTGCTCCCTAATAGTCGGATCTTGTCCCTACTAATGTTGCACAACATTGCCTCCTATGATTTCATCGCTAATGCTACTTGCTGACGCTTAATTGTCAAATGTACATGCAGCCTGGCTGCTACTGAGCATTCCCGATCGCATAAATGTGCGTAATACTTGGCCTAAACACGTGAAGGGAATGCACGTATGCATTACAAAGACACTGAGAGATAGAGTCAAAAGTGAAAACATTAGAAAAGAATCTAAACTGACAACCATTAGTGAGTGGGCAGATAAAACATGAATGAAACGAACACACAGAGAGGATGGATGAACAGGACACTGTCAGAATGTTAATCAATAAATCAGCCAGTAAAAGAAAGATAGGCCGACCAAGAAAGAGATGAAGTGACAACTTCGAGGTGTACTGCGGCGCACTGGAGGAAACAGGTATAGCCCAGGAAAAATGGAGGAGGAGGAAGAAGAAGAAGTAGATTATGTATAATCCAATGTTGTTGTTGTTGTTGTTGTCTTCAGTCCTGAGACTGGTTTGATGCAGCTCTCCATGCTACTCTATCCTGTGCAAGCTTCTTCATCTCCCAGTACTTACTGCAACCTACATCCTTCTGAATCTGCTTAGTGTATTCATCTCGTGGTCTCCCATTACGATTTTTACCCTCCACGATGCCCTCCAATGCTAAATTTGTGATCCCTTGATGCCTCAGAACATGTCCTACCAACCGGTCCCTTCTTCTTGTCAAGTTCTGCCACAAACTCCTCTTCTCCCCAATTCTATTCAATACCTCCTCTTTAGTTATGTGATCTACGCATCTAATCTTCAGCATTCTTCTGTAGCACCACATTTCGAAAGCTTCTATTCTCTTTTTGTCCAAACTATTTATCGTCCATGTTTCAATCCAATGTACTAATTTAGAAACAAAGAAACCAAGGGTTCTAGAATATTAAAGCACAATAAAACGAGTAGCGAAGGAAAGTCTTGCAAGACTGAGAAAAGGGAATATATTTCCACACGAAAACTTAATGGAGACAGCATTTTCTAATAATTGTTCTCTTCAACCACATACAAGAGTCTGAAGCGTTTGTTGGCCTTGAAGTTCGGCACGTGTCTCGTGCAGTCAACATCTGAAGCAGGATTCCACTTCTGCGTTTCGTACTGTAAGACAGAAGAGCGCAGTGGAATTTTCCGCAGCGTCCTCTAGGATTCCGCTTTCGTTTCTGTGTCTGTGAGAGGGAGACCGGAGCCCGGGGTGGCGGCGCGCTGCCGAGGCCAGCTCGTTAATTACCACTCGGGCGTTAATGAGACCCCCCGCCGCCGCTCCTCGGAGACGCGTTCTTTCCCCGCCTTCAAGCGGAGCGGACACGGAGCACGGAGACGGGGGTCGGCCGCGTCGCCAAGTGGCTGACGCCCGCCCGGAATCGCATCGCCGCGATGCCTCGTGCTGGCTGCCACTCCCCTCTAGGGCCGTCGCGACGTCAGGACCGTCGAGAAAAATGAGGCTAAGTCCGCCTTCCTCTCGGCTTGCGTTATACCGCACGGGCACTCTAGGCTGATGGTCGTCTCTCAGGCCGCACTACACACCCACGGGCGCACCTACTCTCCAGCTCGCCGTTCATCTTCGTAAAGGTCAGCAGTCAACACGGGGCTTGTGACCTGTACGGCAAGTGTCCTCAGACAGGGCTCACACATGCAATTTACACTAGGCAGTCGTAAGCTTATCTACCTCTATATGGAACAGCTGCTAGCATGAGTTTCTTAGAAGTAGATACCTTAAGGGGTTGCGAAGCAACTCAAATCGCTTGATACGGGCAAGTCTTCAGGTCCAGATTGTATACCGATTAGGTTCCTTTCAGATTACGCTGACACAATAGCTCCCTACTTAGCAATCATATACAACCGCTCGCTCACCGATAGATCTGTACCTACAGACAGGAAAATTGCGCAGGTCGCACCAGTGTTTAAGAAGGGTAGTAGGAGTAATCCATCGAACTACAGACCTATATCATTGACGTCGGTTTGCAGTAGGGTTTTGGAGCATATACTGCATTCGAACATTATGAATCACCTCGAAGGGAACGATCTATTGATACGTAATCAGCATGGTTTCAGAAAACATCGTTCTTGTGCAACGCAGCTAGCTCTTTATTCGCACGAAGTAATAGCCGCTATCGACAGGGGATCTCAAGTTGATTCCGTATTTCTAGATTTCCGGAAAGCTTTTGACACTGTTCCTCACAAGCGACTTCTAATCAAGCTGCGGGCCTATGGGGTGTCGTCTCAGTTGTGCGACTGGATTCGTGATTTCCTGTCAGGAAGGTCGCAGTTCGTAGTAACAGACGGCAAATCATCGAGTAAATCTGAAGTGATATCCGGTGTTCCATAGGGAAGCGTCCTGGGACCTCTGCTGTTTCTAATCCATATAAATGACCTGGGTGACAATCTGAGCAGTTCTCTTAGGTTGTTCGCAGATGATGCTGTAATTTACCGTCTAATAAGGTCATCCGAACACCAGTATCAGTTGCAAAGCGATTTAGAAAAGATTGCTGTATGGTGTGGCAGGTGGCAGTTGACGCTAAATAACGAAATGTGTGAGGTGATCCACATGAGTTCCAAAAGAAATCCGCTGGAATTCGATTTCTCGATAAATAGTACAATTCTCAAAGCTGTCAATTCAACTATGTACCTGGGTGTTAAAATTACGAACAACTTCAGTTGGAAAGGCCACATAGATAATATTGTGGGGAAGGCTTTCCAAAGGTTGCGTTTCATTGGCAGGACACTTAGAAGATGCAACAAGTCCACTAAAGAGACAGCTTACACTACATTCGTTCGTCCTCTGTTAGAATATTGCTGCGCGGTGTGGGATCCTTACCAGGTGGGATTGACGGAGGACAGCGAAAGAGTGCAAAAAAGGGCAGCTCGTTTTCTATTATCACGTAATAGGGGAGAGAGTGTGGCAGATATGATACGCAAGTTGGGATGGAAGTCATTAAAGGAAAGACGTTTTTCGTCGCGGCGAGATCTATTCACGAAATTTCAGTCACCAACTTTCTCTTCCGAATGCGAAAATATTTTGTTGAGTCCAACCTACATGGGTAGGAACGATCATCAAAATAAAATAAGAGAAATCAGAGCTCGAACAGAAAGGTTTAGGTGTTCGTTTGTCCCCCTCGCTGTTCGGGAGTGGAATGGTAGAGAGATAGTATGATTGTGGTTCGATGAACCCTCTGCCAAGCACTTAAATGTGAATTGCAGAGTAATTACGTAGATGTAGATGTAGATGGATACTCTGCAAATCACATTTAAGTGCCTGGCAGAGGGTTCATCAAACCGCCTTCACAATTCTCTTTTATTCCAATCTCGTATAGCGCGCAGAAACAATGAACACCTTTATCTTTCTATACGAGCTCTGATTTCCCTTGTTTTATCGTGGTGATCGTTCCGCCCTATGTAGGTCGGTGTCAAAAAAATATTTTAGCATTCGGAGGAAAAAGCTGGTGATTGGAATTTCGTGAGAAGATTCCGTCGCAATGAAAAACGCCTTTCTGTTAATGATTTCCAGCCCAAATCCCGTATCATTCCTGTGACACTCCCTCCCATATTTCGCGATAGTACAAAACGTGCTCCCTTTCTTTGGACTTATTTTATGTACTCCGTCAGTCCTACCTGGTAAGGATCTCACAAGACACAGCAGTATTCTTAAAGAGGACGGACAAGCGTAGTGTAGGCAGTCTCCTTAGTAGGTCTGTTACATTTCTAAGTATCCTGCCAATAAAAGGCAGCCAGCCGGGGTGGCCGAGCGGTTCTAGGCGCTTCAGTCTGGAACCGCGCGACCGCTACGGTCGCAGGTCCGAATCCTGCCTCGGGCATGGATGTGTGTGATGTCCGTAGGTTAGTCAGGTTTAAGTAGTACTAAGATCTAGGGGACTGATGACCTCAGAAGTTGAGTCCCATAGTGCTCAGAGCCATTTGAACCAATAAAAGGCAGTCTTTGGTTAGCCTCCCCCATAACATTTTCTATGTGTTCCTTCCAATTTAAATTGTTCGTAATTGTAATACCTTGGTATTTAGTTGAATTTACGGCTTTTAGATTAGACTGATTTATCGTGTAACCGAAGTTTAACGCGTTCCTTTTAGCACTCATGTGGATGACCTCAAACTTTCACAACATTTTTACAACAGGCAGGTCCGTATTTAAATACACTACTTGTTGGCACTGAAATATTGCAATACCATGAAGTATACGAAATGGTTGGGTATGGTTCGTATTACAGCGCAGCTGCATAAAGTGGGAAGGAGCAACGACGCAACCGGTTACTCATTAAGAGATCACGTTTGAATGTAGTTTGTTTGTCAGAAGATCGTGTTATGCCTCACGTCAGAGGGAGAAATCTCTACCCCCATGAACCATGGACCTTGCCGTTGGTGGGGAGGCTTGCGTGCCTCATCGATACAGATAGCCGTACCGTAGGTACAACCACAACGGAGGGGTATCTGTTGAGAGGCCAGACAAACGTGTGGTTCCTGAAGAGGGGCAGCAGCCTTTTCAGTAGCTGCAAGGGCAACAGTCTGGATGATTGACTGATCTGGCCTTGTAACAATAACCAAAACGGCCTTGCTGTGCTGGTACTGCGAACGGCTGAAAGCAAGGGGAAACTACGGCCGTAATTTTTCCCGAGGGCATGCAGCTTTACTGTATGATTAAATGATGATGGCGTCCTCTTGGGTAAAATATTCCGGAGGTAAAATAGTCCCCCATTCGGATCTCCGGGCGGGGACTACTCAAGAGGATGTCGTTATCAGGAGAAATAAAACTGGCGTTCTACGGATCGGAGCGTGGAATGTCAGGTCCCTTAATCGGGCAGGTAGGTTAGAAAATTTGAAAAGGGAAATGGATAGGTTAAAGTTAGATATAGTGGGAATTAGTGAAGTTCGGTGGCAGGAGGAACAAGACTTCTGGTCAGGTGACTACAGGGTTATAAACACAAAGTCAAATAGGGGTAATGCAGGAGTAGGTTTAATAATGAATAGGAAAATAGGAACGCGGGTAAGCTACTACAAACAGCTTAGTGAACGCATTATTGTGGCCAAGATAGATACGAAGCCCACACCTACTACAGTAGTACAAGTTTATATGCCAACTAGCTCTGCAGATGACGAAGAAATTGAAGAAATGTATGATGAAATAAAAGAAATTATTCAGATTGTGAAGGGAGACGAAAATGTAATAGTTATGGGTGACTGGAATTCCAGTGTAGGAAAAGGGAGAGAAGGAAACATAGTAGGTGAATATGGATTGGGGCTAAGAAATGAAAGAGGAAGCCGCCTGGTAGAATTTTGCACAGAGCACAATTTAATCATAGCTAACACTTGGTTTAAGAATCATGATAGAAGGTTGTATACATGGAAGAACCCTGGAGATACTAAAAGGTATCAGATTGATTATATAATGGTAAGACAGAGATTTAGGAACCAGGTTTTAAATTGTAAGACATTTCCAGGGGCAGATGTGGACTCTGACCACAATCTATTGGTTATGACCTGTAGATTAAAACTGAAGAAAGTGCAAAAAGGTGGTAATTTAAGGAGATGGGATCTGGATAAACTGAAAGAACCAGAGGTTGTACAGAGTTTCAGGGAGAGCATAAGGGAACAATTGACAGGAATGGGGGAAAGAAATACAGTAGAAGAAGAATGGGTAGCTTTGAGGGATGAAGTAGTGAAGGCAGCAGAGTATCAAGTAGGTAAAAAGACGAGGGCTAGTATAAATCCTTGGGTAACAGAAGAAATATTGAATTTAATTGATGAAAGGAGAAAATATAAAAATGCAGTAAATGAAGCAGGCAAAAAGGAATACAAACGTCTCAAAAATGAGATCGACAGGAAGTGCAAAATGGCTAAGCAGGGATGGCTAGAGGACAAATGTAAGGATGTAGAGGCTTGTCTCACTAGGGGTAAGATAGATACTGCCTACAGGAAAATTAAAGAGACCTTTGGAAATAAGAGAACCACTTGTATGAACATCAAGAGCTCAGTTGGAAACCCAGTTCTAAGCAAAGAAGGGAAAGCAGAAAGGTGGAAGGAGTATATAGAGGGTCTATACAAGGGCGATGTACTTGAGGACAATATTATGGAAATGGAAGAGGATGTAGATGAAGATGAAATGGGAGATACGATACTGCGTGAAGAGTTTGACAGAGCACTGAAAGAACTGAGTCGAAACAAGGCCCCCGGAGTAGACAACATTCCATTGGAACTACTGACGGCCTTGGGAGAGCCAGTCCTGACAAAACTCTACCATCTGGTGAGCAAGATGTATGAAACAGGCGAAATACCCTCAGACTTCAAGAAGAATATAATAATTCCAATCCCAAAGAAAGCAGGTGTTGACAGATGTGAAAATTACCGAACAATCAGTTTAATAAGCCACAGCTGCAAAATACTAACACGAATTCTTTACAGACGAATGGAAAAACTAGTAGAAGCCGACCTCGGGGAAGATCAGTTTGGATTCCGTAGAAATACTGGGACACGTGAGGCAATACTGACCTTACGACTTATCTTAGAAGAAAGATTAAGGAAAGGCAAACCTACGTTTCTAGCATTTGTAGACTTACAGAAAGCTTTTGACAATGTTGACTGGAATACTCTCTTTCAAATTCTAAAGGTGGCAGGGGTAAAATACAGGGAGCGAAAGGCTATTTACAATTTGTACAGAAACCAGATGGCAGTTATAAGAGTCGAGGGGCATGAAAGGGAAGCAGTGGTTGGGAAGGGAGTAAGACAGGGTTGTAGCCTCTCCCCGATGTTATTCAATCTGTATATTGAGCAAGCAGTAAAGGAAACAAAAGAAAAATTCGGAGTAGGTATTAAAATCCATGGAGAAGAAATAAAAACTTTGAGGTTCGCCGATGACATTGTAATTCTGTCAGAGACAGCAAAGGACTTGGAAGAGCAGTTGAATGGAATGGATGGTGTCTTGAAGGGAGGATATAAGATGAACATCAACAAAAGCAAAACGAGGATAATGGAATGTAGTCGAATTAAGTCGGGTGATGTTGAGGGAATTAGATTAGGAAATGAGACACTTAAAGTAGTAAAGGAGTTTTGCTATTTGGGGAGCAAAATAACTGATGATGGTCGCAGTAGAGAGGATATAAAATGTAGACTGGCAATGGCAAGGAAAGCGTTTCTGAAGAAGAGAAATTTGTTAACATCGAGTATAGATTTAAGTGTCAGGAAGTCTTTTCTGAAAGTATTTGTATGGAGTGTAGCCATGTATGGAAGTGAAACATGGACGATAAATAGTTTGGAGAAGAAGAGAATAGAAGCTTTCGAAATGTGGTGCTACAGAAGAATGCTGAAGATTAGATGGGTAGATCACATAACTAATGAGGAGGTACTGAACAGGATTGGGGAGAAGAGGAGTTTGTGGCACAACTTGACCAGAAGAAGGGATCGGTTGGTAGGACATGTTCTGAGGCATCAAGGGATCACCAATTTAGTATTGGAGGGCAGCGTGGAGGGTAAAAATCGTAGGGGGAGACCAAGAGATGCATACACTAAGCAGATTCAGAAGGATGTAGGTTGCAGTAGGTACTGGGAGATGAAGAAGCTTGCACAGGATAGAGTAGCATGGAGAGCTGCATCAAACCAGTCTCAGGACTGAAGACCACAACAACAACAACAACAGTTCGATAGTTGCAGAACTGTAGGCTACTGAGACTGCAGTTTATCGTTCCTCCACACTGCAGCTCACGTCGCTCAGGATCGCACGACTGTCTTGTGAATGTGGACCTGATCGAGTCGGGAGTGTCATATTCAACATCATACCACTCTGTGAGAATAGCACCAGAGGGGACACGTACACTACTGGCCATTAAAATTGCTACACCACGAAGATGTGCTACAGACGCGAAATTTAACCGTCAAGAAGAATGCGCTACGATATGCAATGATTAGCTTGTCAGAGCATTCACACAAGGTTGGCGCCGGTGGCGACACCTACAACGTGCTGACATGAGAAAAGTTTCCAACCGATTTCTCATACACAAACAGCAGTTGACAGGCGTTGCCTGGTGAAACGTTGTTGTGATGCCTCGTGTAAAGAGGAGAAATGCGTATCATCACGTTTCCGACTTTGATAAAGGTCGGATTGTAGCCTATCGCGATTGCGGTTCATCTTATCGCGACATTACTGCTCGCGTTGGTCGAGATCCAATTACTGTTAGCAGAATATGGAATCGGTGGGTTCAGGAGGGTAACATGGAACGCCGTGCTGGATCCCAGCGGCCTCGTATCACTAGCAGTCCAGATGACAGGCATCTTATCCGCACGGCTGTAACGGATCATGCAGCCACGCCTCGATCCCTCAGTCAACAGATGGGGAAGTTTGCAAGACAACAACCATCTGCACGAACAGTTCGACGACGTTTGCAGCAGCATGGACTATCAGCTCGGAGACCATGGCTGCGGTTACCCTCAACGCTACATCACAGACAAGAGCGCCTGCGATGGTGTACTCAACAACGAACGTGGGTGCACAAATGGCAAAACGTCATTTTTTCGGATGAATCCAGGTTCTGTTTACAGCATCATGATGGTCGCATCCGTGTTTGGCGACATCGAGGTGAACGCCCATTGGAAGCGTGTATTCGCCATCGCCATACTGGCGTATCACCCGGCGTGGTGGTATGGGATGCCATTCATTACACGTCTCGGTCACCTCTTGTTCGCGTTGACTGCACTTTGAACAGTGGACGCTACATTTCAGATGTGTTACGACCCGTGGCTCTACCCTTCATTCGATCCCTGCGAAACCCCACATTTCAGCAGGATAATGCACGACCGCATGTTGCAGATCCTGTACAGGCCTCTCTGGATACAGAAAATGTTCGACTGCTGCCCTGGCCAGCACATTCTCCAATCTCTCACCAATTGAAGACGTCCGGTCAATGGTGGCCGAGCAACTGGCTCGTCACAATACGCCAGTCACTACTCTTGATGAACTGTGGTATCGTGTTGAAGCTGCATGGGCAGCTGTACCTGTACACGCCTTGCAAGCTCTGTTTAACTCAATGCCTAGGCGTATACAAGGCCGTTATTACGGCGAGAGGTGGTTGTTCTGGGTACTGATTTCTCAGGATCTATGCACCCAAATTGCGTGAAAATGTAATCACATGTCAGTTCTAGTATAATATATTTGTCCCTTGAATACCCGTTTATCATCTGCATTTCTTCTTGGTGTAGCAATTTTAATGGCCAGTAGTGTATATTGTTACATCCGTCATGCAGCACTGTACAGTCACGTCACGTGGCTACAGTCAGGAAATGGGCTCGTTTTACAAGGCAAGTATCCACAAGAACATTTTTTTTAACACCTAGCAATTACATAAACGAACTGTTACTTAGATGACAAGTCAGACCCCAGATAACCGAACAGTACTATTTTTATTACAATATTTGAGATACAATGATTTTGCTTTTTAATAATGCGTCACAGCTATTACAACGTTATCCCCCCTCTTGGCAAGCCTCTAGGGGCCAATACACGTCCCTCACTACGAGAAAGTCGGAGCAGTCTACTAATTACCACAAACCACTGCAATGTATTCCATTATGATAAATAAATAACATTATTTCTCCTTATAAAATTTAAAACTAGAACAACTATCGTTGCATCAATAGAAAACCAGCTAGCCACCGTCTGACCACCTTAATCGAAATCCGAAAAATTGAATACAGAGCAAAAGTAGAAAGCTCACCATTACCTAATATTTAATTCCTAGGAGTTCTGCACTAGGTGGTGAAGCCAGCCTAGTCTTATTCTCCATGAAATAGTAGTACCTGTGCTATTAACAAGTACGATGCAGTAATCCTTTGGGAACAGGCACTGCAGCTAGTACAGCCGTCAAGAATTACAGGAAAATTATTCGCAATTTCGGTTACGTTTTCTGTCATTCTTGACGGCTGTAGTCACTACATTGCATCGTACATTGTATCGTACTTCTTAATAACACAGTCACTGCTATTTCGAATTTATTCGCGAATACCAGAGCCTCGACTCTTGTTATGTCCTTCCCGGACGGGAATATATGTAGTGTACGAGTGCAAGTTGTGACACATGGGTGACGGTATTTGCAGTCTTGCGTCTGGCAGTAATTCGTGCTCGGATAGCCGAAGCGGTTAAGGCGACCGTTCGCGTAAAGCGGGAAATCTGGCTTCGAGTTCCGGTCCGGCGCAAATTTTGACTGTCGTCATTTCATTATAGAAACGATGGTGATTCATATTCTAAACTTCGAATACATTTCCTGTCTTAATTTCCATACCTCGTTCGTCTTCCTAGTCACACTTGGCTATTTTTCCAGTCCTTTACCCACGTCATGGGCAAAATTTCATGAGCCGCCAGCGCGATTCTCATACTTGCGTAAGTTCGCTGGTCGGTTCCTCGAGTGACGCGACATCATCGTTCCTAGCTCATAGATCAAAACTGTAGTACTCGTGAGGTTAATGTTTAGGTGTAACGCACCGGCATAAATGAAATCGCATTACCGACACGCCACGCCGACAAGTTATACATCAAAAATCGCGTTTTTTAGGCTAAATCCATTTTAGGTTCAGCCCATATTCAGATGTTTGCATTTATTTACGTGCCGTGAACATTGCTTCTTTACTTACGACGTTTTACAATAGTCTTAAAAATTTCCACTGGAACATTCTGGAACGCCGTTTGTAAAGGAACAAGGATCAGGACACGTTAATAAACGTAAACATCTGAAGATGGGGTGTCAAGAACCTAGAGATGTCAACAAGGAGCCGACCGCTGTGGCCGAGTGGTTCTAGGCGCTTCGTTCCGGAACCGGTCGCAGGTTCGAATCCTGCCTCAGGCATGGATGTGTGTGATGTCCTTAGGTTAGTTATGTTTAAGTAGTTCTAAGTTTAGGGGACTGATGATCTCAGATGTTAAGTGCCATAGTGCTTATAGACATTTGTCATCACGAAAATATAAACGCATATAAAACCAACTGGTTGCAGCTAATTAATTGTAAATTGCCTTAAATTTCGACAGTTGCACTGTTCTCATACGTCCACAGTTGACAAGAATTATTTACTGATGTTAGTACGAGAAAGAATAAAGAAAAAAAGAAAACAAAGCAATCCCAGTCGACAAGCAGTTGGGCGAAACTTTGGGCTTTTTGTCTCTCTGGAGTGTTTGAAATTTTGTGTGTTAATATCCACAAACACTATTAGCAAGCATTTTTAAATATTCCGTACAAAAATATTTTTAATGACTGATTGCGTTGGCATGGGCTTTTTCTGTACCACTAAACAAATTAAAGCTTAATTTGTTTGTTCATTTTAAAAAATTTACATGTCTAAATCTCTTGAACGTAACGTATAGTGTTTGTATTATACAGAAGCTAAACTGCAAATATGCGAACAACAAGATGACGGATATCCGAAGATGCGTTGAGGGCGGACTACAACGCAAGGGCCCCGCTGTCCCGTGAATTTCTTCCGCGGGCAGGATTGGAACCACGATCGGCCAAGATCGGCCAGATCGCCCAGGGAGCTTGCCAAAATGTGTTCTTTTTGTCTTTGGTTTGCAGTCTATGTGTGCATCTCAGCACACACGGCTTCTCTCTCCTGTATTTCGTAACGCTCTGCTTGCTCTGCTGATCGAGGGACGCCACCATTTCTATTAACTAAAACTGATCACTCGGCTGTTCAACACCACGCAATACTGGACATGTATCATCTGAGGTCATAGCCCGCCTCGCATCTGCGGCAACTTGTGTGTGTATTATACATGAGAAGAAGACGTCTCGCTCACCTCCTCTCTACAGCCACAGGCCTGACTAGGCCGCTTGGCTATCCGACGTAAATGCACCGGACAAGGACCGTACCGGTTGCACGGAAATATGCATGTGGCAGCGTCATGGGCGAGGTGATAAAAATGGCAATGGCTGGTATTGGTTATGGACTAGGACAAGAAGAGATAAATACCATTTGTTATGCAGCTCTCCTAACAAAATTCAAGACAGCATGTAGAAACTTATGTATATTTTTAATGTGGCATCCAAAATTCTGAATATGGTCACATCCACTAAATAAGCCAAATGCAGGACCAATATCTGTGGAGCCAATTAGGTGCAAAAATTATTCAGCCCGTAATGGCAATTGAGCACCTCGTTTATTACAACAGCATAATGCGTTGCCGAGATATTAACTTCTCCAGTTCAGGTATTTAGTATTTCATACATCTTCAGCAACTGCTGCCCATTGCCGTGTCTTCCCGGTTGCGCGGTCACCTTGGCTGCCTGTGTATGTCCAGAGAGAAACCCGCATAGTGTGACACTGGCCCTCCACATGCTCCTATTAAACTGATTGCAGCTGTCAACATGAATGTGACCCGATCTTAGCCGCCGCCAATGCGTCCGCGGTCGCGCCTTTGAATAAAGTCTCTCTTCCCTTTACAATAGGCTGTCGTGTACACCGTCGTCCGTCAAAAAGTTCACCATACGTATGTTAGGATTACTGTGTTTTAATTGTATTCTTTTTTATCAGCTAGTAAAGAGTTATAGTCCTGCCTGCAATTACAGGGGAGTGCCAGTCAGACTGTCATATTTTTAAAAAAGAGGTGTTTTACCTTTTTTGCATTTTGACACATCCTTCCGATTATATTCTCTCCACACTGACAGTGCGACGATATACAGAGAACCACGAACTGTCAGACCAGCGACCACTGTTACAGCTTCCTTTCTCCTGCAACATATGCCCAACTGTGTGTGTGTGTGTGTGTGTGTGTGTGTGTGTGTGTGTGTGTGTGAATTCCTAAGGGACCAAACTGCTGAGGTCATCGACCCCTCGACTTACACACTACTTAAACAAGCTTATGCTAAGAACAACACACACACACTCATGCCCGAGAGAGAACCCGAACCTTCGGCGGGAGGTGTGCCCAACTAATGCTGGACAAACGAGTGACACCTGTCGCGCCCCACCACAGGTCCCTATAAAGAACGTTACACAAATTGTGAATTTAGTTCGCTCTATTATCAATCTTGACAGTGGAGAATTTTTTCTTGGTCATCAGTATTTTGACTTGTTTGATGCGGACCGCCACGAATTCCTCTCCTGTGCTAACCTCTTCATCTCAGAGTAGCACATGCAACCTACGTCTTCAGTTATTTGTTGGATGTATTACAGTTTCTGTCTTCCTCTACAGTTTTTACAGTCTACAGCTCCCTCTAGTACCATGGAAGTGATTGGCTCAAATGGCTCTGAGCACTATGGGACTTAACATCTGAGCTCATCAGTCCCCTAGAACTTAGAACTACTTAAACCTAACCAACCTAAGGACATCACACACATCCATGCCCGAGGCACGATTCGAACCTGCGACCGCAACGGTCGCGCGGTTCCTGACTGTAGCGCCTAGAACCGCTCAGCAACTCTGGCCGGCATGGTAATGATTCCCTAATGTCTTAACAAATATCCTATCATCCTATGCCTTCTTCTTATCAGGGTTTTCCCCATATTCCTTTCCTCTCCGGTTCTGGGTATGACTTCCTTCTTCCTTACCTTACCAATACACCCAATTTTCAGCATTCAACTTAGCACCACATCTCAAATGCTCCGATTCTCTTCTGTTCCGGTTTTCCCACAGTCCATGTTTCACCACCATACAATTCTGTACTTCAGACGTACATTCTCAAAAATTTCTCCCTCAAATTAAGGCCGATATTTGATACTAGTAGACTTCCCTTGTCCAGGAATGCCATTTTCTCCTTTGCTAGTCTGCTTTTGATGTCCTCCTTGCTCCGTCCGTCATTGGTTATTTTAGTGCATAGGTAGCAGACTTCCTAGTCTCCTTCGCAGAAGAGCTTCTGTGAAGTTTGGAAAGTAGGAGACGAGGTACTGAGAGGACGGATCGTGAGACGCGCTTGCGTAGCTCAGATGGTAGAGCACTTGCCCGCGAAAGGCGAAGGTCCCGAGTTCGAGTCTCGGTTCAGCACACAGTTTTAATCTGCCAGAAAGTTTCATATCACAGCACACTCTGCTGCAGAGTGAAAATCTCATTCTAGAATTCCTTAATTTCATTTACTTCGTGACCATCACCCCTGATGTTAAGTTTCTCCCTCTTCTCACTTCTACTACATCTCATTACCTTCGTTTTTCTTCGATTTACTCTCAACCCATACTCTGTACTCATTAGACTGTTCATTCCGTTCAGCAGATCATTTAATTCTTCTTCACTTTCACTCAGGATAGCAATGTCATCAGCGAATCGTATCATTGATATCCTTTCACCTTGTATTTTAATTCCACTCCAAGACCTTTCTTTTATTTCCATCACCGCTTCCTCAATGTACTGATTGAACAGTAGGGGCGAAAGGCTACATCCTTTTCTTACACCCTTTTTAATACGAGCACTTCGTTCTTGATCGTCCACTCTTATTATTCCCTCTTGGCTGTTGTACATATTGTATATTACCCGTCTCTCCCTATAGCTTACCCCTACCTTTCGCAGAATTACCAACAATTAGCACCATTTTACGTTGTCGAACGCTTTTTCCAGGTCGACAAATCCTATGAACGTGTCTTGATTTTTCTTTATTCTTGCTTCCATTATTAATCACAACGTCAGAATTTCCTCTCTCGTGCCTTTACCTTTCCTAAAGCCAAACTGATCGTCATCTAGCGCATCCTCAATTTTCTTTTCCATTCTTCTGTATATTATTCTTGTAAGAAACTTGGATGCATGAGCTGTTAAGCTGATTGTGCAGTAATTCTCGCAGTTGTCAGCTCTTGCCTTCTTCGGAATTGTGTGGATGATGCTTTTCCGAAAGTCAGATAGTATGTCGCCAGACTCATACATTCTACACACCAACGTGAATAGTCGTTGTGTTGTCAATTCCCCCAATGATTTTAGAGATTCTGATGGAATATTATCTATCCCTTCTGCCTTATTTGATTTTTAAGTCCTCCAAAGCTCTTTTAAATTCTGATTCTAATACTGGAACACCTATCTCTTCTAAATCGAATCCTGTTTCCTCTTCTGTCACATCAGACAAATCTTCCCCCTCACAGAGGCTTTCAGTGTAAGCTTTACACCCATCCGCCCTGTCCTCTGCATTTAACAGATGAAATCCCGTTGCACTCTAAATGTTATCACCCTTGCTTTTAATGTCACCGAAGGCTGTTTTGACTTTCCTGTATGCTGATTCTGTCCTTCCGACAATCATTACTTTTTCGATGTCTTCGCAGTTTTCCTGCAGCCATTTCGTCTTAGCTTCCCTGCACTTCCTATTTATTTCAGTCCTCAGCGACTTGTATTTCTCTATCCACGAGTTTCCCGGAACATTTTTGTACTTCCTCCTTTCATCGATCAGTTGAAGTATTTCTTCGGTTGGCCATGGTTTCTTTACAGTTACCTTTTTTGTACCTATGCTTTCCTTCCCAACTTCTGTGATGGCCCTTTTTAGAGATGTACATTCCTCTTCAACTGTACTGCCTACTAAGCTATTCCTTATTGCTGTGTGTATCGCCTTGAAGAACTTCAAGCGTACCTCGTCATTCCTTCGTAGTTTCGTATTCCACTTCTTTGCATAGTGATTCTTCCTGACTAATGTCTTAAACTTCAGCCTACTCTTCATCACTACTATATTGTGATCTGAGTCTATATCTGCTCCTGGGCACGCCTTACAATCCAGTATCTGATTTCGGAATCTCTGTCTGACCATGACGTAATCTAACTGAAATCTTCCCGTATCACCCGGCCTTTTCCAAATATACCTCCTCCTCTTGTGATTCTTGAACAGAGTATACGCTATTACCGGCTGAAACTTGTTACAGAACTCAATTATTCTTTCTCCATTCTCATTCATTGTCCCAAACCCATATTCGCCTGTAAATGTTTCTTCTTCTCCTTCCCCTACAACTGCATTCCAGTCCCCCATGACTATTGTATTTTCATCTCCCTTTACATAATGTATTACCCTTTCAAAATCCTCATACACTTTCTATATCTCTTCATCTTTAGCTTGCGACGGCGGCATGTATACCTGAACTATCGTTGTCGGTGTGGGTTTGGTGTCGATTCTGATAAATACAACCCTGTCACCGAACTGTTCACAGTAACACACTCTCTGCCCTACATTCCTATTCATATCAAATCCTTTTCCCGTTATACCATTTTCTGCTGCTGTTGATGTTACCCTGTACTCATCTGACCCGTAATCTTTGTCTTCTTTTCACTTCAATTAACTGACCCCTACTATATCTACATTGAGCATTTGCATTTCCCTTTTCAGGTTTTCTACTTTCCTTACCACGTTCAAGCTTCTGAAATTCCACGCCTCGACTCGTAGAAGGTTATCCTTCAGTTGATTATTCAATCTGTTTCTCATGGTAACTTCCCCCTTGGCAGTTCCCAGTGGAGTTAATAAGGAGGAAATCTCCTTAGTTGGAGGGAGTTAGATTAAAGAAGATTGATAACTCCCTTGGAGTTGGCAGGAATGGTTTGCGGAAGTAGCAAGTCATCACTCTTTCTTTAATTGTTGTAACAAACATATTTACTTACAAGGAAAACTCCCCATCGCATCCCCTTCAGATTTAGTGGCAAGTGGACAGCCCGTCAAAAACTGAGCACAGATCAAGCATGAAAACAAGAAGAAAGTGTACTTGACTGTGAAAAAGAAGCAAAATAAAAACAGTGAACGCTTCAAGAATAAAAATAGCTACCGAGCACGAAAGTGGCGTCTTGGTTATGTGGGTACGGTGTCAGAGTGCGAAGTTGACGAACCATGTTCAGATCCCTTCGTGCCCAATTCTTTTTCGCTGTTAACTATATTCAGATTAGGTGTAACGTGGAGTAACGTCCATTTGCAACAGCGAGGTGTAATGTAGGGATTTACAATTACAGTTGACTCTGCACAACTATTCTATAAGAGCCGAAACAAGGTGGCTTCCGAATAGGAACCGCAAACGTTTGATGACAAGGTGTTTATTTGTTATTTTCATTTCTGTGAGTCGTCGATCTTGTATCTCGCCTGCTTTCACTATTGATCATATTTATTTTCGACGGTAACGTATTCTTACCACATGACTCATATTCTGTAACCAGTGTATAGCATGACAACTGCCAAGACTACACAAAGTGAACGATCATTCCAGTGACCTGACGGACAGTTCATAATGTGTTGGGGAAAAAATATGGCACAAGGGAGTTTTGAGTAGGCCTCGCCCGATTCGTAATCCAACACGATAACCACTTACATACGACACCGTCGCTATTTGAGGCTGCTATTTGCCGCTCTTCTTGGTCTTGAACCGTTCACTGTTACTATTTTCCTTTTTTTCACGGTTCAGTACATCTTCTTCCTGTTTTCATGCTTGATCTGTGTTCAGTTTTTGACAGGCCATCCTACCATTAAATCTGCCGGGGGAGCCATGGGGAGTTTCCCTTGTTAGTGAAGCGTCGGACCGAAACGCAGTATCAGAATAACAGACACTTTTAATAATTACTAGAAAGGATTTCTATCAGAAAGGAGCTCTTGACAGTCAGTCAGGTCTGCTAACTACCGGCGTCTTGCCCTAACTAATCACTTATCAACACTGAACTACTTCACTAGTACTCACAAGCCACTTTGCTGTCCGCCAGAGTCTGTGTGTCCGCCAGGGTCTATCGCCGTCTTTTAGTAGTTAAAATCTTTATTGCTCCATTAGGTGTGCCCGCATCTCGTGGTCGTGCGGTAGCGTTCTCGCTTCCCACGCCCGGGTTCCCGGGTTCGATTCCCGGCGGGGTCAGGGATTTTCTCTGCCTCGTGATGGCTGGGTGTTGTGTGATGTCCTTAGGTTAGTTAGGTTTAAGTAGTTCTAAGTTCTAGGGGACTGATGACCATAGATGTTAAGTCCCATAGTGCTCAGAGCCATTTGAACCATTAGGTGTTGTTCCGGGGCTGGACGCTCATTACTGAAACTCAATACCCCCTCTACTCCGGTGCTACATGATTGTTTTATATCGCTCGTAATTGACTTTCGTTACACACGGCCCTCTTCAGTCTCTTTCTGGAACATTTCCTTGGACCCTTCCCTCAAAGTATGATCGCTTTAATATTTGATTATTCCTCTAAATCGTGCTCGGGAAACTTCCATTAAGTGTGTTGGGAAGTTCCCTATTTTTCTGTTGACCTCGACCCCCGGCGCCACTGGCGAAATGGAGGGTACGCTACTTGATGGCGTGTTTGACCATCCTCGAAAAAGTAAATAATGTCCAGCTGTTCTGGAATGTGTTACGCGCCCCCATATGATGTTGGCTTCTCTCTGTCATAAACGTGACCCGCCTTGCATACGAAACTCGGCTCGCTTCCGTCGTTATAATCTGATATGTAATGAAACTTATTAAACTATTTAAAGGACATGACACACCATATCATCTTTTAAAAACTGCAGTTTTTCGTACTGCATAACTGACGTATCCATATATGACGCCTCCGATGGGAGCGAGCGTTGCCAGAGTGCATTCGCCGTCACCATATGTGGTCTATCATTTGGTGTCATGGTATGGAGTGCCGTTGGATACAGGAAAAAGAACACCTCTGATTCATATAGCCGATAATTTGGACAGCTACCTCTACATTTATGACCTCCCATGGCCGGTGGCAGTGCCATGTTCTGGAGATGTCTGTGACTTTAGCTTTCAACAAAATAAAGCAAGCCCACAAGCTCCCTTTCCTATCCTGACCTACCTCGATCTAAAGAGCTTCGAATATCACCATGGCGTGTACGTTTCCCAGATAGCTCACCCACTGGAAACATCTGGCCATGGCGCACCCACACACTGGGTCGCCGTCTCTCGCCATCTAAGCTCAGTGCCGACTCCTGCCATAGCCAGGTTACAGCTACTTTTGCTACCAGATCTAGCAGTTCTGTGTACTGCACTCCGAACTCTATATGCTCCTATAAATTTCATGATGTGTTCTTCCTCCTCTACTGCATACGCGTAATAAAGAAAATTAATGGGCAGTAGTGATGAGTGAGTGAAAATTAACAATATATATTCTCGAATGGTGTGAAGTATAGTATTTCTGTATTGTCTTATTCTTTTAATTTTGACGTATTTACTATCGCTCTGCTTTTCTTCTTTCGTTTTGTTAATTGATTTAGCACTTATTCGTCCTTTGTTTTTAATTGATGTACGCGGTCCAGTCATATCAATCTGACCACCGACTTTGTTCGATGTCAACGTGCAATAACCTTTCACAGACCGTAGGTGGCAACACTAGCCGTGGAGAGCGTCTGAAGCGTGTCGCGGAGGGGGGGGGGGGGGGGGGAGGAGCGACACGGAAATAATACTGCTGTCATTGTCGTCATGCGGAAAGCGAGCGATTTATTTGACGTCCACAAGGGCATGATCATTGGTTCAAATGGCTCTGAGCACTATAGGACTCAACTTCTCAAGTCATTAGTCCCCTAGAACGTAGAACGTAGAACAAGACGGAGCAGATTCATTTCCTCTGCCTTGTTACGTTCTGTTCCTAACGAACTGTCACTGAACAGTAATGAGTAAGTGGGAACCGCTCCAGGTCACTTGCTGCTCCTCTTGCTTCACTGTCCGCCCTCAAGCATCTCTGACCGAGCAGCTGAGTGGCGGACGCGGGCGACCGGCGCCGCTGCCGTCGGCGGGTTTCCTTAGCGGGAGCGCCGCGCGGCCATACAGCTGCCACTCGGCCGCTGACCTGACCTGTCCCGTCGCAGCCGCCGTGGGACGGCGCCGCGCACAAGTCACACGACGGTTCGGCCCAGGCCCGCTTCCGCGTCTCGCTGTTGCCCTGCCCACCACTGGCTGCTCGCACCAACCACTGCTTCCAACTGGCAGCAACGGCGTCGAAATTTCACACTGATCGAGTCTGAGAGAACAAAGAGTCCAAAATTATTCAGGCTTTCGTGGGTCAATTGTTGACACCTTGCTTTACAGCATTTCCCTCTGGATCTCCGGCCAAAGTTTCTCGTCATCAACGAATGTCTGTTACAGTCATCTGTTCCACGTTATCATCCACCGTCACGGAGGTCCAACTAGTCCAGTTTCCGATAATTCATTATTTTTGTTGTAAATCTATTTTCTATCATTCTATCAATATAATCCTACCATATCATTCTCTTCCATATTGTCATTAACTGAAAACTTTGTAAATCTCTCTTATTGTTTCATCCATTTTATTACAGCCCCTTATGTTGTAGTAGTAGCTTTATTCATCCGTAGATCTCTTTTTACAAGGATATTGGAGTTGTCGATGTATTTAAAGTTTAGGCCAATTTAAAACAAGCTGACTCGTATACACATACACTTACAGACCTCTAGTTAGAGACAATCATTAGATTTATTCCTGGTATACTATACTTTTTTGTTGCAAATAACTTATTACATAATGTAATGCCCCACTGTTCACTCATATCTCACTCTCAGTCAATGCACACACTATACACACATTGTTTCATAACACTTCACTCACCACACACACACACACACACACACACACACAGACACTGGTGACCTCTGGGCCATTTTCTCTGCCACAACTTCCCATTTGCTATCCTGAAAAACTGAGTCAGCATCCCTCTATAATGAGTGAAATGTTGAGCTCAGCAAGAGGAAGAGGTGTTAGTATTGTGCTATACATAGCTTGGGGCTAAGTTTTTCCAGAAAAGAAAAAAGGAAGGGAAAAAACAGTGTGAAGGTGTTATGTGGAATGCTGGATGTTTTATAATCATTATTATTTATTTGTATAACTTTTTTTAACCAGACCCCTACTCTGTTCTGTCTAAGTAATCCTTCAATGTATAAAATGTATTGCATAACAGGTACTTTTTAGCAGCCTTTTTAAATAAGTGTATTTTTGCAATTCCTTTAATCTCTTTTGGTAATTTATTGTACAGTTTTATTCCTTGGTAGAAAACGCTGTTTGAGTTTTATGGCCGGCCACTGGGGCCGAGCGGTTGTAGGCGCTTCAGTCCGGATCCGCGCGACTTGTACGGTCGCTGGCTCGAGTCCTGCCTCGGGCATGGATGTGTGTGACGTCCTTAGGTTAGTTAGGTTTAAGTAGTTCTAAGTTCTAGGGGACTGATGACCATAGATGTTAAGTCCCATAGTGCTCAGAGCCATTTGAACCATTTTTTAAATTTTTTTTTACTTTTGTGTTTATTTTTTCTTGGTAAATGTAAGTTGTGTCTAGCTCTTGTTCTATGGTCATCGACAGAACTGTTTGTGCAGTAATTACCAGTGTTATTTTTGATGTGTACAACTGACTGGTAAATGTATTCACACGAAGCAGTTAACATCCCCAGTGTTTTTAACAGATCTTTACAATGAGATCGACAACTATTTTTGGTTATTATTCTTATGGCTCTTTTCTGGAGTTTGAAAACTGTGTTTTGTGCATTTGTTCACCAAAAAAGAATGCCATAGCTAAGAACTGAGTGTATATACGAATAGTATGTAACTAAAAGACACTGCATGTTACACACTGATGATAGGATTCTAATGCCATAACATGCTGATGACATTCTGTGTGCAAGTACCTTTGTGTGTTCACACCACTTCAACTGCGAATGAACGTTGATTCCTAGAAATTTTGCATTTGTATCTCGCGAACTTCAGCACTATTGCCTGTATACGTGCTGTTACATCACTCTTAGGATTTTGACCCAGGGAGAGTGAAATGGGCCGTCAGGACTATAGTAAAGATGAGGTCCCATACTCAGAGGAGCGTAGGGGACGATGCGGGAAACCCGCAAGGACCTAGTGGAGGTGGTTTGCCATTGCCTTCCTCCGACCGCAATAAGGATGAATGATGATGATGAAGACGACACAACAACACCGAGTCATCTCTAGGCAGGGAAAGTCCCTGACCCCGCCGGGAATCGAACCCGGGACCCCGCGCGCGGGAAGCGAGAACGCTACCGCTAGACCACGAGCTGCGGACAGGACGATAGTAGATTTGTTCAGATAATTTCTTTATTCCAGCCCACAGTCGCAGTATATCAGGAACAGCTTAGTGGAGGGGTCCAGTTGCCTCTCACGTGAAACGATAGACTTCCAGCATTGCTGACAGTGCAAAGAGCGGGCCGAGCGTACGTGCCACTCGAATGCCGCCGTCAGCGGCGTCTCCGGCTGCGACCGCGACGATAGCATGGCGGCGCAGCTGGCGATGACTGTGAACTTCCTCCAGCAAGCAAGCAGCTCCCACGTCACTCAGGACAGGCTGCGCTGTCTCATGGTCAAACTCTGGACACCGTACTGCTCAAAAATGGTTCAAATGGCTCTGAGCACTATGGGACTCAACTGCTGAGGTCATTAGTCCCCTAGAACTTAGAACTAGTTAAACCTAACTAACCTAAGGACATCACAAACATCCATGCCCGAGGCAGGATTCGAACCTGCGACCGTAGCGGTCTTGTGGTTCCAGACTGCAGCGCCTTTAACCGCACGGCCACTTCGGCCGGCCACCGTACTGCATTCTGGGACATCGCTCCAGGTGTCTCAGGCTCGAGGTGTAGGCTGTGATACTGAGAAGAGAATCATTTAGTACACGAATGGTTGAGACGTGCTCTCAACTATGTTCATTTAGGGCTTAAGGCATATACTCTAAACACTTCCATGGGGCAAGTGAGGAAAGGTTTCCGTCCTTCCGCCAGCACACTGCAGCGTCGGCTTTTGCTATACCGCTCCCAGTTGGCTCCACTTCACAACACCAGTCTGTCGCGTTTTGCTTTGCAGTGCATAACACTCCGGGCTGCCTGCAGCTGACTGTTCCAATTCCCTACCACTCTGCGGTATTTTTTGACTGAGTAATCAATACGGTACAATACATTTTATTATAACCAGTTACATGTCTCACCAACTTCAGCACTATTCCCTGTATACCTGACCTTTTTTCTGCTGTATGTAACTCGGAACCATAAAAAAGCGTAAATACAGCCGTAACTTTATAGAGTTGCATTTTCTTTCGTTTCTTGTATTTCGTTACAAAGTTCTTGCAACTGTTCAGCACATAGCTTGAAATTTATCGACCTTCTCTCAATGTCATTGTTACAGTTAAAACCAGTATTACATCCCATATAACTGAAGTGGGATACTTGCTTTAAAATTTCTCATTTATTATTATTTTGTATCAGACTGGTCTCTTCCCTTGGAAAGCCATTACCTTTAGGTTATTTTTCAGTTGTAATTAAACTGTATCATATTGTTTTTTGGCTCAATTTATATAGGGTGTCTCCTAAGAGTCATCAAGCGCATTTTCTCTAACGTTTCGGCAGATACTTGCAATTGTGTTTTTTGCAGAGAGTAGCTGGAGTCACTTCAGACAATCAGTGTTCATCACGACTTTCAGGGCACGCCCAATGTCGATGGAAGCGTCCGTTTGTTTCCCATTACAAACAAAACAATTTCAAAGTGGAATTTTACTTGCCCATTCGGTAGAGCGCTGCCAATTTAACCACTTATTCTTCTATAGATGCGTATTAAGAGGGACAGCAGAAAACGAAGCATAAACACAGTCCAGCAGCGACTCGGTGGTGCTGCACGCTTCGCGGTAGCAGTCAGTGCGGTACTATCGGTGCTGGAGTACTTAGAGGTTTACTGTCCCAGTTCAAATGAAATGAAATGTCGTGTGGCTAAGGCCTCCCGTCGGGTAGACCGTTCGCATGGTGCAGGTCTTTCGATTTGACGCCACTTCGGCGACCTGCGCGTCGATGGGGATGAAATGATGATGATTAGGACAACACAACACCCAGTCCCTGAGCGGAGAAAATCTCCGACCCAGCCGGGAATCGAACCCGGGACCTTAGGATTGACATTCCGTCAAGCTGACCACTCAGCTACCGGGGCCGGACACTGTCCCAGTTAATATACATCGATAAAAGAGATATCGCACTACATTAATCTGAATGGTCACTCGCACTAGATCAATCTCAGACCACTCTATCGAATGGTCACGCAAACCTCCACTTTGAAATCACTGTGTTTGTCAGTCGACACTGGGCGACGAGATGAGAACAATTTGCTTGAGGTGATTCGAGCTACACAATGCAAAAACGAAGTTTCAGATACGTGTTGAAACACCACAGGAAATACGCCTGACGACTCTTAGCAGAGACACCCTGTATACTGCTCTCTGTCAGTTATCTTCTGTTTTCTGTGCTATTATCTGGTCATCAGTATGTAACATGGTTTTTCATGGTATGCTCCATCGCAATTTAATTCTATGTATTTCACCCTTGCACTTCGTAACTAGGTCGTCAGTACACAAATTATTAAAAGTTCATTAGAGGTTTCACAACCTCAAATTATAACCATTTACATTTTTTCATATATACTCTTTATTTTATTAATAAAATTCTTAGGAAAACATTTTATTTCTTATATTTTCCACAAAAGAGGTCTTTCTAGCTAAGCAAAGGCTTTGTCGCAATCAGTAACCACTAAATGCATTCCTACGTTAAATTCAGGACGTTTTTAAGTACTTCGTCTTATTATAAATGTATTATCATTACACGAACGTCCCTTCCCGAAGCCTGATTGTTGTTCTGAAATTGCTACGGTGTTTGTTTAAAAACTAGTGTAAAATGGATCTGTAAGGTGAGCTCAGTGACTTCGAATGCGGATTAGTCACTGGATGTCACATGGATAACAAAGGCACTATTGTAATTTCAACCCATCTAAATTTGCCTCACAGCTGAATCAATACCAGTCAGGCCTCATGTTCTGACGAACAGCGACCATCGAGCAGACGCTCTCGCGTTATGAATCACGCTATACACTATACGCTGTGACAGTCCGATGGAAGAGTTCGGCTTTGGCGAATGCTTGGAGAACACTATCGGCAATCATTTGTACTGACAACAGTGAAGTACGTGCGTGGCGGTACTGTACGAAGATATTTTTCATGGTTAGTGGGTGGTCCCTTATCGTTATCAAGAAAATGCTAAATGAAGATGGATATGAACACTTTTTACGGTATTGTGTACTGCGTATAGTAGGGAAAGATTTCAGAGATGATGACTGACTGTATCAAGCCGGCCGCGGTGGTCTCGCGGTTCTAGGCGCGCAGTCCGGAACCGTGCAACTACTACGGTCGCAGGTTCGAATCCTGCCTCGGGCATGGATGTGTGTGATGTCCTTAGGTTAGTTAGGTTTAAGTAGTTCTAAGTTCTAGGGGACTGGTGACCACAGCTGTTAAGTCCCATAGTGCTCAGAGCCATTTGAACCATTTGACTGTATCAACATAACAGTGCACCCTGTCGCAAAGCACCGTCTGTGAAGCAATGGTTTGTGGTCAACAACATTCCTGAAATGGATTGCCTTGGCCAGAGTCCTGGTCACATCCCAATGGAACATCTTTGGGAAGAGTTTGAATATTGATGTAACTCCAACCACCAGCATCCGATATCATTACCTTCTCTGGTTTCGGCTTTTGAGGAAATGTGCAACCTACCATTCCTCTACGGAAATTCAGAAACCTCGTTTAAAGCGTCCTTAGCAGAGTTCAAGCCGTCATAAACGCGAATGGTGCACATACCCAACATTAATGTCTACTATTAGTTGTCCGGATACTTTTGATCAGATAGTGTATAGCCAGCTGCGTAATAGAGCTAGAAGCACTTTACACATGCCTCGAAAAGCCATCTCAAGCTTAGACGGTGCGCACATTGTCTTTCTGTGCTCAGAAGGAGCAAACCGAACTGGCAAACGTTCAGCTGCTACTCTTTCGCCTTCTGGACACACACACAAGCGCGCGCGTGCACACACACAAACACTCACACAGAGCCCACAAAAAAATGCATTCACAAACAGATCACAGATACTGCAATAATTACACTCGAAAGTTGGCAATAACGTTCGGTCTTTGGTAATAACATCTGACAGTCGGTAACAGAAACCAAAACATAGCATCAAAACAAATGTTCAGTTCCTAGTGCTGTGAAATATGGGCAAAAACCGCAAATTGTCATGTATACGAAGATGAACAACACCAAAAATGGA
Source organism: Schistocerca nitens (assembly GCF_023898315.1). Lineage (NCBI taxonomy): Eukaryota > Metazoa > Arthropoda > Insecta > Orthoptera > Acrididae > Schistocerca > Schistocerca nitens. The sequence goes on along the minus strand of NC_064619.1, from coordinate 7,993,677 downwards.
ACAGGAACGTAATATGTGGAAAATCGTCCACAAAACCTGTTTGTACAGTTCAAATATTATTGCATAATAGCAAAAACCAACCACCAGAACTGTTTATACCCTATAGGTACAGTGACCAAAACATAAACTAAATAGGAAAAATATGTATATATTCCATGCCACTGAAGATGCCTTGCACAAAAAAAGGTGAAACGCGTATGGCACAAAAATTGTGTTTCATTCAGTTGTAGTCAGACGGTTCATAAAGTAAAAAATATCAATTTACCGTAATATTACACGCAACTGAGGAAGACAGGACTACAAAAGTTGAAGATTGTGTATCTACCCGATAGTGATCGCCCGCGAACTAACGACTGCTACCTACAACTTACGGCTCACAGTTGTACCTCAGACAGAATTTGAAAGTACTGAACGCTGCCTTTTTGGAAGCAACTGGGAGGCCTCTGCCGACTTAGACAGAAATCAGCTTTTGATCATGCAGCCACTATGAATCAAGACACAAAGTAAATAAAGACGCTAGCTGCCAATGGGGATTGATTTACTCGTATATCAAAGGGGCACGATGAACATTTGTGACGGAGTGGGATTCGAACCCGGGTCTCCTGTTTACTAGGTAGATGCGCTGACCACTATGCCATCCGGACACAGTCGTCACCACAACCGCACGGACAACCTTACCACGCCTCCCGCCAGACTCAGGATTCTCAACTTACACCACGCACTACTGACGTAGTGCCGCTGCTCATTAGCCTCACTACTCGCGCCATCTCGCCCAATCCCGTAAGAGTTCCAGTTTGATGAGCATTTACACTGAAGGGATCATCGGCCATCAATGATACAGCATTTGGGATGGACATCATTAAAACAAAGGCGGTTTTCGCTGAGGAGGAATCTTCTCACGAAATTCCAATCACCAACTTTCTCTTCTGAATGCGAGAATTTTTTGTTGACGCCGACATATATGCTGAGAAACGATCACCATGATAAAATAAGGAAAATCGGAGCTCGTACGGAAAGATATAGGTGTTCGTTTCCCCGCGCGCTATTCACGATAGGTGTGCGTGTGTTCTTTTGGACAGGTGAACTTCTGCACTGAGGGGATTATTGGTCACTCTCGTCTTAATAATATTTGAATATCTGGTGTGTCTTTTCTTCCGGACACGACATAACAGACATGCTTATATGCAACCCAACAACGATCTTCAGAGACATCCGCAGTGACAGCGGGAAAAGTGACACTAACAAGGGGAGGCCGCCAATTGTCAAATTCAGATTCGATTCATACTGCGCATAATAAAAGCTCATGCCCAGAGGTGTAATGTGACAAAGCACCAAGATGCACTTCTCAGCCGTTGTCGAGAAAATCGACAGTTCAAAGAAACCGTTGCGGTGAAATACTCTCTACGATTAACAATTTTCTACAGCGTCGTGGCGCAGCGGTAAGCGCTCGGGTTCGTAATCCGAAGGTCGCCGGATCGAATCTCGCGCCATGCAACCTTTTTTTTAGTATTTGTTTTTTGTAATTCAAATGTATACACACACACACACACAGATATATATATATATATATATATATATATATATATATATATATATATATATATATATAATAAATTCCCGGCAATCAGTTGCAACAATTATGCATATAATAAGTTGTTGAAAGTCGTTTGTCGTGGAAAAGCTGGCGACTTCGAACATCATTATGTTTTCCGCAAGCAGAGTTGTATTTCACAAATGTTATTAATTGTCTTCATAATGTTTACCACGTATAGTTAACGGAGGACGTAGAAACGATATTCCGAAACGAATACGTATAGTGTAAGTCAAACGTTCGAATTAGAATAGAGACCCCCACGAACACAAATTTGCTGTGGCAGGTATGAAATATAAACTCCGTTACTCGCTCGTTACATTTGAAGGACAGATGTTCAATGGGCAGAAACGAGCCGCCGCATAACAGCGTAGTTGCCTGCTAACTTCGAAAGAAGGTAGATGCGGTCCCTAGCGCAACTTATAACATCGTCGAAAATCAGTGCGTACGTGAGAGCTTTGGTACACCCTGTTAAACAACTTATTATATGCATAATTGTTGCAACTGATTGCCGGGAATTATATATATATATATATATATATATATATATGTGTGTGTGTGTGTGTGTGTGTGTGTGTGTGTGTGTGTGTGTGTGTGTGTGTGTGTGTGTGCGTGTGCGTGTGTACCTACATTTGAATTAGAGAAAAAACAAATAATAAAAAAAATTGCATGGCGCGAGATCCGATCCGGCTACCTTCGGATTACGAACCCGAGCGCTTACCGCTGCGCCACGACGCTGTAGAAAATTATTAATCGTAGAGAGTATTTCACTGCAACGGTTTCTTTTAACTGCCGATTTTCTCGACAGCGGCTGAGGAGTGCATCTTGGTCCTTTGCCACATTACACCTCTGGCCATGAGCTTTTATTATGCGCAGTATAAATCGAATCTGAATTTCACAATTGGCGGCCTCCCCTTGTTAGAGGACCAGGAGGAAGATCAGATATAATAGCAAATAAGAGACATAGAACTATGGACCAAACGTAACATGTCAAAATGCACTGACAAATTGTAAACATCAGTCAAATAATAGTTTATGATAGCGAATACAAGAGTAGATGTACTGTAACGTACTGGCAGTCTAGCCAATAAAGCATCCAATGTTGTACATCGATGAGCACCTAATGTGTATGTCTAGTATTAGTAATACCATTATTTTCTTGTCACAGGCGGTCAACAGTTCGAAGAAACCATTTCGAGATTTCACTGCCAGGCACAATGGGTGAGGGCAGTAACAAATATCTGCTCTATCCTATCATCCTTTTACGTTCTTCTTCAAAAAACAAAATTTTATTTATATTTCATCCTCAAATTATTTGTTGGCCCAACCTTAGCCTTGATGACAGCTTCCACTCTCGCAAGCATACGTTCAATCAGCTACTGGAAGGTTTCTTGGGGAATGGCAGCCCATTCTTCACGGAGTGGTGCACTGAGGAGAGGCATCGATGTCGGTCGGTGAGATCTGGCACGATGTAGGCGTTCCAAAACATCCCAATGGTGTCCTGTAGGATTCAGGTCACGACTCTGTGCAGACCAATCCATTACAGGGATCTTATGGTCGTCTAAGCATTCCACCACAGGTCGTGCGTTATGAACAGATGCTCGATAGTGTTGAAAGATGCAATCGCCATCCCCCAATTTCTGTTCAACATTGGGAAGCAAGAGGGTGCTTAAAACATCAATGTGTGTCTGTGCTGTGATAGTGCCACACAAAACAACAAGGGGTGAAAGCCAGTCCATGAAAAACACGACCACACCATAACACCACCGCCTCCGAATTTTACTGTTGGTACTACACACGCTGGCAGATGACTTCACTGGCAATTCGCCATACCCACACAATGCCATCGGATCGCCACATTGTGTACCGTGATTTGTGACTGCACGTAACATTTTTCCACTTTTCAATCGTCAAATGTTCACGTTCCTTACACCAAGTAAGGCGTCGTTTGGCATTCACCGGCGTGATTTGTGGCTTATGAGCAGCCGCTCGACCAGGAAATCCACGTTTTCTCACCTCCCGCCTAACTGTCATAGCACTTGCAGTGGGTCCTGGTGCAGTTTGGAAATCCTGTGTGACGGATGTATAATGACTACTCAGGTCGCTGATATGGAGTACCTGGCAGTAGGTGGCAGCAGAATGCACCTAATTTGAAAGACGTATGTTTTTGGAGGTGTCCGGATACTTTTGATCACATAGTGTATATTGAAAAATATCTTATCTGGCGGATAGCTGAAGAAAAAAGCCTAATATCTATCGAACTTAATACAAAATTTAATGTCAAATCAGATTTTACCAATGTTCGCCGGCCGTGGTGGCCGAGCGGTTCTAGGCGCTACAGTCTGGAACCGCGTGACCGCTACGGTCGCAGGTTCGAATCCTGCCTCGGGCATGGATGTGTGTGATGACCTTAGGTTAGTTAGGTTTAAGTAGTTCTAAGTTCTAGGGGACTGATGACCACAGTGGGTAAGTCCCATAGTGCTCAGAGCCATTTTCAACCAATGTTTTTCAGCCCATACACAGCATTGATGGAGGATAGTGAAGATAAAATATTAGACCAAAAAATGTTGGCACGAGGGCATATAAGCACTCATCAATCAAATAGTAAGATTAATATGTAAATGCGCATGCACATTTGTTTGTATTAAACGAGTACTCATTATAAGTGATTTTGCGGCACGGAGGAAATTCCGCCCCTTTCAGGCAAGCTGCTGCGGTTCTCGCGCCTTGCACGGGAGGTCGCCGACGTCAACAGCGGAGCCGTTCCAGTGCAACCCGGGAGCAACGAGCGAAGACCCAGACTGGCTGAAAGAGTGTGCTGCGCAGCAACGGAACAGCACAGACCTGGAGAGGACCTGGGTAGCCGAGTAGCGATTGGCACCTGACAACTCGAGCGTGCAGACCGGAGGGATACAAGTACGGGCAGTCCGCTGTTACCTTGGTGTGAGGAAGTCAGTTCGTTGTTGCTCCTGGAGAGCACGGACTGAGGCACTATCGTCTCAGAATATGATCGTTCATACCAGACTTAGGACAGTGTTGTGTTTCACGCTGAGTGGCTCCCCTAAACCCGCTTGCGTATTTATTACATAATTTCAGGCAAGCCAGCAGCAGTGTGGAGCAGAAATAATACGACCGCCGTGGGAGTACCAGGTACGTGGTGTGGACAGGGCGCACGGTCAAAGCGACAACAGTTTAAGGGTCCCGCACCACTTGTACCCCAGCGCGTGTTACAGTCGGTAGCACCTTGAAGATAATAAAATAAGTCCAGTTTGCCTGAGACAATCCTACAACCAATACGATATAATCTTAATTTCCACTCTGTATGGTAAACGAGTCCAATCCGGCTAAGTGAGACGTGAAACACAGAACAAAGGCTCGTGTCTCAGATGGCTGCAACACACAGGAAGAGAAACCGTTCCGATGTATAAAATGCTGTCATTATTAAATAAAATAGGCGCCTATTACATGGTTTTACTTATTGTAACAACATTTATTTTGTTATGAACCCCTTTCCAAAGAAAGATACAGATGGTCGAAACCCATACGTATTTATTTAGCTTCCGTCTCAGCTTTCCTGATACAAAGAATCTTTCGCATCACATTCAAACATTTTGCTTAATGCTAGTGATTATAATAAATTTATGACATATTTTATGAACCTTCGCGGGCCGGAGTGGTCGAGCGGTTCTAGGGGCTACAGTCTGGAACCGCGCGACTGCTACGGTCGCAGGTTCGAATCCTGCCTCGGACATGGATGTGTGTGATGTCCTTAGGTTGGATAGAGTTAAGTAGTTCTAAGTTCTACGGGACTGATGACCTCAGAAGTTAAGTCCCATAGTGCTCAGAGCCATTTGAACCATTTTTTAGTCACAGATGGTAAGGGTGGAATTTATGCCGATGCAACATGCCAATGAAACTCCACTGGTTGATCCCACATTCCTTGGCAATACGTCTCGTGCCACAACTCACGGTAAAACATTGCATTTCTAACTTCTCCTCACTGGTGTATATGTCTGCATGCAAAGGATGATGAATCAGAAGTGACTTGCCGGCAGACGACACAGTTCCTGCTAATTAACAAAGAAATTCGTCGAACAGTCGTGCAAATTGAGATGTTATTTTATTTTGTTTTGACAGTTTCGGCAATTCAATATGCCTTCCTCACATCCCATATGTACCTCTCAAAAATGATCGATATTGGCATACTGAGGTCATCTATTTATGGATGTCGTTAATTCTGAATTGCTTCCTTCGAGGACTTGACTTGGTTGCAGTCAAGCACCTGCTGATATTTTAGCCACCTAATTAAGGCTTTTAACTATGTGAATCACTGTATTCTCTTGGACATTTTGAGGTTGTATGAGATTTACGGTATAGAAAACCAACGGAATAATTCAGAAAGTTGCACTTATTAATTCAACCGATGTAGTCTGGGTACATAACTCTGTCTGGTGAGAAATCATGAGTGGAGTTCCCCAAGTCCCTGTCGTAGGTACACTACTGTTCCTCATCTGTTTAAATGACCTTCCGTCCAATATGCAACAAGCAGATTTGGTTCTTTTTTGTAGATGACACTAGTATTGTAATCAATCCAAGTATATTATATACAGAAACAGGAGAAGCGGTAAACAAAGTTCTTAAAAGTATCATCGACTGGCTTTCTGTGAATGGCATCACCCACAATTTCAAAAAGAAACAGTATATTCAGTTCTGCGCATCTAGGGCTACTAAACCATTGATAAGTGAAACACATGGTGAGGAATTAGTAAACAGAATGGAAACTAGAAAATTCTTAGGTAGCCACACTGATGACAATTTAAACTGGAAAAAGCACATTTTTGAACTCCTAAAACAATTTAGTTAACCACATTTCCAGTTAGAATCACTGCATATCTTGGAAACCTTGGGGAGAGATAAATCTGTAAGTTGACATATTTTGCATATTTTCATTCAGTAATGTTATATGAAGTAATGTTCTTGAGTAACTCATCTTTAAGAACGAAAGTCTTCGTTGCACAAAAACGTTCCGTAAGAATGGGTGTGGGTGTGAATTCCTAAGGGACCAAACTACTAAGGTCATCGGTCCCCAGACTTACAGTAACTAGTCTTAAACTAACTTAATCTAACTTACGCTAAGAACGACACACACACACACACACACACCAGCGAGGACTCAATCGTCCGGCGGGAGGGACCGCGCAGTCCGTGACATGACGCCTCAAACCGCTCGGCCACTCCGCGTGGCTACTTAAGGATAATATACTGTGTTCACCCACGATCGTGTAAGAGACATCTGTTTGAGAAGGTAGGCATTCTGACCTCTGATTCAAAATATATTTATTCCCTCATTAAGTTTGTGGTAAATAATTCACTACAGACCAAGAGAAACAATGATGCACATGATCACAATATCAGAAGGAGAAACTACATTCATTATTCCACATTAGTATTGCATTTAGCACCAAATGGGGTGCACACTGCTGCAACAAAAATTTTTGATCACTTATCCAGTGACATAAAATGTCAAAAAAGACTGGAAATATCAGCATGTTATCACACGCACAAATTCATTTACGATGTGAATGTAAAGTGACTCGTACCACATCATTACGATATATCGTGCAAAATGAACCATGGAACATGAAACTAACTAATTAATAAATTACGACACCCTTTGAATCAAATATGGAGTAGCAAAATTTGCGATGGTTTAGTAACAATCTAAGATTTTCCTCCCTTTAGTGTTCTGGAGCAAAAGAAAAAGTCATTCTATGTTTAAAAAATCGTACTTGCTTCAGTATTTCGAAAGACACAAGAGGTAAAACTCTCTATCACATACCAAAGTACATGCCCCTTGGCCGACTATCGCTTACCGAAAACCTCGTTCCGACACCTGGAACCGTCCATAAAATAAAAAAGCTGTTGCGTCTCAGTGACTCACCGTGTGTACTTTCACATATGACCTTTCTTACTGGTAATACTAACTGAAGTTGAAAGACATTGTTTCGTCTGTGTTGTGCGCTGCCGTACATTCAGTTCCAGAAGTAATTTTAGGAATTACCATTAGCTCAATAACAACAGAATTACTGTTAACAATATAAGGATAAAGATTATAATAAATGTTTTACTTAGGAGTAATTTTATATTCTGAAACTGCGCAGTTCTTCTGAAGGTCCGCAGTAGGTGCTGATCACCCCTACTATACACGTCTCCCGCAACACAAGCAAGCGGCAAGTGATGCCGCAGCAGTGGGGGCTTGCTAGTAGAAGGCAGGAGCTTAGGTACAGATCATACGCCACGCATTACAATTAACTATTTCTTGTGCGTTGACACCTTCGATTTAATAACCTGTCGTCATTTGTTGAAGTATCTTTAGAATTTAAAAGACGAAATCTCCTGCTCTATGCGTTAACACTGGTGTATATGTAAATGACAGAACATTGTACGGATTTCTCTATTACGTGATGCTGCTGAAAGAGCTCAGATTGGGAGCATCTGTGTCCAGTGGCACATGGAACTGCTATATACTTGCCCTAGCTGAGCCATATGTACATCTTTTTGATATAACTGTGGTATTTGTCAACTTCGTTCTTTTGAAATACTGAGTGATAGTTCAAATGACTCTAAGCACTATGGGACTGAACATCCGAGGTCATCAGTCCCCTAGGCTTAGGACTACTTAAACCTAAGTAACCTAAGGACATCACACACATACATGCCCGAGGCAGGATTCGAACCTGCGAACGTAGCAGCAGTGCGGAAGTGCAGTTCAAAAATGATTCAAATGGCTCTGAGCACTATGGGACTCAACTGCTGAGGTCATTAGTCCCCTAGAACTTAGAACTAGTTAAACCTACCTAACCTAAGGACATCACAAACATCCATGTCCGAGGCAGGATTCGAACCTGCGACCGTAGCGGTCTTGCGGTTCCAGACTGCAGCGCCTTTAACCGCACGGCCACTTCGGCCGGTCGGAAGTGCAGTTCCGGACTGAAGCACCTAGAAGCGCTCGGCCACAGCGGCCGGCGAAATACTGAGTGAACGTCATCTTTTCATGTACTCAAATTATTAGTCACCTCCATTCATTTTCCTAGTCAGTAGTTCGTATGTATGTATTGTGCGGGGAGACATTCGTAATAGTATCTAGATTTTAACCTATTAATTGAAAAAACTGGTCTCAAGCAATAGTAATTTCCAGTAGCCAGTCTACGATCACTAAGAGTCCTGAAGTATTTTATACGACATTGTTGCTCTCAGTCATCCATTTGTCGCAAAGTTAGCAACGCCTTCTTTTGTAGGGCGGAATTTTGTGACTTGATAGCATGTAAATGGGGGTTGCACGAGGAATTTGAGCTGGCATAGGATAGTTGCTTTTATCTTCGTCAGTTTTATAGGGAATGAATAGAGCCTTTCACACAAACTGTCACATCACGTTTATAAAACCCATAAAGGTATGATTACATTGTTTTACATTAAAATATAGTAGTACCTAAGGCACTGGAAGGAATTAATTGCTTAGAATAGCATCCTATTTTCCTACACAAAGACATCTCAATATACTAGAAAACACTAAAGCCGTTCTTTCCACAAAATTTAGATTTGTACCAAATGTAGGCACGTTAGAAGCAGCGTGATGTTGTTGAATTCTTGTCTGTAGAAAAAGAAACCGTGAACATCCATAAACGTTTGTGTGCAGTGTATGGCGATGCTGCAGTTATTAGGTGTACAGTTGGGCGATGGGTAAAGGAAGTCACAGCCTCAGGAAATGCAGAAACACAGCTCCACGCTCGGGACGTCCTGTCACAGCCACTGCTCCAGACGTGCTGAATCGTGCGGATGCCATTATCCGTGCCGATCGGTGCATCACAACTCGACAATGGGATCTACAGTTGTCGGTCAGCACTGTAAATGTGTCAGCAGTGATCTAGACTCTCGGATATTCAAAGAGATGCCCAAGATGGGTTCCACGAATGCTCACGGCGAACCACAAGATTCAAAGAAAGGCCATTTCATCTGAACTGCTGGAGCGTTTTGAGACCGGCGGAGAGGCCTTCCTGACACGGGGCGTTACGGGGAACAAAGGCTCGGTGCACCTCTTAGCGCCGGAAACAGAAAGGCAGTCCATGGAGTGGCATCGTCCTCATTCACCACAAAAGAAGAAATTCAAGACAGTTCCCTGTGCCCGGAAAGTCACGGTAACAGTCTTCTGGGATTCTGATGGCGTCATTCTCGTGAATGTGATGCCAAGAGGGTCAACCACCAACTGATAGGCGTATGTGAAGACCCTCAATAAACTTAAGAACCGTTTCCGACGTGTTCGGTCGGACAAGAATCCAGCAGAAATCTTGCTCCAACATGATAATGCCCGCTCACACACAAGTCTGAGAAGCTGGGAACATATTACCAAATTGGGCTGGATGCCACTGTCTCGTCCACTCTACAGTCCAGACCTGGCACCCTTGGACTTCCATCTCTTTGGGCCACTTAAAGATTCTCTACGGGGAACACACTTTGAAGATGACGAGAGTCTAAGTCATGCAGTGAAAACATGGCTACGCCTACAGGACAAGGGTTTTTACCAGCAGGGAATACATGCACTTCCACAACGTTGGCGTAAGGCCATAGAACGTGATGTAGACTACGAAGAAAAGTAGGACGTGGACAAGACATGTTGAAGTATATTGTCACCAAATTCTGACAATAATTATGTTCTGAGAAAAAAAAATGTGGCGCATTACGTATTGAACGACCCTCGTAATAATTGATTATTCCGAAAAATGTCATGCATCTCCAATTTCACACCTACGTCTGCATGACTACTCGGCAGTTCACACCTAACTGCTTGACAAAGGGTTCATGGAACCACTTCCAGACTATTTCTCTGGCAGTCCAGTCTGAACAGCAGCGGGGAAAACGAATATTTAAATCTTACCGTGCGAACTCTGATTACTCCTAATTTATTACAATGATCATTTCTCCCCGTATAGCTTGGCGTCGAGAAAATATTTTCGCATTCGGAAGAGGAAATTGGGGTTGAATTTCCTGAAAAGGTCTAGTTGCAATGAAAAATGCATTCATTTTAATGACTGCCACTCCAACTTGCGCATCATATCCGTGACAGTGTCTCCCCGATTTCGCGACAATACAAGGGAAACTACAAATCTTTGAATGTTTTCGATGTCCTCCGTCAATCCTGTCTGGTACTGACAAATTTAGTGTACAGTTCGTAAGACATTCTTTCCCGGAAAAGAAGTGAAAAATCAGCAAATTTCTCTGGCTCCTAGATAGTTACAATTGGTACTCAATTAGCAAGAAAACCGAAATCTGTCTCGAAGATTAGTGGCACTACCAGATACTGGATAACAACAGACTGCAACAATAAACGAAGTATAAAGATAACGATTCCCCACTTTTCAAACAAACAATACTGACCCATGCTATGGAACAAAATGATACTGCCAGTACTCGAAAAGGACTGTTAGAGCAACAGAGTGTACGTGTGTTTAATGAGCATCTTACCATCGGACCAAACAGTACCGAGACTGATTTTGTTCTTGGCATATAAGACGTCAGCGCAGCAATTGCGATGGAATTTAAATTAACAACTGTAAATAATGGACGTACACTAAATCAGTCTGGTATGAGCAGGCAGTGTTAAGCAGTGAACGTGCGACTGTAGAATAGGAGATTAATTTGTTCGGGAGAGAAAACCTGTTTGCTTTGGAAGAATCACAAAGTTTGTGGTTTGAAAAGGACTTTTTTGTTTCGAAGTGGTACCATGGTTATTACGTTATATTGGTGAGGAGTGTTACATGACACACTTTAACAAGACGTTCAGGAAAATAGAGTGGGAAACTAGCCATAAGAAGCATTTTTGACGAGAGACAAGTTGGGCAATAAGGGGAGATGCGAGATCCCGCTCCAAAAAGCAGGGGGTATTGGGGGAGGGTCATAGAACACTTGTTCGCGAAAGGTCATGGGTTCAAGTCCAGATGCCGACCGGGGTGGCCGTGCGGTTCTAGGCGCTGCAGTCCGGAACCGTGGGGCTGCTACGGTCGCAGGTTCGAATCCTGCCTCGGGCATGGATGTGTGTGATGTCCTTAGGTTAGTTTGGTTTAAGTAGTTCTAAGTTCTAGGGGACTGATGACCTAAGATGTTAAGTCCCATAGTGCTCAGAGCCATTTTTTTTCAAGTCCAGGTGCGGTAAACAGTTTTAATCCCTCAGCAATTTTCAAATCAGTGCACACTCTATTACTGAGTAAAAATTCAATCTGGAAGGGAGTGATTTGACTGAAACTGTTTTACTATTCGATGACTGTCGAAGTCACACTCCAACACAGTGAATTACTTTCGTGGGCAAAGCGAACTACAATAATTACCAATATTCATCACATAATCTTTGGTCCAAATTATTATCAGATACATCATAATTAATGTTATACTTCCTAAACGTTTAGTTTTGCGTATGGTGCGACATCTGTAATATCGGCAAACTACTAACATCAGTACCTATTACAGTTCACAAACTGCTCAACGTAACGAAACGAGGTTTTCGACGAATGGTTTGCACATCTGCCTAGTAAGGAGGAGGCGCGGGTTCAAGTCCTGGTCGTGGCACAAATTTTAAGTCATTTCTTCAGATTCTATCACTATAAAAAAATGAAGCATTTTGCTGCATGTTAATAGTCCTAAAATTTGTCGTGCTGAGATATAAAGGAGACGAAGATTAGATTTTAATGAATCCTGGCCTTTAGGGATTGAGCACTAAACTCATATTTGAGGTAATGAATCAGCTCTGTTTCTTTGAAACGACGTGTACAGAAACTTACGTTAAGGGGTTTACTTAAGCACAGGGAAATCTGATTCGAAATCATTTTCCAGCTCGGTGAAAGCGAAACATCGAAGTAATGAAACTCTGTTTTTTTTTCAGTATATTTCTACAACTGTTTGGAATTCGATCGCTCTTGATTAAAAGAGTAGCGTGACTTATCGGTAGTCGCTCTTCACAGCTAAACCATAACAAATTTATTAATATGATGCTAATATTTATTAGCACTGCGGAGTGTCAAATTGCCTTTGTAAGACATTCCCGAAGACTTCGGCCTCGCCTTTACCTAGGCAATTTTTGTGAAACGTTTTACTACGAATAATTACAGGTGTTATATTAGTGCAGCCCTGTTCCCAAGATATATCTAATGGCTTTAAGAAGTACACTGTTCTATTAAAAAGCATATTTGAATCAGTATCTCAGTTTATAAAGTTAAGATTGTTAACTACACAGGAAAGTACCGAATCCTTACATTCCACGAGTTCCCGTGACCCAGGTTTCTACTTCGCATGATAATCGATATACTTTGTCGGTTGATTAAAAGTCGTTACTGGCAATAACGTTAAGTACCAGGGCGCTTGCCTTGCTATCAATAAGGTGCAAAACCGGCTATGAATACTTCATCTCCAAAACTTTACTTCACCTGCATTAATGCAATGTCGCTACAGACTTCTTTATGAAAATAAAACCACTAGTGACGGAAGCTATAACAATACTGTCGGGACTGGACACAGTAGTGAAGACTAAATGGTTCTCATATCTGGAAATGTCCTTGACAACATTCCTCCACAACGGGCGAGTCGTTTTTCAGATAACAACATAAACCAGAACGTTAAATATGTACATTGTCTTACTGCTGAGCGTATTTTTATAGCAGTAAAGATTTATTTGGTAATTATTCACCAAAATAGAAGATCCCTCATTTTGGATACTTGGACGAAGACAAATCTTAAACAATAAAAAAATGTAAGTGAAACGGAATGTACTGTTGATCGTCCTTAACGAAGGAGCTCCTTACAACAACGAGCTATGGCTTCTGTCTGTAAAAAAGGCAATTAATTATTGACATCTGACGTACGATCCGTTATTAGTAAAGTAATTCGGCATCGATTGCTGAGGTCGTTAATAATAAACATCCGCCAAGCCCCCCAGCACCACTAAAACCATTAATCAGACTCGTGCATAAGTCTCTCCCATAATATGACGATACAGTGGGGCCTTACGGCCGGAGATTAAGTCCGGGACATGTCGTGTAATTAATTCAAATCAATCAAAGCGGCTTCATTTGAACGAGCTACCGCAGAGGCTCTGCGTTGCGAGAGAACGAAAGGCAAATTGCCACTGCTACCACCGCCATTATGGTGTCGCCGCCGTGCTCGTTTTCTTCCACTGGTGGATCAGAGGGGATGCTATTACTTGGTGCAGGTCGTTACTCCTCAAATCCGCTGCAAAGTTTGCTTGCAAATGTTCATCCTATTAAAGCGCAGGATTTTCTGATCTCGTCTGGTCTGCAGCGACTTTTGCAGTGTTTCTTCTAGTCTATACAGTTTACTTTAGCTTTGAGACCAGGTCGTCGGTTTACTGAAGAATTCGTTTTTCATTGCGAATACATTTTCTTAGTTTCATTAATGTTACAATACGTAGTTTGCAACGGTGTGTAGTTTGGATAGTGGGAATTCTCCTTTCTAATTTTCCTTACATTTTATAATATTCAAGTAACAGCTGTTATACTTATTCGTGTAAAAATACAACACAGAGTGATTAAAAAAGAAAAAACATAATCCAGTTGTTTATTACAAGCAAATTATAAAAGATAGTAACATATTGCGCATGTAATTGGACAGATGAAGGTTCAAAGTTTTGACACACCTGCGCTGCTGTTTGTTTTTAGCAATTTGGCAAGCACACCACAAAATAAATCATTTTGTGTGTTGGAATTTGCCTGAAGTCAATTCACTGTTCAAGGGCAACGTGCGTTCCGCCGTCTATTCGTCAAGGAGCCTCCACTTCACCATCAGATTCATGTCTGGAACAAAAAGTTCTTGGAAGTTGGTTCCGTATGGAAAGGGAAGAGCCCTGGTGGGCCACTCACGCCTGATAAAAATGTCGAGCGTATCAGAGATGCGTTCACACACGGAGCCCACGGAAGTCCACAAGACGGACGGTCCAGGAACTTCTTCAGTTTCCTCAAGTAACGCTGTTGCGTGTTCTGAAACGACCCTTGCATATGAAGCCTTACAAGTTGCAGTTCTTGCAGCTGTTGTGTGCCGTTGACGGTAACAGGGGGCATGAAGTTTGCATTTCAGTGCTCCATGATATGGCAGAGGACAGTTTCTCAGAACGACTCATCTTTTCGGACGAATCGACGTTTCATCTATCAGGTAAAGTAAACCGCCATAATGTAAGAATTTGGAGGTCACAAATCCTGTCATCATCGTCGAGCGTGAAAGGGGCTCACCGAAACTGATTGTAAGAAAATGAAACACCTACAGCCGTTCTTATGATGTCGTTTATTGTCTGGCTTTCAGTTGCGGTGCTTGAGTGCACCATCTGTAGGCCTTAGCTGATGCTGAAGTGGGATAACACCATCCTTATACTCGGTACAGTGGCCATTATAACTGGTTTTCGCGGACTTCCTGTAACCACAATGTTATCTCCCCAACCATCAACTATCAACTCAGATCGTTGGAGAGAAAACATCGCTGATACAGGAAGTCCGTGGAAACCAGTTATAGATGGCCACTGATGTATGGTGTATAAGGATAGTGTTATCCTCCTTAAGCATCAGCTAACGCCTGAAGATGGTGCACTGAACCATCGAAACTGGTACCCACACAATAAACGACATCGTAAGGACGGCTGTAAGTGTTTCATTTTCTTACATAAGTGAATGGGCATACCCTAAAACTCTAATCATAGGTATGGACATACAGAAATTGAATATGTTTTGTGCCGTTTCTGTTCACAAAGTTTAAGAACCTTTCTTTTTTCATCTACATCTACGTGGTTACTCTGCTATTCACAAAAAGCTGTCCTTCTACCGTTCCACTATCCAACGGCGCGCGGGAAAAACGAGCACTTTTTCTGTGCGAGCCCTGACTTATTTTATCGTGATTATCATTTCTTCCTATGTAGGTAGGTGCCAACAGAATGTTTTCGCAATCAGTGGAGAAAACTGGTGATTGAAAATTCATGAGAAGATCCCGTCGCAACGAAAATCGCCTTTGTTTTAATGATTACCACTACAATTCACGTATAATGTCTTTCGTACCATCTCCCCTATTTCGCGATAATACTAAACGAGCTGCCTTTCTCTGAATTTTTTCGATGTCATCCGTCAGTCCCACCTGTTGCGGATCCCACACCGCCCAGCAATACTCCAGAATAGGGCGGACAAGCGTGGTGTAAGCAGTCTCTTTAATAGACCTGTTGCACCTTCTAAGTGTTCTGCCAATGAATCGCAGTCTGTCGTTTGCTCTACCCATAACATTATCATGAGATCGTTCCAATTTAGGTCATCTGTAATTCTAATACCTAACTATTTAGATGAATTTACAGCCTTCAGATTTGTGTGACTTATCGCGTAATCGAAATTTAGCGGATTTCTTCTAGTACTCATGTGAATAGCTTCACACTTTTCTTTATTCAGCGTCATTTGCCAGGGTCATTTTCACACCAAACAATATATTATCTAAATCATTTTGCAATTCGTTTTGGTCATCTCGTGACTTTACAAGACGGTAAATGACAGCATCATCTGCAAACAATCTAAAAGGGTACTCAGCTTGTCTCCTATGTCATTAATATAGGTCAGGAACAATAGAGGGCCTATAACACTTCCTTGGGGAACGCCGGGTATTACTTCTGTTTTACTCAATGACTTTCCGTCTATTAACACGAACTGTGACCTTTCTGACAGGAAACCACGAATCCAATCGCAGAACTGAGGCGATATTCCATAGGCACGCAGTTTCGTTAGAAGACGCTTGTGATGTACGGTGTCGAAAGTCTTCTGGAAATCTAGAAATATGGAATCAATTTGACATCCCCTGTCGAAAGAACATATTACTTCAAGAGTATAAAGAGCTATTTGTGTTTCACAAGAATGATATTTTTTGAATCCGTGCTGACTATGTGTCAAATAAATCGTTTTCTATGAGTTAATTCATAATGTTGCGAAGGAAACTGTGGCAGCACCTGCTGCAAAATTGGTTGTTTCCTCAACTTCACGAACAACCTAACGATTTCATTTTTTATTTGTGACAGCGCCCCGCCCCACTTTCACCTTGAGGTGAGATATTATCTTACCAACGCCATACCACAACGTTGGAATGGATAGAGGTGGACAATAAAACCTTATTCATTGATTTTGGCATCCCAGATCACCAGATCTTACACCTTCCGATTTTTTTTTCCATGGGTATACATAAGACAGATTCTTTGCGGCACTTATGTTAACTACTCTTCAAGAGGTGTGCAATCGAGTTGTTGAAGTTATAGGTTCATTACCAGAGACCTGTTGATTTGTATGTGGAATGAAATGAACTACCGTTCCGATATTTCTCACGCAATGCGTGATGCTTATGTTGAGTGTATGGTACGTTGAAACTCTGAACTTCCCTCAACCTAGTTACATGCGCCACCTGTTTCCATCTTTGGTAGTTTGTAACGATCAACTGGAATCTGTTTTCAGACTTTCGCGGATAGTTCATACACCTTCCTTTTCGACTTTTTCTTTCTTAAGTCAATAGTACCTACACGATGTTCGTGACTGAAGCGCGCATTTACGATCTGGTGTTGTTTGGAAACTTTTGCTCGACCCAACGTCTCTTACCCCACTCCGACCTTGTTATCAGATTTTGTCTCTCCACCTCGCACAAAATTAATAAAAAATTCATAGTCATTGTCATATAGACGTACAAGTGCTGAACACGTTTACATTTAAGCAACAACGACGTACAGAAACTACGATGGAACAATAGTTAGGCAGTAAACGGTAAGCTCATTCTCTAATGACTTCTCCATTGATGAGCCACAATGTTAACCACGTACTTTGGTAGTTTTCTGTTTCTCACTAATAACCATAAAGTGGAAAATGGATTATTATGAAAGATGGCTGTTAGTCTCTGTTCATCATTTTGATAAAATTACTGCTTGCTTGCATATACCCGTGAATGGCGTCAGCGAAGACACGCGCGATAGTTGTTGCCTAATCCACGGTGTACAGACATCTTTGAGTTCAACCACGGGCTGGCGACAGTAACATCATCTTTAAGCGAACATGAAGCAGTCAACGGTAAGCGAAAGGGAGAAACACTCTCAGGAGGGAGACTATTCCAGCGAAGACTGAGGTGGAAGGATGCACACCTTCATGGCCTCTTATGCAGTGTTCCTTTAGTTAGGTGTAGCTGTGTTTTGTTTGTGTAATGCGTTGCTGCACTTAAGTTATACTATAATGCATAATTGTCTATTTTATTTCTGAGGCTTCTCCCAAGTTTCTCTTTACGTCTTATTTTATGCCGAAGGTAATTTTATGTGGAATAAGCACTTTAGATTCTGTGGATGGGTTTACACAAGGCGGGCACATGGGCGAGTGTGTCCGATAGTTATTTCCCTATCTGCACCTTCATCAGTTCCAACTAACCTCTTTCAAGAGTAAACACTCGTTTGCAGACAATATTTCATGAGGATAGCCTGTATGTTTTATGCCAGTATGTTTTCGTTTGGAGTGGTCAAAGTCTGCGTAAATTGTAGGTTTGCTTCTCTTCCGCACACCACCCCTCGTGTTTTCGTTGTATGTATGACAGGAAACGTATAGCTCATTTAATTCTCTTAACGCTATTTCTTATTTCACAGCGAGAAGCTGAATGTTTACATCCTCCATTGAATAATGGCCAACTGACTCACGAGTAATAAAAATATGTAATTTAAAGAACACACCATAGGTGGAGCTAAAATCGCGAATTTTCCACAATTGTGGTTTATTGGATAAAAAATAGTATGGTCGTCTGCTCCGACGAACCAAACGAAGTTAACATTCAAAAATGACAGATAGCCTGAAGGCCTTGTCCAAAAACTCAGTCTCCTACGTGGTCGAGTTTTCCACAAACTAATATTTACGAAGTACTACTGATGCACACGGAAACCAAGTTCCACAGAAGTTTACTTTTCGTACGTGGAAAGTGGTACAGATCCTTGGAAAAACAGAATAAATACAGTCAATGTTCTACCGAAGTTTATGAACCAGGTTACCACCTCCAACCATAGAGACTGGATCGTTGACGGATCCGCAGAGGCCAAGGGGTGTCCGTCGAGGAGGCAGCTGGTCAGCAGCAGGGAGCGGTGTCGTTGTGGAGCGGATGTCCGTCTGCAGCTGTGGTTCGACGTGAATTCTCTCTGCACGGCAGTGTACGGCTCTAAATACCGTCAGGCAGCAGGATATCGCAGGAAATATCTTAGGTCACGTGGGTCGCGGACGCAAGTAGGTCCTCCCCAATACGCGCCCCCTGGTGGCGCTGCTAGGGCCGCCTACTGGAACTGCAGCAAAACTGCTTTCTGGTACTGGCAAGTTGCGTGGCACGTAGGCAACCCGCCATGTTGCTGCGCCAGGTGGGCTGCCGGCCACAGAGGCGGAATGTAGCAACACGCCATTGTTTCCTTCACCGAGGCCCGGCGCGTATGTCACGAAGGTAGGCCGAGTTCGCTCGCTCGTTCAATTCAGAACCTTTTAACTCGTAACTGCGTGCTTATGTACGAACGAGAAGTTCATCTTGTACTGGGAGTCATTATTATGGAGGCTTACTGTTAATGGTCCTACAATAATACGAAGTCAATAAGCATACTAATAATTTGTTACAGCTGTACTGTGATACAATAAAATTAAAATCATGCCAAAATGATTATCAGTTGCAAAAGGCACCACATCATGTATGAAATGAGAACTGTTAAGCAGAAGAGACTAAATGCTGTAAACAAGCCGTTATACCATTTATGTCGAGAACTGATCTTAAATTTTGTTGTACGCCTAGTTATCAGTGAGACTTCATAATAGCAGCTTCCAGTAGAAGATGAAATATTCGTCAGTACTTGTAAAGTGCGAGTTAACAGATTTAGAAACCCATTTTGTCTGCTGAGTTGAGCGAGCGTGCGAGCTCACGCATACCTTAGTCACGTATGTGTCGCGCGGCCTGTCTTTCTAGTGGGCCTCGTTTTTCGCTGGTTGGGGTATGCAACACCAGTGCGTAAACTTACAACTTAAATATTACTATTACTATTATTACTAGCGAATTCTCCCAATAAATGGTCGCCGGCAAACAAATAACTCAGGTTTTTTTTTTTTTTTTTTTTTTTTTTTTTTTTTTTTTTTTTTTTTATAGTTTCTCCTTGTTGTTCCAATAGGCTTTCATTCGTTCTGAAAAGGCTTGTTCGCGTTCTTCCCACCGCTTTGGTCTGTATTGTTTTTGTTATGATTGCTCTGAAATAGCTTCCCATTTGTCGACTTTCTGTGTGTGGAGGTGTCTCTTTCTAAAATGTCGGTTCGTCTTATGTTTACGTTGTTGAGGTCCTTTCGGATTACGTACAACCATGGTGTTGAGTTCTTGAGTGAAGTTACACAGTCTGTTATATTTTTGTTATTACTATTACTGGCTTTCGGGACGTGCCCATTCAGCCATCTTAATAATGGAACGTTAATTATGACGATACGAACGTAATAATAACACATCATTCTATCCCCGAGCAGAGAAAATCTCGGAACCCGGCTGATAATCGAACCCACGCTCCTTCAGTTAGCATCCACGCACTGACCGCATAACTACTGAGGTGGACTACGTGCAATTTCCTAATCAAATAATTTTTTTTGGAAAAAAGTCAAAAGTTTTGTGAAATAATTTGTCTAAAAGTAATAGATAAACTATATTAGAAAAACATTTGACGTACCTTCGAATGATATATCTCAAGGGACAGAAATATCAAAGTACATTTAACGATTTCGTAGTATCTTCTGTAATGATAAGTCATTACGGAGAGAGTTACGGTACACTTTAGCAAAGTCTGCCTGTTTTATTAATGGCTAGGCTGTAGGGAAGCAGTCTACTCACGCCGTAGTAAATTCACATCAGTCTTTCCATTGTGTGCCAGCCAGTCCGCTGCTATAACTAGCTCTGACGTCATAAATGTTGCGCAACACTATCAAAATCAAGTGAATAACCTGAAACGGTTCTAGCATGTCAGGAGTAATACTAAATTAATATGTGTTGAATATCAGTTCGATAACTTTAACCATTTTCGAAATTTGGACGTTTTTCTGTAAAAATCATTGGCGCAACAGAAAAGAGCTAGAGACTTAAAAATTTATATTTAGATTCCTTTTCCATAATAATTTAATAGAAACAGTACTTTGGATCTCACGAATTAAAATTTTAGTGGAAATTCATGATTTTCTGGTTTTGTCTTAAAACTTAAGGAAGCAAGATAGATTAAGTAGGCTAATAAATAAGGCTAGGATGTTCATATTTAAGTAGGTTGGAGATCCGCTATAACCATAAAGATGTCAGAAGTTTCATTTGAATAACTATAAAACTATAGTGATAGCGTATCTCCAAAGGGCAAGTTCAGAGCTCGTCTACTGCGTGTAGTGTAATTAAATTAATTCTCTCGCCCAAAATAATTGACTTAGCCACATAAGACTTTTATTATGATTACTTACCTGTGTGCTGATTACTTACCTGTGTGCTGAATGCACATTTAAATTGAGAGCTTCATCGGCCATCAGCAAAAGAAGCTATGATTTATTCGGTAGCTTAAAGTGGTGCATTACTAGCCCAGCAGCTAGTCGGGAGAGCCGATTTGATCAGGCGTTCCCTTAGCCGTCCGCACCGCGGCTTTATATATAAGAACGCTGCGCGAGGAAGCAAGGCCCCAGTTCTCTCCAGACGCTGTATAGCACACCATCTGTGTCGGGAGTCGCGTCGCGTCGGTATCATTGCTATAAACAGCCTCAGATGCCGTAGTAAGTTACTCGGAATACGCGTAACCATGAAATCATTTTCGAGTGAAGTGTTAATTCTGGGATGACTTTAATTATCGATTTTCAGTTTGCGTATTGTCGTATTTTCACGTGCCGCCGCGGGACAAACATTCTACCATTATTTAGCGTGGCGTTTGATGAACATTATCATCAAATTATGGCGAGCATTCACTTAAACATTTAATTTGGACAGTTATAGTTGCATCAGCGCATTAGATTCTGAACTGCTCCGTTAGTCAGATTGTGTGGATTCTTCTTTTTTTTTTTCATCTGTGACTTTCAGAATATACTGAACTATTTTTAGAAAATCGTTTTTGATTGTGAATCCCAGACAATCTCCTAATTCCTCAGAGCTATAAGCTGCAGCTATAAGTGTGTTTCTCAGATGAAGTGGGCACTATGAATTCTAATTACAGGCTTCACGTTTTGCTAATCACTTTCTGGTTGCCAATATTGTAATTAGAGAGCCAGTGTTTAGAACGGCAAACAACAAAATAAATAATAGGAACATTTTATATAACCATTAATTCCACCCGCAGCCCCACATATGGTTAAACGGCCGGGAAATGCATCTTTTCTGCATCACAAAACATTACATAAAACACAACAAATAATTTCTACCAGCCGCCCCCAGAAGGCGCTCTCTGTTTGTCTCGGTATCAAAAATTTGCCCGAGTTTTGAATAAACAACATAAATGTCAGGCATCTTACAGTAGAATCAATGGCCTACAACAACGACTAAGAGTTTTCTCTGCCAGTTCCTGGCGCTAGCGCTGGAAATGGCTTATCGCTTTCTATCTGTGCACCTTTTACGAAGAATACCCTCATAGTTCAAGTTATTTACATTTGTTAATAATTATTTGCATACCCTTTATTTTAGAATTTGGAGCAGCAGCGACTGTGTGTGTTGTATCTCCGCGCAACAGCTTCCAAGTGCGTCTTCAGATAAGGTGGATTCTGCGCAGTTTCTGCCGCGAGTCGACAACCTGGCGCTCTCCCTGGCCGTAACTGGATTTATGATGTGCCCCATTTACGGAAAGCTTCAGCACTTAAGCACCGTCTGGGAGGCGGCGCGGAGCTAAGGGGCTGTGGCGCCGTCGACTGCTTCCTCCAGTAGACGGGGCTGCTGGCGAGAGGTTAGCTGCGAAACAAATTGCCGGCGATGTATCGTGGCGTCCCGTCGTCCCCTATCTGTCGTGGCGCGCCTAGCGGCTTACTCCCCCGGACGGAGTTGCCCGTGCCCTGAAGATGACCTCCGACCCTTGCTCGAGACTGGAGGCAGCGGTGATAGGGGTCTCTGGCGGCAACTCTCGCAGCAGAGGGTGTAACGTACTGGTAGGTTGTTTACAGAAACGTAGTACATTTCCAGTGTTAAAAACAGAATTTGAAGGAACTTTGTGGGATTTAAGAGCAAATGAGGCAGAAGGGATTAGAATTTCTAAAATCTTTGGGAGAAGTGGCAACAAAACGATTATTCACCTTGGCGTGTAGAATGTATGAGTCAGGCGACATACCATCTGCCTTTAGGAAAAGTGTCATCCACACAATTCCGAAGACTGCAAGAGCTGACAAGTGCAAGGATTATCGCTCAATCAGCTTAAAAGCTCATGCATCCAAGTTACTGACAAGAATAATATGCAGAAGAATGGAGAAGACAATTGAGGATGTGTTAGATAACAATCAGTTCGGCTTTAGGAAAGGCAAAGGGACCAGGGAGGCAATTATGACGTTGCGGTTGATAATGGTAGCAAGAGTAAAGAAAAATCAAGACACATTCAAAGGATCTGTCGACCTGGAAAAACTGTTCGACAATGTAAAATGCGGTCGCAGATTAGAATCGTGCCTCGGGCATGGATGTGTGTGATGTCCTTAGGTTAGTTAGGTTTAAGTAGTTCTAAGTTATAGGGGACTGATGACCTCAGATGTTGAGTCCCATAGTTCTCAGAGCCATTTGAACCAATGTAAAATGGTGTAAGGTGTTCCACATTCTGAGGAAAGTAGGGGTAAGCTACAGGGAGAGACGTGAAATATACACTGTGTACGAGAGCCAAGAGCGAATAATAAGAGTGTACGACCAAGAACGAAGACCTCGGATTAAAAAGGGTGGAAGACAAGGATGTAGTCTTCCGCCAATACTCTTCAATCTGTACACAGAAGAAGCAATGATGGAAAGAAAATAAAGGTTCATGAGTGGGACTAAAATTCAAGGTGAAAGGATATCAATGATACGATTCGCTGATGACATTGCAATCCTGAGTGAAAGTGAAGAAGAATTACATGGTCTGCTGAATGGAATGAGTAGTCAAATGAATACAGAATATGAACTCAGAGTAAAAAGGAAAGAGACGAAAGTAAGAGAAGTAGAATAAATGAGAACGGCGGGAAACTTATCAGGATTGATGGTCATGAAGTAGATGAAGTTAAGGAGTTCTACTACATAGGCAGCAAAATAACCAGTGACGGCCGGAGCAAGGAGAACATCAAAAGCAACCTAGCACTGGCAAAAAGGGCGTTCCTGGCCAAGAGAAGTCTACTAGTATCAAACATAGGCCTTAATTTACGGAAGAAATTTCAGAGTGTAGGTTTGGAGCACAGCATTGTACGGTAGTGAAACGTGGACTGGGGGAATACCGGAACAGAAGAGAATTGAAGCATTTGAGATGGGGTGTTACAGACTAATGTTGAAGATTAGGTGGACTGATAAAGTAAGGAATGAGTAGGTCCTGCGCAGAATGGGAGAGGGAAGGGATGTGTGGGAAACACTGACAAGCAGAAAGGACAGGATGATAGGACATCTGTTAAGACAACAGGGAATAACTTCCATGGTGCTAGAGGGAGATGTAGAGATCAAAAACTGTAGAGTAAGACAGAGATTGGAATACATCCGACAAATAACTGAGGACGTAGATTGCAACTGCTACTCTGATATGAAGAGGTTGGCATACGAGAGGAATTCGTGGAGGAACGCATCAAACCAGTCAGAAGAATGATGACTAAAAAAAAAAAAAAAAAAAAAAAAAAAACAAAAAAAAAACTGTGATTCTTTCACAGCACCACTACAGTTACTGCATTTTTCAGAAGCAGACGTCCAACATGTTGACAATGATATTGCACTCCTAAAGATATAGAGTATGTGTGTTATTTGGAGTAATGATGCAGGTAAAGTACTTAGACTGTTGCATCACATGCCATTTTGGCAGAAATTTCTGTGAGGTATGCAAAAAGTAGCCACTTAAACGTTACAATAATCGAAGTATTGTTTTGTAAACGTTTTCTCTGGAAACTGCTATAGAAAGATGTTCAGTTTCACAGTCTGTAATACAGCTACGGTACCTTTGTACACTGATGTCCGAAACATAATAAACTAACGTAACTTTCGTATGATGTGCCACTTTCAAGTAACGTAGCCATACACAAAAAGAACTGCTACAGTATATTACAGAATACGCAATGAGACGAACACAAGTGACACTTTTATTCAACGACAATAATTACACTGCAGCCACCGCGATTCATGATGGTCCCGTGGATATTACAAAAGCTAGGACATGGTTGTTAATAGGATGTGTAATCACCACCGACGGCAATGCATGTTCTGCATTAACTACAAGGTTAGTAATGACTTCCTGCGGTAGAGCGTTCCATTCCACCACAGCGTGGATGACAACTGATAAACCGTCATGGTGCATACGGACGCGGACTTGGTGTAATAGGTCTTCACAACGCATCCCACGCGTGTTCGATTGGATTGAAATCGGGGTAACGGGCAGGCGAGTCATTTCACCGAATACCCCTCCGTTCGAAGAGCTATCCCGCCTGCGTTGTTCGATACGGTCGCGCACTGTGAGCCATAAAAATGAAAGTAGGACCGAAAGCACCCTTAAAAGATGCACTTAGGGAAAGAGCACAGTGTCATAATAACGTTGTCTGGCGAGTACATCGTGTCAAAGATTTGAAGGTCAAAACGCCCATGTAAAACTGTATGCTTCCCTACACCGTATCACTTGGGCCAACAAAAAGATCACATTCTACAACATGATATACATTATGTGATCAAAAGTATCCGGACACCTGACTGAAAATGACTTACAAGTTCGTAGCACCCTCCATCGGTAATGCTGGAATTCAATTTGTTCCACCCTTAGCCTTGATGACAGCTTCCACTCTCGTAGGCATACGTTCAAGCAGGTGCTGGAAGGTTTAGTGGTGAATGGCAGATCATTCTTCACATAGTGCTGCACTGAGGAGAGGTATCGATGTCGGTCGGTGAGACCTGGCACGAAGTAGGCGTTCCAAAACACCCCGAAGGTGTTCTACAGGATTCAGATCAGGACTATGTGCAGGCCAGTCCATTACAGGGATGTTATGGTCGTGTAACTACTTCACCCCAGGTCGTGCATTATGAACAGGTGCTCGATCGTGTTGAATGATGCAATCGCCATCCCCGAATTGCTCTTCTACAGTGAGGAGTAAGAAGGTGCTTAAAACATCAATTTGGCCTGTGCTGTGATAGGGCGACGCAAAACAACAAGGGGCGCAAGCCCCCTCGATGTAAAACACGACCACACCATAACACCACCCCTTCCGAATTTTACTGTTGGCACTACACACGCTGGCATATGACGCTCACCGGGCATTAGCCAAAACCACCCCCTACCATCGGATCGCCACATTGTGTTCCGTGATTCGTCACTCGACACAGTATTTTTCCACTGTTTAATCTTCCAATGTTTACGCTTATTACACCAAGTAAGGCGTCGTTTGGCATTCACCGGCGTGATGCGTGGCTTACGAGTAGCCGCTCGACCAGGAAATCCACATTTCCGCACCTCCCGCCTAACTGTCATAGAATTTGCAGTGGATCCTGATGCAGTTTGGAATTCCCATGTGATGGCCTGGATAGATGTCTCCGTATTACACATTACGACCCTCTTCAACTGTCGGCGGTCTCTGTCAGTCAACAGACGAGGTTGGCCTGTACGCTTTTGTGCTGTACGTGTCCCTTCACATTTCCGCTTCACTATCACATCGGAAAGAGTGGACCTAGGGATGTGTAGGAGTGTGGAAATCTCGAGTACAGACGTATGATACAAGTGACAACGAATCACCTGACTACGTTCGACGCGCGTGAGTTCAGCGTACCATGTCTAATGACTACTGAGGTCGCTGATGTGGAGTGCCTGGCAGTAGGTGGCAGCACAATGCACCCAATATGAAAGACGTATGTTTTTGCGGGTGTCTGGAAACTTTTGATCACATACTGTACATACTCTCATGTTGTGAGAGGTAGGAGCACTAATGCACTCAGGAATAATGTCGAACATGATTGCCGCGCGGACTGATCCCATGTCAGGGATTTCGCGGCCCCTCCTGCCGAAGGTTCGAGCCCTCCCTCGGGCATGGGTGTGTGTGTTGTTCCAAGCATAAGGTTGTTTAAGTAGTGTGTAAGTGTAGGGACCAACGACCTCAGCAATTTGGTCCCTTAGGAATTCACACACATTTTCGAACATGATGGTATTGGCGAGCCAGGCGGAATGGTGTGAGGAGGTGTAATGTCGCATGAGAGTAGTGACTTCCAAATCTTTGGCCACGGTACACACATCGGTCAACGTTATTACGACACTGTACTGCTTGCTCGTGTGAGTCTTTTAAGGGTGCATTCGGCCCTAACTTCATTGCTACGGATCACAATGCACGATCGCATGTACCCGCGCAGGAAGAGCAGCTCTCGGAACGAGATGATGCTCGGCGAATAGACTGGCCTACCCACTCCCTTGACTTAAATCCCTTCGATCACGTGTGAGATTCATATGGGAGACTTATTACGGCACGTCCACATGGACCAATGACTATGCAGCAGTTGGTAGCTGCGCTGGTGGAAGAATGGAACGCATTAACACAAGCACAACTTAAAAATCTTGCGGCCAACATGGGAGCGCATTGCAGAGAATGCACTGGCGTCCGTGGTGACCATTCGCACGGGTAAGAACCATCCCGCAGTTCGTAAAGTCCAGGGAAACATCCTGAGTCGCGGCGATTTCTTTGTAGTTATTGTCTTTAAATAGAAGCGTAATTTCTTTTCGTCTCATTGTGTATTTCTTTCACTTACCTTTGGTATGTACTGTAGCGATTCTTTCTATGGATATTCCAAGAATCATAGAGCTGTGTTAGTTGGCAGTGGCACATCGCGCCAAAATTACTTTCATCATTAAGTTTCTCTCACCTGTGTATTTCGGTGATAATGTAATGCTGAGACTTTTATGTTTCTTTTACATTTCGTTTTCACACAAACTTCAGCAACGGATGAGAGATCCACTGCTACGCACTATTGCGAATTTAATTCTCCTGACCACTTCTGATACATCTGTGGCAAACTTGGCCGGTCGGTGTGGCCGAGGGGTTCTAGGCGCTACAGTCTGGAACCGCGCGACCGCTGCGGTCGCAGGTTCGAATCCTGCCTCGGGCATGGTTGTGTGTGATGTCATTAGGTTAGTTAGGTTTAAGTAGTTGTAAGTTCTAGGGGACTGATGACCTCAGAAGTTAAGTCCCATAGTGCTCAGAGCCATTTGAACCATTTTTTGTGGCAAACTTGTACTGAAAAGCAATAACGGACAATCTCAGACTTCGCCAAGAAGAGGGTTTTGTGTGCCTTGCCGTAAAGGTTTGGGAGCAGGAGAAGTTACGGGCCTATCGAATGTGTCCAAGTTGTGAGAAAGGGCCCCTGCTTCCCATGCAAATGGGCAGTCGTGCTAAAGACAAGCACTGTTCTCTAATACTCTTACCAATTAGAAGGCCAAAAGTTGCAGGGGAAAGCCTACTTTTTATTCAAAGGTGGACCCAAACAGCTGATTCCAGTTGATACTAAACTTGGCATTATGAAACAATTTATTAAGTCACTACTATAATATTGTTACACTACGTATGTTTTTGGATATGCAACCACCTACACCTTAAAGTAGATAAATTGTTTAAGCCAAAATTACGATTTGAAAATTGTTATTTCAACAAACACACGCACACACACACACACACACACACACACACACACACACACACACAGAATTAATTAATTTCAACAAACACACACACACACACACACACACACAGAATTAATTAATTTCAGGCACAGAAATAACAATTTTCAAATCGTAATTTTGGCTTAAACAATTTATCTAGTTTAAGGTGTAAGTGGTTGCACGTGACAAATTGTGGAACAAATCAGTCACTGTAGAAACACAACACATCAGAAAAACCACACTATGTGGTAAATAGGTATGAATTCATAATTTGTGTGTTTTTTCAAATATCTGTAATCACGATTTAAAAACCAATAGTTACATGTATACAAACAGTAAAGAACATACTTTATCTTTAACAGATGAAAAATAAAAGCCCACTGAAGATGCTGCAACTGCAGTGAAATATGTTTGGGTTAAAAAAAACGAAATTGAGTTTTGCTAAAGGCGAACCCTATCCAAAAACATACGTATTGTTAAAGCAAACACGGAAAAAAGAGCTTCAAACCGAAGATTATTATGGTTACACTTTCAAGTATGTGGCTAGTTAGTTACCGTGGCTATCAGAAACTAAAATGAGAGAAGAGTGTTTTCATCAAAAACTGATAAAAGGCGAAACATGAATGAACCTTAAAGATTACCATGGGTATCATTTAAGCAAGTTGCTAACAAGCTTTTTGGCAACTGTAAAGACCTTGACGATTAGAGAAGGAACTTCAAAGTATTGGATGGCCGAGTGATATTGATGCTGCACTTTATGGACTCCCGAATCAGTTATTTTCTTAAGAACCTAGGTGCTGTGATGGAGGTGTTGGGAGAACGGATATTTAAAAACATTAAACAAATGGACTGGGGATACCATGACCTAGGGAGTGTCAGCATGATAGGTGATTAGGACTGGATGCCGCACAGGCAGTATTCTCAGTCAGTGCACAGAAGAAAACATAAGTAGGGGGACAAGGGCGATGTGGTCACACATTCCATTGTTGCCAGGTATATCCAAGATGGCGGCGATGACGTCATCCAATATGGTGTCATGTAGACTTGGCAACAGTGCATAACATCATTCAAGATGGAGGATTTTGGAGGGAAGATAGGTCAATTGGGCTATCTCCACTAACCTAATCCCCCCCTCCCCTCCCCTCCCCTCCCCCAAGAAAAAAGACGGGAAGTTCAGATTCCTACAGGATAATGCACCACAACACGTTTATCTCTACTAAGCAAATAAAATCGCGGGAAAATAGCTCACTTGGCCTACCTCCACTAATCCAAGCGACTGCCACCTCCTGCTAAGGATTCGTGGGAAAAGGACTTGGGAATAAGTCTTTATTTAAACAATTTCATATAGGCAAGAAAAGGGGTTCACTATACTTTCAACTACCTCGTTTCAACTACTTTTCAAGATCCAGACCGCCACCTCTTCTTAGGAACCCCCGCCGAGTTTGTATTCTGGCAGTAAAGAAAGGTCACTTGCGCTTTCACCGCCAACCTAAGAAAATTGTTGCATACGAAGCTCGCCACCACTAACCTAAGCCTACAGGGCGCAACCTCATCGTAGGGGTTGCTGGCAAACGGACTCAGCCCGCACTAGGCTGATGGAGAGAGGAAGGAATGTATTTATTTGGGGCAATTTATTTAGGGATAGAGTATATCTATCACAAAACACATCTGACATGCCCGACAGCATACAGACATGGAAACTACTCCTACATGACTCATGTGTAAGGCTCTACACACACCATTGCTAATTCTAAACCTTCAAAGTAACGCATTGCACAGGCTACAGACATGCGAACCACTCGTAAATAATGCAATAAATTTACGTCCAATTAGCCAAACAACTCCTAATTGTCAAAATAATAATCCATCTAAAACACTCTGCTTCCTAATCGTCAACTGTCTAAATCATACACCATTCTTTATTTAAACAATTAGAGGCAGCACCACCACCAAGTCTATTCGCCACTGAGTCCATAGACCAACTGACGCTGTAGTGACGTCAGGTGATGACGCAAGTACCGTAATCTAAGATGGTGCCACCTAGTGGCTTCACCACGAGCTCCAGACCCCAATGGGCATATTAAATTTCGTCGCCGCCAGAGGATGCCACCGTGACACCAGCTGATGACGCAAGTCCAGTTATCCATGATGGCGGCGAACGGTGTGTTCGCCACGATGTCTAGTACTCAGTACCACCGGCAGAGGACGCTGTCGTCCGTTTCCTGACGTAAACCAAGATGGTTAGGGAAAATGGTGGCAAGACGACTCAGCCTGCCGTGGGCCGCTGGGGAGAGTAAGGACTGACTGCACTCTGTTTATTTCGAAACAACTTATTTAACGATAGACTATATCTATCACACTGACACAAAAGATCCACCCTGATGTGCCTGGGGTCATGTTACACAGCCCACAGACACGCAACCAACTCGTAATTTCAGTAGACAATAGCAAACTGCTCCTAAATAATTCTTCACACTGATGTGTAGACACGCTAAGTACTCGTAAACTGTCCAAATCGCGCATATCACAGCCTACAGACCTGTATCAAAATGTTGCAATCAACGCAGGCAAGCACAGTCCACCACCCCCTGCCCCGCTCGAGTACCGCCCTATCCCGTACAACGCACAATGCCGCTAGCAAGCTCCGATACTACTGTACACTAGTCTGTCCAGCTATTGAGCTGAACCTTCCCTCCTAAACCATGTCCTGGAGCAGTGCTATACTCTACCGTATGAATACTGTGCTGTACCAGCCCGTCCGAAACCGAATTCAAATACAGCCCCAGACTCTACGGCATGGATATTGCGCAACAATATACCGTCCAAAAACGTATCCATGTACTCGCGGGTGGGGGGGTGGGAGGGGGGGGCAGTCGCCTTCCCTCCCACGGACACCTTCACCTTGCGCACAAAATAGAGCAACTGGGCTAGAATCTAAGCAGTGTGAATGACCGCAAATCACGTGACCGGAAGTGCAATCGTCTCGGATTTGTGGAGTATAAAAGGATGCATGACAGCCGCACCTAGCAAGCCTTCTGTGGTAGTTGAAAGTGTCAACATGGATTCCTCCAAAGTGCTTAACATGCCTCAACTATTATGGAGGAGGACGAGACCAAGTGACGAACGCTTTGGTTTGTGGTTACTACTGGAGAACCTGGACAATCTTGTTTCTGACATTGGTAACATAAATTACACTGAAAATGGTACGCTCCTTAGCAAGAAGCATTTAAATGTGCTTACTCCTAATTACAGAAACCTTTTGCGATAACATTATGGTAGTTAAAATCCGTGATCAAGAGGACTGTCAAGAGCAGTTAGAGAAGGGATGATCTGTAATGTTAAAAAAGGAGATTTAACTATTACCTACGTAGTAAATTCTCCAAGTTCGTCACCGCGAAACATGGTGTCAAGGCGAAGCTACCATTCCTCCTACATGGAAGCGAGAGTGTGACAGCAAGAGGAATATTGGACAAAATCGGCAAGGAAGTACTGGAGAACATTTCGAAGAAATATAACAATCCTGTTGCTATACCTTATAAAGCGGAATTAGCGGACGTTAAATGTGATGCTCTAATAGAGGAGCTGCCCGGAATATTGCAGCAGCTACTTGTAGAAGATTATTACCTTTTGGATTTAGACATAACGCAAGACTTTGCCGGAATTTTTAATAAAATGGAGATGTGCGACTACCTAATATCAACCCACGACTTCTGCGTGGAAGGAGGCCATCAGGGCAGCAGCAATGTGATTGTGGACAACGATAAAACAGCTGTAATAGACTCTTTAACGTAGATGAGCTCCAATTGTAGGGTACAGTTATATAACAAATTTATATGTTAAATCACAAGTCCAGGAGTAAACAAAGTTATATGCCGCGCGGGATTAGCTGAGCGGTGTGAGGCGCTGCAGTCGTGGACTGTACGGCTGGTCCCGGCGGAGATTCGAGTCCTCCCTCGGGCATGGGTGTGTGTATTTGTCCTTAGGACAGTTTAGGTTAAGTAGTGTGTAAGCTTAGGGACTGATGACCTTAGCAGTTAAGTCCCATAAGATTTCACACACATTTGAACATTTTTGAAACAAAGTTATAGGTCACCATCTTACAGATTTTATGAAGTGTCCAGACACGCAACTACGGGAAACTTTTACCTCTTCTTTGTCTAAGGAGCATGGCATTACCAGGCTGGAGGCCACAAAATACAACTACCGAATGGATCGTCTGTTCGCCCCGTGCAAAGATGTTTAAGTGTATTAGACACCAACAAGCAGTATTTACAATGTTCTCCACTTTACTATGTACTAACTGCATCCATGTGGTGTCAGCTAACTAATAACTTACAGAACAGTCGCTGTGTGGTGTTTAACGACGTTCTACAATTTGTCTGCTGGGGTAATAAGAACACCCGAAAATTGACTGGTGTGCAAGTAAGTCTCCCGGACTCTCAAGACCGAGTAAAGCTTATAAATTATGTTCTGTCTGCATACAGTTTTAATTATCTACCTGTAAACTAAGTGGAGATTCTGAACTCTGACTCAAACAAAGACAATATAAGTAACACGCAGAAGTGTTATGTTAAAGCAGGAGAAACTTATTTTTCTCAGTCTATAACCCTGTTCTCCACAATAACGTCCGATATTGATATCGTCGGATTGGGACTGGTTCCTACAAATAATGTTATACCCCAAGTCTTAAGAAAAAGGGCCAATGTATCAAACAGACTTAAGCCATTCCCCATTAAAGAAATTACTCCTTTAAGTGCAGTTAATGTATTGAGTGTACGGAAACGAAAACTGGAAATGGAGGAACTCGAACTAAAGAAAGGGAGACTGGAGTATATGGAGAAGACAACTGCCATAGAGCAAGAATATAAGCTGCAATTGGAAAAGGAAGAAGCTATTGCCGATGTGCAGTCCAGGTTTACGTACCGATTTAAACATTCTGTATGAAAAAATCTGACTACGAAGGGGGAATACAAAATATTGGCATTTACAGTAAACAGCCATGGTAACTGGTCACGTGTTGGAGTACTGGCCGAAATCAGTGGAATCGAGAACGTTTATTATTTTAAGGGATACACGAAAAATGTGTTTATAAAGATCTGTTCCCATTTGGATCGGCTTAAAAAGGACTGTTATATTCTATCTAAGTGTGGTGAACTGGATGTTGTTCACCTAGAAACAGAATAGCCATTTGCCGAGTTTAAAACTGATGGAATAACTACATTTAATGGCCACTCGTTTGCAAAGGTTGTAAACTTAAAGTTCTGTATAGAAATCCCGCAAGAATGTGGAGCAGAAGAGTTGCCGACATACACACAGGAGGTCGTGGAACACTTTAACAGCAGCGTCATGGAGGAGATAAGAGGAAAAAATAAAATCTCCTAATGGTCTCGCCTAGGAGAACTACAGGAAGGAACATAGCTAATAGTTAAAGCCATAAAACAAGTATATTACAGGAAGAAAATTAGATATGTATTAGAATTGGAGAATATACCTTCTCTGTATTTGTCAAATTACTGGTTGGAGAAATAAATAGATGATTCAGATGTGGATTTAAGTTATAAGTTAAAAATTAAATTGGACATTATTAAATCTACACCCAATAAAATAAGGAAAGAGTTGTTTTCTGTGTGTAAATGTATATGCAAAAGTTAATAAATATTTTGTAAGAGGATATTTACCAGTCTTATTCGCTAACCTACCAAATATCCTAAAACATTTCCTACATACATCGATCTATGTGCCTGTATTTCGGATGCGGAAGTGAGCGGTTGGGTGATCTTGAAAAGTAGTTGAAACTAGGTAGTTGAAAGCGTAGCGAACCCCTTTTCTTACCTATATGAATGCTATATTGATGTAATTCTAGGCTGCTGGTATTATGAGAAGTGTTTGTCAGATTTAGTTTAGGTTGGTAAACGCTGAATGAGATCACTTGGAATGTCTCGAGATAATAAAACAGAGAATAGTTTTTTAGTATTTAGGCATGGTGTACAACAGAAAATATAAAATTCTGGTCTATTTTGGTACAGAGTTGATGTTAGGGGATGAACTTTTTTGCATGGAGAGATCAAGAAAGTGAACGTCAATTATTTCTGGGACAGTATGGAATTTCGGAGAGTTCGACTTGGTTCTTATTTTTTCTAGTTGGGTACTTTGTTAGACCGACTTGCGGTGGCAGGTAGTCAGACCATATAAAAACTTCCGTTTTCAAATTTTAGTCCGTGTTCATAAACACTACTCAAACTTTTCAGAAAAGAAAAACACCACACCACTTTGATGAGTTTTGTTTTATGGGCATCAGAACGCGGCCCATTGCATATTTCTGTGTCTAACAGTTCGTCTTCTAATACTGGAAACGTCGTTATAATCTGTAAAGACTCAAACAACAGTTTCGAACTTAAAAAATTTCGAGTTGCTAAGCTTGTTTAAATCTGTTTTCGGAGTCTTTGTAGGCATCCATATAAAACGTAACCATGATTAAGTCATCAATAAAACATACATCATATAAGTTCAGTGTTATTGATAACAAAATTGAAGTAATCAGAGAAAATAACATCCAGATGCTGCCGTTACGGAAATAAAATGAACCTATCCTGATTTCTAAAACAAAGTTATGGTTCAATATATCCTTTACAACCTGAAAACCCTGTCTACGTTTTTCATCCTACGAAATATATATCTGATATGTTAGATGTGTTTGACCCGCTTTTTCCCACTTTATACTTTATCCTCTTCCAGATACATATGTACGTATAAATAACTATTCACATATATATACATCCACATGGATGCTCTGCAAATCACATTTAAGTCCCTGTCAGAGGGAACATCGAACCATCGCCACAATAATTCTCTATTACTCCAATCTCTAACAGCACGTAAAAAAAAAAAAAAAAAAAAAAAAAAAAAAAAAAAAAAAGACGCCTCTGTGTTTCCGTGCGAGCTCTGATTTATTTTATTATGATGATGTAGGTCGGCGTCAACAAAATATATTCGGATTCGGAGGAGAAAGCTGGTGATTGAAATTTCGTGAGAAGATCCCGCTGCAACGAAAAACACCTTTTTTTTAATGATGCCCACCGCAAATCCTGTGTCCTGACGGTGACACTCTCCTATTTCTCGATAGTACAAAACCTGCTGCACTTCTTTGAATTTTCTCGATGTAGTCCGTCAATCCTTTCTGTTAAGGATCCCACACCTCACAGCAGTATTCCAAAGGAGGAAGGACAAGCCTAGTGTAGGCACTCACTGTGGTAAACCCGTTGCATCTTATAAGTGTGCTGCAAATAAAACGGAGTCTGGTTCGCCTTCCCGACAGCATTTTATATGTGTTCTTTCCAGTTTAAGTTGTTCGTAATTCTGATTCCCAGGTATTTAGTTGAATTTACAGTCCTCCGATTTCACTGATTTATCACATAACCAAAGTTTAACATATTCCTTTTTAACATTCATGTGGACGGCCTCTCACTTTTCGTTATTGTCAATTTTCGCACCATACAGATAAGATATCTTTTCTAAATAGTTTTTCAATTTGTTTTGATCTTCTGATGACTTTATTGGACGATAAAAGAAAGCATCATTTGCAAACAGCCTAAGACGGCAGTTCAGATTGTCGGCTAAGTAATTTATAGAGATAAGGACTAGCAGAGGACCCGTAACATTATCTTGGGAAACACCGGAAATCACCTCTGTTCAACTGATGACTTCTTGTCAGTTACTATGAACTGAGACTTCTCTGACAGTAAATCATGAGTCCAGTCACATAACTGAGATGATATTCCAAAAGCACGCAATTGCACTTCATGTCGCTTGTGAGGTACAGTGTCACAAGTCTTCTGAAAATCTAGAAATAAGAACTCAATTTGAAATCCCTTGTCACCAGGTACTCAACACTTCGTGTGAGTAAAGAGATACTTGTGTTTCACGAGAACGATGATTTATAAATCGACTGTGTGTCAGTAGACCATTCTCTTCGAGGTAATTCATAACGTTCGAACACAATATATGTTCCAAAATCCTCCTCCATATCGACGTTAATGATATGAATCTGTAATTTAGTGGATTACTCCTACTGCCTTTCTTGAATATTGGTATGCAAGCGGTTGTATATGATTGTTAAATATAGAACTGTTGCATCAGCGTATTCTGAAAGGAACCTAATTGGTACAGTGTTTGTACCGGAAGACTTGCTTTCATTAAGCGATTTGCTTCAGTACTTTGAGGGTATCTACTTCTAAGTTACTCATGTTGGCAGCTTTTTTTGTGCCGAATTCTGGAATATTTACTTCGTCTTCTTTGTTGAAGGAATTTAGGAAGACTGTGTGTCGTAACCCTGCTTTAGCAGCACTGTCATCGACGTATTTCCATTGCTATCGCGCAGAGAAGGCATTGATTGTGTGTTGCCGACACCATACTTTACATACTACCAGACACTATTTGGATTTTCTGCCAAGTTACGCACTGAAGTCCGCACTAAATTTCGAGCTTCTGTAGAAGTTCGCCAGTCTTGGAGATTTTAAATTCGTTTAAATCTGGCTTGCTATTTTCTTTGTTACTGCAACAGTGTTGAAATGGCTCTCAGAACTATGGGACTTAACATCTCGCCTGGGCCCGTCAACACCAACATTTGGCTGTTGATGACTGGTAACATGTTGCCTGGTCGGACGAGTCTCGTTTCAAATTGTATCGAGCGGATGGATGTGTACAGGTATGGAGACAACCTCAAGCATCCATGAACCCTGCATATCAGGAGGGGACTATTCAAGCTGGCGGAGGCTTTGTAATGGCGTAAGACGACTGCAGCTGGAGTAATATGGGGACCCTGATGCGTCTAGATACGACTCTGACAGGTGACACGTAAGCAAGCATCCATTCATGCCCATTGTGCATGGCAACGGACTTGGGCAATTCCAGGAGGACAATGCGATACCCCACACGTCCAGAGTTACTACAGAGTGGCTCCAGGAACACTCTTCTGAGTTTAAACACTTCCGCTGCCCACCAGACTCCCCAGTCATGAACATTATTGAGCATATCTGGGATGCCTCGCAACGTGTTGTTCAGAAGAGATCTCCAACCCCTCGTAATCTTACGGATTTATGAACAGCCCTGCAGGATTGATGGTGTTAGTTCCTTCCAGCACTACTTCAGACATTAGTCGAGCCCATGCCACGTCGTGTTGCGGCACTTCTGCGTGCTCGCGGGGGCCCTACACGATATTAGGCAGGTACCAGTTTCTTTGGCTCTTCAATATAGTAATAACATGTATTTTCATGTAAACATATATTTATAATAATGTCTTATTTCATTCAGATAACGGAGTACCCTTTTTTGTGGAACTAACTGTTAGACAAAGCCGTCATAGAAACCGAAACTATATACCGTATTAACGGTAAGACCAATGTAATGCTTAATGATATGCCACATAAATTTAATCGAGCAAATCAGTAACAAAGCTCTTACTTTGAAAAGAAAACTGCTGCCTTCTCAGTTTTATTACGTAGCTGCTGCTTATCTGTAATTTATAGCTTAATATTTATATGGCATGGCATTTTGCAACGAAAATATTTTCTTTCCTTTGTATATATTGAGTCTCGTGTATAATACATTAGTACTTGTCAAACAGCTTTATAACACATATTGCCTCCTGTCATGTAGTTAACAGGAATTTTCAGTCCCTGAAACAAGATATTCAGATAATTTGTAGAAAGAGCAGCTAATAAGGTAGAGCTTTAGTTTTCTTTTGAATTTTCAGGGACATCAACTCCTTGAATTACGTTAGAAGAAGGAAGGGAGGAACACTAGAGTTTAATGTCCTGTTGACAGCACCGTCAATAGAGGCGGACCATAAGCGCAGATTACGAAAAGATGGGAATGGACATTCGCTGTGCCCTTTGTAACATGAGTGTCACAAAGAGATTTTGCTTAGCTCTGCTACGATTACGTGCTAACTGTGTGGGGCTTGGTACATATTACTGTGACTGGAATTTATTCTATTCCTCACCAGAAGGGAGTGAGTCTTGAATGCTCAGCAGTCCCATAGGGTCAGCAGAAGGCTTTTTACGATGTTGCGAAAGCAGGGAATGATCATCTCCGTGGTGGCAGACAGTTTTCGCTATTTCCCGAAATGCTTATTGCGGACAGTTCCTCGCTCTAATCCGCTTGCCACAGGCATTGCACCACCGATCGCCACAGCTTTCCTCAGAGTGACTTCGGGTAAATTTTGCTTTCTGTCCACATAGCATAGTTGAGATGTACACCGGTGATTCCCTGGAGTGAGAAAGTTCATTGCTTCCCTCCAAAATTACGTACTGTCCCATACAAAGGGACTCCCCCTCCAACAGTCGCGGTGCAGATGGTACTGACCAACTGAGAAACACTGTTCGAAACCAACACAAACCCCATGAATCTGGTTTCCCCTGTTTTAGGCAGAAATGGGGACATATTCGTTGACAGAAGTAATCAATTTCCGCTCCAAGTTAAGCTTGGGAATGCATCTAATGCATCTTAAACGCTCAATTATCTATAGTCTCGTATCTCATTTATCTTGCTTTGAGAGCTGCTTTGAAGTGTCTTCGCGCAGTCTTCAAACGAAACGTGTATCCTATAGGGTTTACAGTCATTTCATTTCAATTTGCTGCAATCGTCAGCAGAGTGCGCTGTATTATTTATTGTTCATTTGAGTAGATTAAACAAAAGTTTTTGAGATGCCTGATGTCCTACAGCTTCCTTACGTATAGGCGATAATTAAACGATAAATATAACCAGCTGCATTTCTAGGATGTTTGCTTCACTGTTACGAGTTTCCGTAATGTGCAGAGGCCAAGCATCATTTTTAAAGTTACAAGA
This sequence comes from Schistocerca nitens, assembly GCF_023898315.1. Lineage (NCBI taxonomy): Eukaryota > Metazoa > Arthropoda > Insecta > Orthoptera > Acrididae > Schistocerca > Schistocerca nitens. Next base: position 7,954,369 of record NC_064619.1, on the reverse strand, counting down.
GCTGCGTTGGCAGTAAAGAGTATCAAACGCTCACGTGTTTTCATAGGAGGAATACTTGGAGCACGAAGTATTGAGCCTTATTTCGATCTCTTCCCGGGCTGTTAGCTGTGTCACTATTCATGTTCCATGAAGTTTCGGAACTGCAGCCGGATGACGTTAACTTCTTGCATCGATATTACGGCCGACAACCATTCAGCCATCTTCAGGTGAATATTTTGCATTGTAGATTGCTAACTTTATACCAGAAAGTGGCGCGGATACGCATGCGCAAAGACAGCCGCTAGATGAGCAACCTGCGCCGAGTTTCGCCCTCTCTTACAATATTGCTCGGTCTTTGGCGATCTGGCCCATGCAAAATGGGCGCAAAACACTCACCTGAAGATGGCTGAACGGCTGTCAGTCGAAATATTGTGGCAAGAAGTCAACGTCATCCGGTTGCTATCCCGATATTTCATGGAATACTCTTTACGCCGGTAGATCAAGGATCACTGGTGCTGTTGATTGGGTGATGCGTCCCATGTTGCATACTTAGCATTACCTTTTTGCCAGACCTAAAGCAGCTAATTACATGCCGTTGTACGCATTCATCACAACTCTAGGCAGGTAATTTTCATCTTACCAAATTACCTAGCCAAGCATTTGTTTGGAGTCATTCAGGGAAATCACGGAAAATGTAAATATATATGGCTTGGCGGGTATTTGAACCGTCGTTCTGCCGGTGCGCTTACTACTACGCTAACTCGTTTAGTTTATGTTACAAGGAATCTCAATGGACATCTTACAATAAGAGAAAATAACTCCGTTCTGTACACTGCACATAATAGCAAAGCCTACATGAAAGTTACATCTGGGTCTTGTTTCTTGACTGCGTTTATCATAGTTCAGTTGAGGCATTCTTATTATTAGCAACAAAAACTATTTAAGGATTAAGGGGCTCCGGAACGCCCTATACTTGCAATGTTAAAATAACGCTTATAAATTACATCTTTCCTCACAAAGTATTTGAGGTAGGAAGTTGAACTTTTTACAGATTATTTATTGGAATTATGGGCTACAACTTAACACAGGGATTTTACAAAATTTTATTTCAGTTATTAAAGATGATTTTTTTTCAATTGTAATGAAAATTCGCAACATTTTTTTGCAATTTTTTATTTATATATTCAAAAATATACAGTTTTTTGGAAAAAGGCTGTGTTAAATTATGCAGAAGGTACTGTCTAACATTTACTGAAAGTTTGAAACAAATATGTTTGGAAGATCCTTAGAAAACATGTAATTAGTATGAGAAAATAAAAGTTTTGGGAATCGAGCGACAAAGATTGGATTAACTTTTTAGTGAATTCCAGGTCCATAGGATGGATTATCTTCATCCTCTGCAAACTCCTCCTCCAGCTTCCTCTTGTTCCTCCTCCTGTTTACTCTTGCTTGTATTTCTAGACTCTTTACAGCCCTGTCTGCAGCCCGAAGGCGTTCCTTGTCTAAAGCAAGCATCGCTCGTACCATGTTAGAAACTATCTTCATTCCCTTATTTCTATATACCTTGCACCTTACAATGTTGCCATCATTGGAAGTCGCAACAGCATCATACACACCAAAGTGAAGTGTTTCTATTCCAACAAATACAGTCTTGGGGATTCTCGACAATATAACACTATTTACACTTTCATTGGGGTTTTGAGTTTTTCCGTGAATACACTTTTTCAACAGTTCAGGTGCTGCTAAGTCTCTGAAAATAGGTTTTATCACCTCCATTATTGCATGAGGCAGACTATGCTTATGAGTGTACACTTCACCAGTTAGCAATCCTTTGTTATATTTACACCAACTGTCTTCTTCTTTGGGACACAAGCTATGTTCGGGATTTTCATCGTCTTTATTGTTTACAGTAATAACACATACCTTTGGCTTTCCAACATTTCTCCTTTTCTTAAAAGCCTTCAGAGGATTTCTAATAACTTTACTGTTACTCATTACTATACTTCAACAAAACAGAGACTCAAGAAACAGAATTAATTACGAATATTTTCGAGATAACGACAGAGTAAATAAACATGAAACAATCGACAATCACACCAGCGATATATATTGAACCATCACAGGTTAGCCACAACACATACTTTATCTCACATCACTAAAATGTACCTGATGAACACGGACGTTAATAATAACACCATTTGACAGCAGTTTAACAGCGCCACAGTGGGTCACGCCCATGTAGAACACATTTCAAAAAAAATTTAAAAATAGTTGTAGTCTTCGGAATTGAATAAATTATATATCTATTAAAAGGTAATAGTCTGCAGATTCAGAAATCGGAGAAAAGTAAAAATTGAACTTTTCATGATTTTGAGTCTTTCCGGAGCCCCTTAATGTACTGGGAAGTAAGTAAGTGTAATCCTTAAAAAGGCTCCTGCAAGATATATGGTTATCTGCTGCTCTCCTCTGATGAACAAACGCTTTATCTACTTTAGGCTCATTTCCCCAGAATATCATTCAATAACACAGGAGGAATTGAAAATACAGAAAATAAACTAACAGTCTTCTTTCTAGAGCAACTCGATACGACACTTCTGAAGACATAGCATGCTGAACTGAGATTCCTGAGTAGCTTACTCATGTTTTGTCTCCATTTTAACTTGTAATCCAGCTGCATCCAAAGGAATGTTACACATTGTGCTTCATTCAGAGTATCATCATTAATGTATACTTCTGGTGTCAGATGGTCATTATTTATTGTTTGAAATTGCATATTGTGAGGCTTTGTGCTGTTAAGACTTAAATTTTTAACTGCACGCCACTTCTAGATCTGTTCACCTATAATTTGAACTGTATCTTCTGCGGTTGAATTTCGACCATCGATTAGTATGCTTCTGAAATCAGCAACTATTACAGCTTTTGAACGGATCTATAAAGATAGATAATTTATGTAGATTACAAATAAGTAACTGTCGCTGTGTTAGACCTCCTTTTGAGGTTGTTTTCGTGTTGAGGATACAGTCCTTTTACAGGTCCAGCTTGTGCTCTGCATCTATTTTTATCTCGTTGTAGACGAGGGATAGAAGCAATTATCGACATTTTTTTTTATTGGCGCCATTTGAAATCTTTTGCGAATAAAGTTTATTTTCAAACGTTTATTCAGCTCGTGCAGTAGTGCCTGCAGTAGCGGTGGAGCGCGCAAACCGTGTAACGTAGAAACTGTTCTCTGCCTGACTGTGAATATTAAAAGCGCTGGTCGGTCCATAACGGAAAGCACTCGGCGCGTGTTCAATTAAACAAACATGGAGTGCCGTCGATAGTTGCAGACCGCCTCAACGACCTGCTCTATCCCTAGAGGAGCCCGTACGTGATGCTGTACATGCGGTGGAAACTACTGCTGCCCAAATTTAAACCAGATGACCTTCGAAAGGTTAGCCGCAAAGCTCGGAAAAGTGATATGGAGACAGAAAATTAGAGCGCTATAAGTCCAACATCACATGATTTCGTCGGAATCACCGTACACTGGAATCAACGAGCATCACAATCTCCACTCGACCCAGCTCTCCGCCTTTCACCTAAGTGTTCAAAATGAAATAACGAAATGAGTTACATATTCTCCCAGTCACTTACATTTTCTAAATTATATTCTGATTTTTTTAATACCTAGTTTTGATACATTAGCAAAAGTACCATAAAAGATGAGACTTCTTTGTCACACACTACCAGCAGACCAGTTGAATTCCATTAGCATATCTTGGAGAAATGAGTTTTAATTTAACTACAAGCGGATTTGTGTGTTGTTGCCATCTCGCAAGTGCGCCATGACTCGTTTTATTGAAAGATTTTGTCACGACTGGCAGACTAGCTTTCACTGATAAGCCTAAATATCTGACTACCTGCTTTATAGCGCATCTTTCCACCTTCAGAACACAATACAGCAGCTAATGTGACTGGCACAAGTTTGACAAGTTCTTTGCAGGTTTCATGAGGTGTGTGAAACATCTTCACACGTAAGTCATGCATGTATAAACTACCAGCTGATGGTTTGTGGCACAAAGCTACCACCCTGTACTGCTGTAGCGAGGTCTTGCACCTATTCAGCCAGCAACCAACAACACAGACAGGTTGTGCGGGCACGTAATTCGCAGGCGGCAGCTCTTCAGATGACAGACACGGAATGGTCGAGCTGAAGAAGTGGTCGCGCTCTGCCCAGCCACCCGCTGGTAAGCCAGGAGAGGCCAGAGGTCATTGGCCCCGTGCATCTTTTGACCTCCATGGGCCACATTATCCAAAGTAGTACCTGCAGTATCCTGGCGCCCAGGCGGTATTTAGGCAGGCGCCTCGGCTACGCTCCAGCAGTTCGGTTCGAGTGAGTTCCCTGAGGCAGGTCCTGACTGCTGAAGTTTTCCCGCTATCAGGATCTGACGCTGGAGCCGCCACTACAACGCCGCTGTCCTCCACATCGATCTTCCCCTCCAGGAGCTGCCTGCTCCGGAATTACAGCCTTTGTGACCCCTGCACCGAAGAGACATGGCCTCTGACGCCCTGACCAGTAACTGGACTTTTTAATATTTGTCTTTGTTTTTCATGGACCATAAGCCAGACTTAAGCGTTTATATATCTCTTTGGGACCTCAACTTTGGCTCATCCACTTGGGACTTTACCATTTGCACGTCCCTTCTTGACTTTGATTGAGGCACGCTTATTTTATGGGCAGTGGATTTTGGTACTTTCCGTTTACTGTGACATTTACAGGCCTTCAGCCTTCAGGTATTAGTACTATTGTTTCAACATTCTAGAAGTGACACATTTTCATTTAGTGTGGTCCAAACTAATCACCATCAGTGAAGAGTGTTTGTGTGTGTTACAATGAACTTCACATTCTTCTTCTTCTTCTTCTTCTTCTTCGTTTCACCCAACTTTGGGGTACGTTGAATCAATCACTTCTGTGTGTTCTGTGCCTTTCTTTTCGCCCAGTACTGCTTCATTCTTTCTGATCTTGCTTTTCTTTCCTCATAAGAGATGACAATCGTTCTTTTCTTCCTATTTTGGAGCTGGAATCCCTCTTTTCTGTCTTTGCTTATCATTTTTGCGGTCCTGTCTGTGAGCATTTTTTCTGTGATGTGTAGTTCTCTTAAGTCTTTCTCTGTTTGGATAAACCAATTTGGTTTGGATTTTTTATTCCTGAAGTAGTCAAACATTCTTTTTGTAAGTCTATTTGGGTTCATTCTGAGAATGTGGCCATAAAACTCAATTCTTCTTTTCCTCATTGTATCCGAAAGTTTTTCTGTGGTTTTGTAGAGTGTTTCATTTTTGGTATGAATTAGTTTGTCGTTATGAAATTTGGGGCCTAAAATTTTTCTCAATATTTTTCTTTCTTTGATCTCTAGCCTTTCAATTGGGCCATGGTTAGTGATAGATAATGTCTCAGCTGCATATAGTGCTTCTGGTTTAATGACAGTGTTGTAATGTTTTATTTTTGAATTCCATGAGAGGGACTTTTTATTATAAGTATTTTTAGTAAGCTGAAAGGCTAGTTCAACTTTGTTTCTTCTTAATTCTATTGCTTTTTTCTCAAGGGCGTTCCAGCTAATCCATTCACCAAGATATTTGAATTCTTTAACAATTTCGATCTTTTGGTCTCTTACTTTAAGATATTTCATTGGCTTTTTTATATTTGTGATTATTTTGGTTTTTTCAAAAGAAATTTTAAGGCCTATTTTCTCTGCTTGTTTCTGTAATTCGAGGATCTGTTCCTTGGCTTCTTCCCATGTTTCAGCTAGTAGGGCCATATCATCTGCAAATGCTAGGCAATTAACCTTGATGCCTTTGTTTTTTGTTCCTAGTCGGATTCCACTATTGATTTTCTTGTTCCATTCTCTTACTATTTTTTCTAGGGCACAGTTAAATAACAATGGAGAGAGTCCATCACCTTGTCGTACTCCAGTTTTTATCTCAAATAGGTCTGAGAGTTCTCCCATAAATTTAATTTTGGAGTATGTGTTGGTGATGGTTTCTCTAATTAGGTTTGTAGTTTTATTGTCTAGGTTCAATTCTTTTAATATGGAGATTAGAGATTCCCTGTCTATGGAGTCGTACGCCTTTTGAAAGTCAATGAATGTGATGACATACGCTTTTGCTCTCGATTTTTGGTAGGCCATAAGATTTTTGAGGTTTAGAATTTGTTCTGGGCAGGATCTTCCCTTTCTGAAGCCTGCCTGGTATTCTCCAAGTTGACAATCTAGCTGGGGTTCTGCTCTGTTCAAAAGGACTTTAGACAGTATTTTGTATGTTACGTCAAGGAGCGAAATCCCTCTGTAATTGTTGGGGTCTGTTCTGGATCCCCTCTTATGAATTGGGTGAATGAGGGCCATCTTCCATTCATCCGGAATTCTTTCTGTTTTCCATATTTCTTCAAATATGTTTTGGAGAGATTCTATGGCATTTCTATTGACATTTTTCCACAGTTCAGCTGTAATTTGGTTCTCTCCCGAAGCCTTATAGTTTTTGAGATTCAAAATGATTGATTGTAGTTCCTCGACGGTGGGTGGTTCTGAGTTAGGACTTGTTGAAGTTGAGTTGCTGAAATCCATTTTTTCAATTGGTTCTTTACAGTTGAGAAGGTTTCTGAAATATTCCCTCAAAATTTTGCAATTATCCCTGTTGTTGTGTGCAATATTACCATTTTTATCTTGTAATTGGAGTGTCGGTGGGCTGTACTTGGTTATTTTTTGTTTAAAAGTTCTGTAAAAGCTCCTAGTCTTGTTTTTGTTGAAGTCTTCGTTGATCTGCAAAAGGAGTTGATCTTCTTGTGCTTTTTAAATTCTTTTGAGCTTTTTACTCACTAGTTTTCTTACACTCAGGAAATTTTGCCTATTATATTCATTTTTCTGAGATTGCATCTGTTGCCATGCTTTCTTTCTTTGCTCAATAAGTTTGTCACATTCCTCTGTCCACCATGCGTGTTTTTTGATTTTGGTTATAGGTGCTATTTGTTCAGCTTTGGTTAGTAGGCTTTCCTTCATTTGATCCCAATTTTGGTTCCTTATATCTTGAGTCGCGAGGGGAAACTCCTTCGAATTCATTATCTTTTCTGGATCGTATCTTCTGCTTTTGGGTTTACTGTTTCTATCTTTCCTTTTGGGGATAATTTTGAGTTTTATTTTAGAAAGATAGTGATCAGACTCCAAGTTTTCTCCTCTGAGTACTTTGACATTTTGTATTTCTGTATGGTGTTTCCATTTTATCGCCACATGATCAAGTTGAAATTCACCCAAGTGTGGGTTTGGTGAGGTCCATGTCTTCTGTTTTCTGGGTAGTCTCTTAAAGGCTGTGGATTTCAGGATCAAGCCATGCGCTTGGCAGAGTTCTACTAATCTGACTCCATTTTGGTTAGTTCTATTGTGCGCTGGGTAGTTTCCAACAATATTTTTGTATTTCTTCTCTTTTCCTACTTGAGCATTGAAGTCCCCCGTAAGTATGATGTTGTTCATTTTACACCTGGGTATTTTTCCTGGGATGCCTTTGGTGGACACATTGAAGACATCAATATGAGTCCAGTAACATACTCCTGAAACTATTGTATCACGATTCTGGTCTTGTGACAGGTCCAGTTGTCTTTGTGGAAGATGCCATCGCCAAAGGGGAAGACAGCAAGCATGAATGGATGCAGACGGTTGACAATAATGTCAACATAGTCCACAGCTCGAACGGTGCCAACCACAGGTCCCACGAAAGCTCTGGTGAATGTCCACCCCAGCATGCCGCTACCGGCCTGTGTTCGTGGTGGGATGCGTGTTTCCAGCAGTTTGTCGTTTGGATGACAGCGTACCGAGACATAACCATTGACCTAGTGTAACTTGAGGACAATATTATGGAAATGGAAGAGGATGCAGACGAAGACGAAATGGGAGATAAGATACTTCGTGAAGAGTTTGACAGAGCACTGAAAGACCTGAGTCGAAACAAGGCCCCGGGAGTAGACAACATTCCAATAGAACTACTGATGGCCTTGGGAGAGCCAGTCATGACAAAACTCTACCATCTGGTGAGCAAGATGTATGAGACAGGCGAAATACCCTCAGACTTCAAGAAGAATATAATAATTCCAATCCCAAAGAAAGCAGGTGTTGACAGATGTGAAAATTACCGAACTATCAGTTTAATAAGTCACAGCTGCAAAATACTAACGCGAATTCTTTACAGACGAATGGAAAAATTGGTAGAAGCGGACCTCGGGGAAGATCAGTTTGGATTCCGTAGAAATGTTGGAACACGTGAGGCAATACTAACCTTACGACTTATCTTAGAAGAAAGATTAAGAAAAGGCAAACCTACGTTTCTAGCATTTGTAGACTTAGAGAAAGCTTTTGACAATGTTAACTGGAATACTCTCTTTCAAATTCTGAAGGTGGCAGGGGTAAAATACAGGGAGCGAAAGGCTATTTACAATTTGTACAGAAACCAGATGGCAGTTATAAGAGTCGAGGGGCATGAAAGGGAAGCAGTGGTTGGGAAAGGAGTGAGACAGGGTTGTAGCCTCTCCCCGATGTTATTCAATCTGTATACTGAACAAGCAGTAAAGGAAACAAAAGAAAAATTCGGAGTAGGTATTAAAATTCATGGAGAAGAAGTAAAAACTTTGAGGTTTGCCGATGACATTGTAATTCTGTCAGAGACAGCAAAGGACTTGGAAGAGCAGTTGAACGGAATGGACAGTGTCTTGAAAGGAGGATATAAGATGAGCATCAACAAAACCAAAATGAGGATAATGGAATGTGGTCGAATTAATTCGGGTGATGCTGAGGGTATTAGATTAGGAAATGAGACACTTAAAGTAGTAAAGGAGTTTTGCTATTTAGGGAGTAAAATAACTGATGATGGTCGAAGTAGAGAGGATATAAAATGTAGGCTGGCAATGGCAAGGAAATCGTTTCTGAAGAAGAGAAATTTGTTAACATCGGGTATAGATTTAAGTGTCAGGAAGTCGTTTCTGAAAGTATTTGTATGGAGTGTAGCCATGTATGGAAGTGAAACATGGACGATAACTAGTTTGGACAAGAAGCGAATAGAAGCTTTCGAAATTTGGTGCTACAGAAGAATGCTGAAGATAAGGTGGGTAGATCACGTAACTAATGAGGAGGTATTGAATAGGATTGAGGAGAAGATACGTTTGTGGCACAACTTGACCAGAAGAAGGGATCGGTTGGTAGGACATGTTTTGAGGCATCAAGGGATCACAAATTTAGCATTGGATGGCAGTGTGGAGGGTAAAAATCGTAGAGGTAGACCAAGAGATGAATACACTAAGCAGATTCAGAAGGATGTAGGCTGCAGTAGGTACTGGGAGATGAAGAAGATTGCACAGGATAGAGTAGCATGGAGAGCTGCATCAAACCAGTCTCAGGACTGAAGACCACAACAACAACAACAACAGGAAATATGATCCATTCGAAAAAACGACAGGTTTCCATTGACCCATGGTCCACTTGTGAGTTAAAGAGCATTGCCCTATCATTTAAATGTACGGCCGAAAGAGTCAGCGTACAGGAATCGTGAAACGGACGCTGTCGTCCAGGACCGCGTGCCACAAAGGGCGCAGATTCACCACGAGATGGGGAAACTCACAGGCGTCTATTGTCGATTGAGGTCTAAGCGCTGTCGTGTGCGAGTGAAACAGACGAGAACCTAAGTGATAGGGAAACCCAGTAGAAGGCGTTTGTGGCCAGGGAGACGTAGCAGGTTGTTAAATACGGCGGACCTAAGATCGGCCATAAAGGGAAACATTTCTGAAAATTATTCGATTCTGTAGTAATGCAGGAAATAAAGGCAGAGTAATTTTAATCTGCCATCCTCCATAAATTTTGATGGTGATCCCAATAAAAATTTAATATTGATCATATGTATAATAGTTTAGGATTTACTGTTAAGTGAAATTAACAAGTTTTGTAACAAAGACCTAAATGCTACAATCTGAACGCTTTGGTCGAGCTTCACAATCGACATTTCATATAGAAGCGCATCATTAAAATGACAAATGTTGTAAATTTCAAATCTGTAACTTCATTTGTTTAAAGGATATACTAAACTTAAAATATCAGTATTTTCAGTTAAGCATCAGATCATCATCTCCTCCACACAAAACACAATGAACGATGACAGCATGACACCTTATTGAATCATTAGGTAATAGAATATTTTTTGTAAAGTTTAGTGCATAATAGGTACTTTTGTTCTTTATTTATTTATCAGAAATCACATTGGTGCAAGGCTACTGGCCGTGACATTTAAAGTTAAGAAGATAACCGTTTTAGTTATATGTAAAAGAATTTGACAATGGATATTATTGTTAGCTTATTTAGAACGTGAAAGCGGCCAAGCCTTGATTATTTAAATATGTTAAAATATAAAATAATGTAGAATAAGCTGTAGCCAATCAGATGGTCGCCTTCAGGAAAGGTTCAAATGGCTCTGAGCACTATGGGACTTAACATCTGAGGTCATCAGTCCCCTAGAACTTAGAACTACTTAAACCTAACTAACCTAAGGACATCACACACATCCATGCCCGAGGCAGGATTCGAACCTGCGACCGTAGCGGTCGCTCCGTTCCAGACTGTAGCGCCTTGAACCGCTTGGCCACACCGGCCGGCCTTCAGGAAAGGGACCTGCCCCAGTCAGTTGAGCGAAGATGTTCGGCGCGGCAGAAACGCGGCCGTGGACGGGCAGAGGGAGTGCTGGTGCAGACGCGACAGCGGACAGTCGGTCTTTAGGCATCTAGGAAGTGAAACGACTTAGAAAATTTCGCCTTGTGTAGTATCGTGGGGCTTAGTCTCTGAGCGGCGAACAGCCGCGCGCCTGGTGCGAATTCTCACTTTTCGCGAAGATAACTTGTATTTCACGATGAGATTGTGAATGATATTACTGTGTCAAATGGATATGCGCTCTAGTATAACAGTAACTGTAAATAAGACCACTTCCGCTGTTAGTTTGCTTTCTGAATAAACATTATTCTAACCAGTCGCAACTGTGTGGCCTACGTCGTTTATGGATCTTTAATTTAGCTCCCGATATTATTATTACTGTTATTATATGTTATACATGGTGTTTCAAAAATGACCGGTATATTTGAAACGGCAATAAAAACTAAACGAGCAGCGATAGAAATACACCGTTTGTTGCAATATGCTTGGAACAACAGTACATTTTCAGGCAGACATACTTTCGAAATTACAGTAGTTACAATTTTCAACAACAGATGGCGCTGCGGTCTGGGAAACTCTATAGTACGATATTTTCCACATATCCACCATGCGTAGCAATAATATGGCGTAGTCTCTGAATGAAATTACCCGAAACCTTTGACAACGTGTCTGGCGGAATGGCTTCACATGCAGATGAGATGTACTGCTTCAGCTGTTCAATTGTTTCTGGATTCTGGCGGTACACCTGGTATTTCAAGTGTCCCCACAGAAAGAAGTCACAGGGGTTCATGTCTGGCGAATAGGGAGGCCAATCCACGCCGCCTCCTGTATGTTTCGGATAGCCCAAAGCAATCACACGATCATCGAAAAATTCATTCAGGAAATTAAAGACGTCGGCCGTGCGATGTGGCCGGGCACCATCTTGCATAAACCACGAGGTGTTCGCAGTGTCGTCTAAGGCAGTTTGTACCGCCACAAATTCACGAAGAATGTCCAGATAGCGTGATGCAGTAATCGTTTAGGATCTGAAAAATGGGCCAATGATTCCTTTGGAAGACATGGCGGCCCAGACCAGTACTTTTTGAGGATGCAGGGACGATGGGACTGCAACATGGGGCTTTTCGGTTCCCCATATGCGCCAGTTCTGTTTATTGACGAAGACGTCCAGGTAAAAATAAGCTTCGTCAGTAAACCAAATGCTGCCCACATGCATATCGCCGTCATCAATCCTGTGCACTATATCGTTAGCGAATGTCTCTCGTGCAGCAATGGTAGCGGCGCTGAGGGGTTGCCGCGTTTGAATTTTGTATGGATAGAGGTGTAAACTCTGGCGCATGAGACGATACGTGGACGTTGACGTCATTTGGACCGCAGCTGCAACACGGCGAACGGAAACCCGAGGCCGCTGTTGGATCACCTGCTGCACTAGCTGCGCGTTGCCCTCTGTGGTTGCCGTACGTGCCGCCAGCACGTTCATCCGTCACGTTCCCAGTCCGTTGAAATTTTTCAAACAGATCCTTTATTGTATCGCTTTTCGGTCCTTTGGTTACATTAAACCTCCGTTGAAAACTTCGTCTTGTTGCAACAACACTGTGTTCTAGGCGGTGGAATTCCAACACCAGAAAAATCCTCTGTTCTATGGAATAAACCATGTTGTCTACAGCACACTTGCACGTTGTGAACAGCACACGCTTACAGCAGAAAGACGAGGTACAGAATGGCGCACCCACAGACTGCGTTGTCTTCTATATCTTTCACATCACTTGCAGCGCCATCTGTTGTTGAAAATTGTAACTACTGTAATTTCGAAAGTTTGTCCGCCTGAAAATGTACTGTTGTCCCAAGCATATTGCAACAAACGGTGTATTTCTATCGCTGCTCGTTTAGGTTTTATTGTCGTTTCAAATATACCGGTCATTTTTGAAACACCCTGTATTAACTTTGTATTTCGCAAACTTCCCATCAGCCAGACAATTTAACCAAAGGGCAACAAGTGTCTAGTTTAGGGCGTGTAATGCGACCAGTGCGGTTCAATCCCTGGACGAGTTTGAGCCAAGACATTTCGACGAAGAGGAACCGCATGTGAGCCCGAACATCTTTGGGATGTTAGCTCGCACACTCTCTATAATCCCGCATTCACTTGAATCGTAAGTGAAGATGTCTTTGAGTCAACATGGGAACACACACAGGACGAGCCCCACTCTCGAAAATGACACCGAGGAATCTGCTCTGAAACCACTCGCGCCTGCACCAGTATCGCCATCACATCTGCCACAGATCGGCGTCTATCCTGCTTTCCAGAGTGGGCAGGGATCTGACCTCCCAGTTTTGTGATTAGGAGTAAACGTCCAATGTCTTGCCGCCTTCTCAAGGTTTTATCGTCCTTGAGCCGCTGCCCAGATATGCTCACGACAGGACAGCTACATCTACATGGATACTCTGCAAATCACACGTAAGTCCATCGCTGAGGGTTCATCGAAACACCTTCACAATAAATCTCTGTCATTCCATTTTCGAAGAGCGCGCGGAAGAGACGTACCCTATATTCTGTGCGAGCTCTTATATATTTCTCTTATTTCATTACGATGATCGTTTCTCCCTATGTAGCTGGTGTCAACAAATTATTTTCGCATTCGCTGGAGAAAGCTGACGATTGAAATTTTGCGAGAAGATCCCGCCGCAACAGGAAACGCCTTTGTTTTGATTATGTCTACCCAAAATCCTATATCATGACCGAGACACTCTCCACCTGTAACCTCCCCCTCACTTATCGACCTTAATGACAGTGAAAAATTAAACCGCGTGTACCTAATGGGAAATTTGGGAAAGCAATCGTCACCGAAGTTAATCTGTCGGTAAAGAGGGAGGAAAGGGTTACATCTAAATGAAAGGAAAAATGCAAATGAAACTGGTGGAAATTAATTTTGAAAAGGGGTAAAGTTAATAAAGAAAGTAAATGTGCGGCCGTTACGTCAACAATTAACTAGCGGTAATTAGATATTTGAGATTTGGGGGAAATCACGGTCGCCAGTCCTAAGGACAATTACTATAGTAACTGAAAAAGAAAGGTTATTACACATATAATTAGCACTAGAAGCGTGGCAACTGAAGGCTGACACGTGTAGTGTGAAAACTGAAAGTTTGTCAGAAGTAATAAATTTCGCTACACTCTGACTTAATTTAGCAAAAGAATTAATAAAACCGGAAAATCGAAAGTTAATTTAATGACTGAAGTTAATAGTGAGCTTTCTTTCTGAAGCACATCGAAATCCAGCAGAATACGGTTAGTCTTGGACTACCTCAACAATCATTTCAAAAGCAACTTGACTCTACGCAATTTAGAAACAGGAGATTTAACTTTGAACTTGAATTAAATGATTCTGAATAATTAACAATAATAAAATTTAGTACGTACCAAGCTGAGCTGCAATCACAGGTAAGCTAAAATATGCTAACAAAACTCGCACTCTTAATTTGTGCTTGTGTAATCTAACTATTGTAGCCAGCCATGCTTTAACTGCACTTGGAAACTAAAGTAATGAAATGCAATGATAGCACTTTAATGCTGGCGTCTGAATTTCAACGACACTCGGTTTCATTTCGGAAAAGGAAGGGACCCTGCTTGGTAATGCAATTGGGACAATGAGCAACAAAGGTTCATGCTAAGTTGCTGTAATTTTGCGAGGCAAATGGAACAATGTGAAAAGCTGAGGTCTGCCATACAGTTCTGAAACTTTACGTGCTTTTGGTCTTCCTTGTTAGTTGATTGAAGGTTTGAAGCCGTCGATCGAGGAGGTGGCGACAGTCACTCATTGTCGGCCGTTGCTGTTGCAGAAGCTGGATGTTGGCGCGCCTTCTTCTCGACACGGTCACCAAACGAAACGGGCTCTTGATGTGCGCCGGCTAATGCTTCCCGTCCGCGACACCGTGCCAGAAACTAACATAGCAAGTCGAGCGCAATTACATGCTGCTAAACCCCGAAAGCGCGGCAACTCGCGGGAGCGTCACACCACACACCTGCTCCACTCGCTACCCCAGCCAGACCCCAACTGCTCTGCCCGCGCTCCACGCGGCAGAGTTCACACTACCAAAGATCCTACACACTTTGATTCTTCACACGACCTATCGATGTAATCGTTCGATAGCAGTTTTCCCTAGGCAAGACCCAGCGTAAAAATACAAATAATATTTACGAAACAAACCAATTATACACCGACATAAATGCATACATATATATATACAAATAGTAAAACAATTACAATATATAAAGGCACAGAAATGTCATATATTCAGGTAACAAATTAAGGAAAAAACTTACAGTACAATAGATGGAAATAGGAGGATATGCATTTCCGGCGTTACACACCCTCTCCCCTATTTCTTGATAACTGGATCAATTTCCTATTTCCGCACCATACGTACATCTTTTCTAAATCTGTTTTGCAATTTGTTTTTATCTTCCGGTGACTTTACTATATGATAAACGACAGACCCATTGCAAACAACCTAAGACGGCCGTTCAGATTGTCTACTAAATCATTTACATAGATAACGCACAGAAGAGGGACTATAAAATTACCTCGGAGAACGCCAGAAATCACGTCTTTTTTAACCTATGACTTCCGGTCAATTACTGCTAACTGTGACCTCTCTGACAGAAAATCACGAATGCAGTCACATAAGTGAGACGATATTCCATAAGCACTCAATTTGATTAGAGGCCGCTTGCAAAATACAATGTCAAAAGCCTTACGGAAATCTAGAAATACGGAATCAATTTCAAATCCCTTGCCTGTAACACTCAACATTTAGTTTTGGTAAAGATCTAGTTCACGAGAATGATGTTTTCTGAATCCGTGTTGACTGTGTGTCAATAGATCGTTCTCTTCGAGGTAATTCGTACTGTTGGAACAAAATTATGTGCCAAAATCCTGTTGCATATCGACGTTAATGATATGGACCTGTAATTTAGTGGATTACACCCACTGTCTTTCTTGAATATTGGTGTAACCTGTGCAACTTTCCAGTCTTTAGGTACGGCTCTTTCGTCGAGTGAGCGATTGTATACGATGATTAAGTATGGAGCTAGTCCGTCAGCGCACTCCAAAAGGAACCAAACTGGTACATAGTTTTGACCGGAAGACGCTTTTATTAAGTGGTTCAAGTTGCTTCACTACTCCGAGGATATCTATCTCTAAGTTACCTAAGTTACTCATGTCGGAAACTGTTCATTATTCGAATTCCGGAATATTTACTTCGCCTCCTTTGCTGAAAGAACTTCGCAATCATGTGTTTAGTAAGTTTGCTTTAGCAGCACTGTCATCGATAGTATTTCCGTTGAAATCGTGCAGACAAGGTATTAATTGTGTCTTGCCGCTAGCATACATCTGACCAAAATCTCTATAGATTTTCTGCCGGGTTTCGAGAAAAACTTTCGTTCTGGAAATTATTATAAGCATCTCTCATTGAAGACTGCGCTAAACTTCGAGTTTCTGTAGAATATCGCCATACTTGGAGATTTTGCGTTACTTTAAATTTGGCACGCTTTTTTCGTTTTTTACGCAACAGTGTTCTGGCCCGTTCTGCAGCAGACAAATACTCGACCAGCAACGGCCTTTCCGAGATGCTCGTTCCCAGGCTGTCGGGCTGTAACTGTCTGCTCTTTGTCAGTCTCTTATGTCAGTTAGTTTCCCCATTTGCGGCAAGTATCGTCGCTATAATGTTTCCCCATTCCTCCTGCTCCACTTAACTACTTTCCTTACAGCGTCAGGGGCAGGAATGCCAACAGGTGGCATTAAAACTTAGGATGGGCAGCAGTCATAATTTTTTTACTTTTAAACGTATGTACCGTGAATATTAGCAGTACTACAACATTGTTTCTCAGTGTCTCCTCACGACCAAGTAAATATTAGACCAATCCGCATTGGAGGTCTGATACTTCATGAACTATTTTTTGTTTACTGGGACCCAGTTTGGCATTAGTTCAACCGTTCTAAGAGTACCTGACATCGCTAGGTGTCCTGTTACCCAGGAGACAGTCGTCTCTTCAGAAGCTACTCCTAAGTGGGCATCATGTCTGTTGTCACTACGGTACGTTTAAATAGATCAAAGAAAATAGTGCAGTCACTCGCGAGTTTCCCAGTTGTGAGATGTCATCCATCGCGCAAGGAGAGGAGAAATAATTGCACTCTGAAACATCACTAACCACTTCACAAATCTGTGTAGCGATTTAATACTTTAGGCTAATTCGCAGTACGTTGAGATCTATCAAATCTCAGATACGATTTTGGGTTATTGGAAGACTGTCGGTCTAGAAAATCTATTTACGGA
Organism: Schistocerca nitens; assembly: GCF_023898315.1. Classification (NCBI taxonomy): domain Eukaryota; kingdom Metazoa; phylum Arthropoda; class Insecta; order Orthoptera; family Acrididae; genus Schistocerca; species Schistocerca nitens. The sequence goes on along the minus strand of NC_064619.1, from coordinate 7,937,357 downwards.
AACCGTAATATTGTTTAACATGCGTTTTGACAACGGCCTGGGTGTTTGGCTGCAAAAGGTGAACTATTGAAAACACGTTTGTGGCCTCTGCTTGGCTGTCCACAGCCCATCCTTGTCAGGTGTTGCTTTCTCTAGCCTCTGGTTGGTTAGCATTCGCGAAGAGAAGTCGGGACGGGCCGATCCGGGCTATCGCTAAGGCAGTGTGTCGCTGAATGCACGTAGAGAAAGATATACATACTGTCGGCGCCTGTTGTAAATAGTAATGATTATAATCAGGTTTTTGTTCAAATTCGTTTGACTATGACACTGAAATATCAGTGTGACAGTGCATACGAATGGAACACGTAAAACCCCTTCAGAAAAAAATTATTTTCCGCGTTTGTGCATCAATATTTGTACCGATATGAACCTCAACGGTTTTGTGTGTAAGCGCTTGAGTCACGAAGGAAGAGACAGGCTTGAAATTTTTTAGAGAGCAGCTAGGGGACGCCTAGGTGTTTGCACTTGTCTTTGTGCTTTCATCTACCACAATGTATGCATTATGGGCTGTAGCTGTAAATTATTTCATAATAGTCGAGCTTATTTCGAGTTCTTTACGTGTTTTTTTCCTCATTAATACACTAGATCACATGTTTATATGAATATTTATTGTATTCCGAGTTCAATTTTGCAGTATTTCTAGCAGGGAAGGCGCAACAATACAATGTGACACCAATCCGCCGTTCGTATTTATTACGTTTTGAGTGCGCGGAACCTTCAGTCATTCAGAGAAGAAGTCAGAGTTTTCAAATCAGTTTTACAGCACAGAGCGATTATCAAATCGCAATATGTAAAGCACATTTTTTGAAAAATTCAGTCGGTTCACATCCTCTGTTGCGCCGTTCCCAATACCAATCTGGGGTTACAATCTTCATTCCGGTAATAAAACGTTTAGAAGTATTTGACTTGCCGGAGATGGAAACTAAGTCACAAACACATTCAAGAAGGGTAGTTCCCGTGATCAATAATGATCGTGTTGGCATCCGTAAGTTGCTATAGTTAGAGACCGGATGATTTGCATAATAAAAACCTTAAAATGTGCATGCAAATATGCATGAAAAATTCCGAAATGTGTAATATCAAATATTAAAACAACATGGTAGTTACTGCGTGCGTTACATCTCAAAGTGGAACCAGTGCAAATCAGTTACGAGGAAGAACATCGGCCACGCGAAAAATCTGTACATTTAGAACGCTGATATTTTCTTAATACTTACTGGTAGAGATTAGGAAGGGGGCCTTTCTGGGATTATTTTCTGAAAGTTTGCAAAGTGGGGACACATACCGGGTTTCAAGATATGTTCCTTCTTTGCTATTTTTGTAGGTAACAAGTGGATGCCATGCGAGTGAGTCGCAGCGAAACAATCGATATGTGCAGGACCAACTTCGAGATACATCGCACGTAGAGGGGCAGGTTCAAAAACTCCACAATATTTTAAATTAAAAAAAACAACCTACAATCATGAATTTTTTTGAAGAGCTCATTGTAAGTATTTTCCTGGCATGTTTTATTTTGGCCATTCTGTACATGTTTCCTCTTTCATGTTTTCCACATTCACATAAAATTGTTAGACTTAGTGATCTAGTGGTAAAAACTGAAGAATATGCTACAGATGAAACGTAGTATCGAATTCCTGGCTGACCACATAGTATTTCTGTGTGGCTTGAACCTAGTCTTCACCCCTCAATGATGTGAAGATTATCTAGGTGCGACACATGGTTCAGATTCCACTTTCAACTGTAGGTAAGCTTTCCCCAGTAGGATTCATTACTGTGGTAGGTTTGGAACATGAATGTCAACCAGGCTGCGTCCAATTGAAAGACTTGCACCACAATGTTGAGGCACACGAAATAGTTAATTATTGTTAAGTACAACTTTTTGTATCCCATTGCAGTTAGTACGTGATAATTGTATTTCTATCGAAACTGGCCAGTTGTGAAAGACTAAAAAATTAATATTCGGTGAAACGTACTCCTTCAAGATTTGTATGTGTCATACTTCACATATCATCCACCAATATACAAAAACATCACTTCATAGCCCATAACTCTTGTAATTTCTTCTCTTATTTAATCGCTGCAACGAATTTATCCTAGTACACAAAGCTTAGATTCCTAGCATCTAGAAGTTTATCATGCCCAAAAATAATATTGTGCAACATCAGCCGCACATTTACTGTGTTTTTTAAATACTTATTATTTCAGAATTATAAACATCTTATGACTTTTCAGGTAGAAGAATAATTTTCTAAATAGTCCCCCCTAAGAAGTTAGAAAACGTGAAGTCTATCAGTTCTCTTATCCAATGCGCTGTCGTCTTATGTAGCTTTTTTTTTTTTTTTGCCTCTGTACTTCAAAATATAATCGTAATATTCAGCCAGTGTAAAGATTATGTATTGCAAAAACAGAAAGAATAATACAGAAAGAGAGAAAGAAGCACTAATTAAGAAGAAAGACTGTAATTCTGGGTGATGTGGTGAGATATCTGACGTACTCGCATCGAACAAACAAAGACTGAACTGCTGGTCAGCACCATCTTCACGAAGTGAACTATCTTATTTTTGCAAGGTCTCTTCCTTTTCTTTGGGGCTCATAAAAATCGGCAGTATCCAGATAAGACTCGCGGAACGAAGCGCATTCGTGAGACGTTCTTGGTCATTCAATTCGGCAAGTCGCCCATAAGGAGGGGCGTGTTAAGGAAGGGACTGGTTCTGTTACAGTCCATACAAAAGATCCCGGACCGCAGACACTGAAAGCGGCAATCTGACGCAGATGGTCGCAGGTTGGCGGCGCTGCGCGGGTTGCCTGCTCGCCACACAAAGGGGTCGACAGATACGATTACCATTGTTCCCGCAGGACAAAGTGCAGGGTAAACAGCGGTTGGCGAGGACCGCTGACCGCTGTGGCGGCACGTTCTCGAGGTTAAGGGAGCCTTTTAGTCTCCCACTGCCCTCTCATGGTGCGTACTGTTTCTTAGCTGCTGTTGGTTTACTCCCTTTCAGGGACTCCTGCGAGTTACAGTATTAAGTCAAATCAATAAAAAAATATTTTTTATACGTTGGCTAGATCAAATATTTTATCTATCGTTGTTTCTGGAGAATAATGATGAATTAATAATATCAATAGCTCAATTGGAAAGCCAGTATACAGCCGAAATAAGGGGTGTTCAACAAGTCTCTCCGCAGGGGTATGATTGTTAGGCGCGCGTGCCGTACGATTGTTCGCCTGCCTGCGTTTTTCAACGAAACAATAAAAGCACAACGATACTGCAGTGATATTGTGTACCCATTCAGAGGAGAACTTGTGTTAAGTGAAATACTGAACGGCTATTTTCAAAAAGATGGTGCAACTGCGCATACAGCTCGCGTTTCAGAGTCACTGATTTCTGATATTTTTGGTGATCGCATAATTTCAAAGGGACGTTGGCCTCCACGATGGCCTGACCTAACACCACCTGTCTTTTTCTTCTGGGGTGCAGCGAGAGCAACTGTCTATAAAAACCGTCCAAAATCCATCGATGAATTGAAAACTGCAATATCCGCTTTCACTGCTTCTGTTACAGAAGAGATGTTACAGCTTGTGTTTTGAAACATGATTAGAGTAATTGAATTGTTTATTCAACAACAGGGGGGACACTTTCAACATTAAATGTGAAAATTTGTAAGTAAAAATGAATATTCAGTAAATTGATAACTTTTATTTCACTGAGTTTCATTTCGGTATATTCACTGCGTCATACGGCATTCGCGGATAACAGTCACACGGCACTGCGGAGAGACCTTCTGAACACCCCGCGTAAAAGTAAAATGAACTTGAAGACTATGTTATAGGAAGGGGAGAGGAAGTAAATGAAGATGAGAGAGGAAATTTGATACTGTGAGAAAAGTTTCATGCAGCACTGAAAGATCTAAGTCGAAACAAACTCCCTGAAGCAGATCCATTTCCTCAGAATCGTTGAGATCCTTGGGAGAGTCACTCTACTCTCCTAGTGTGTAAGAATTTTCAGACAGGCATAATATCCTCAGACATCAACAAGTGTGTAATATTTCCAGTTCCAGAAAAGGCACGAAATTATCTTAGAAGACAGGTTGTAAGGTTTAATATCTTAACAAGTAGCCTCACCTTATAAAAAGTTTATTATAATTCAGTCAGGATGAGTAGGGTAATGAAGTGAAAAACTGGTCTTTTCAGACTTAGTTTATTACAAATCCGATGATATTCGGGACTCTGTTAAAATTGGGGCCAGAAAAAAGCTCGTACATTTCACACCTGTGGCTGACAATGCTCTCTTTCCCAGAGCAAATCAAAGCTCTGTCGATCCCACATCCGAGGAGGACAATACGCCTGCAGAATACACGCCGCTAGCCATTCTCCTGCCATTCGCCTTCATGGGCTGACTTATGCCGAGATGCTCCCGCCTGCACTCACAAGCAAAGCGGTCACTGTTTTGTAGAAGCCCATAAGCTTTCCTAGAAGAGCCTACGGCTGTTTCTTCCACTTCTGCCCCTCTGGCCACGTCTCCTTGCCGCCCTCACTGACACAGAAAAAAACTAGTGCCACAGCTATTACTGCTAGAGGCAAACGAACACTGTCATTCCCTGATGGCTCTACGTAATTGAGATGGCTGAAATTAACTAATTAATCTATTAATAAGTAATTAATAAGGGGTGAAAGATGGCTTGTTCAAAGGGCCGCCACCTTTCGAAGTTAAATAAAAGCAAACCTGCATTTATAACGTTTGTACACTGAGAAAAACCATTTGCACTCTTTGAAATTCTGAAGGTGTTTAGTAAAAAAAGCCATTGAAAGGTTATCTACAACTTGTACAGAACCAGCACTGCAGCAGCCGTAAGAGTCGAAAGATATGAAATGGAATAGGTAGCAGAGAAGGAAGTGCGACAGAGTTATGTATAGCCAATCCCCAATGTTACTCAGTCTGTACATTGAGTTAGCTCTGAAGGAAACCAGGGAGAAATTTGGAAAGGGTACCCAACTTCATGGAGAAGAAATAAAATTTTTAAGGTTTGCTGATAACACTGTAATTCCGTGAGATACACCAGACGACTTGAAAGAGCAGTTGAATGCAACGGATCGTGTCTTAAAAAGAAGGTATGAGATGAACAACAACAGTGAAATAATGGTAATGAAATGTAGACGAATGAAATCAGGCGATGGTGAAGGAAAGAGATTAGAAAATGAGAGCTAAGAGTAGAAGATGAGGTTTGCTATTTGGGAAAAAAAATAAATTATGTTGGCCGAAATGAGGGAAAAGTTTCGAAAGAAGAGTAATTTGTTAATATGGAATAGAAATTTAAAATGTCAGGAAGTCTTTTTTGAATGTATTCGCCTGGAGTGTACCCTTGTGTAAAAGTGAAATGTGGATGGTAAACAATTCAGATAAGATGAGAATAGAAGATTTTTAAATGTGATGCTACAAAATAATGCTGAATATTGGACGTATAGATCGAATAAAGAATGAAGAAGTACTGAATGAAACTGGACAAAAATTTATGACACAGCGTGACTAGAAGGTTGATAGGAAACATACTCAGGCATCAAAGAATCAACAGAGCTTCAACTGTTATTGCGTATGTATATGAAGGATCATAGTGCTTCCATAGATGAGAGATCAGCATAAATGTGTGCAGTGCGGAGGGCACGGGTTCGATTCCCGATCCCACCAGGGATTTATCTTCGGCATGTGGACTGCAACGGGATGTACTCAGCCTTGTGATGCCAGCTGAAAAGCTACTTGAATGAGAACTTGCAACATCATGTCTGCTAAGCCGACAGCAGTGAGCCTCTCCATAATGGATCCACATGAGAGCATTAGCTAATGGATGACACGGCGTTCAGTCTGACCCAATTATCCAGTCTGTAGCCTGAAGTCATCACTTTTTCCGTAACGTGTTCTTAGACCCCTTGAGGGTAGCTCGTGCAAAATCTTGTTCCGAGAATCTGCGCTGGGTAAAGTTACACCCAACTTGAAATAATAATGTATTTTTCCGTCTCAGACGATAGCGTATTAATGTAACACTAATCATAGATAATGTGCCAACAGTGTGTGAAAAAAGATAAAAAATGTTCACTGACATTCGCGTTACCGTAAGCATATTTATAGCGATTTAAGTGTTTTTCAACAACAATTATACCCGTGCCTCTATTCAGTGTTTAACATTCATTTACACTTTATTCACAGTCACCAGTACAATTCAGAATTACTATTAACTGTAAATATAATTAATTAATTGCAAGACACAGAAATATGCACCACACAAAACCGCAGAGAATTGGCTACGTTATCATCCGAGTGGCAACTGAAATGTTTCAAGGCGCGAAATGTTACAGTTTATCATGCATCTTCGGCAATTTATTGCTTTGCTTGGACATTTTCAACTGACGGCGAAAAGTATGTTGTAAACGAAACTGTACTTTGCGCCTTCTCACTGGTGTATGTGCCCACGTGGCTAGCCGCGCGGTCTAACGCGCTGCTTCCCGAGCGGGAAGGAGCGCCTGGTCCCCGTCACGAATCCGCCCGGCGGGTTAGTGTCGAGGTCCGGTGTGCCGGCTATCCTGTGGACGGTCTATAAGGTGGTTTATCATCTACCTCGGTCTGGTTCCCCATATTCCGCCTCTGTGTCGGCGATTGCTGCGCAAACGCCATTTCCACGTACGCGTACACCATAAAAACATAATTACTCTACCATGCAAACATTTGGGGTCACACTCGTCTGGTATGAGATGTTCCCGGGGGAGTCCACTGAGGGCCGAACCGCACAATAACCCTGGGTTCGGTGTGGGGCGGCGGTGGTGTGGGTGGACTGCTGTGACCTGTTGTGAACCACTGAGGGCTACGACGGGACGAAGCGTCTCGTCCGTTTCACCATACATACTGACGAACGTTATCCTGAAAGTTTTCGGCCAAGTGGAATCCAGTTCTAGCATCCTCAGGCTGGAATAAACGATAAATGATCGACTGTGAACGGTATGAGGCTCCAAGATTGTAGGAACGGGCCTGGCCCTAATAAAATGCTTCATCCTGCTGGCAATCATTTAACAGGGCTTAACAATTCTCATACGTGAATTAAAAATACTGAATAGTTGGATAAAATAACAACTGACTAAAAAAAACATCAAAACAATCATCTTTAGTGCACTCACAACAGCCGGCTGGAGTGTCCGAGCGGTTCTAGGCGCTACAGTCTGCAACCGCGAGACCGCTATGGTCGCAGGTACGAATCCTGCCTCGGACATGGATGTGTGTGATGTCCTTAGGTTAGTTACGTTTAAGTAGTTCTAAGTTCTAGGGGACTGATGACCTCAGAAATTAAGTCCCATAGTGCTCAGAGCCAGTTGAACCTCGCATCAACCCCGATTGGCCGCCTTATTCTGCGGGTCTGAAAACATGTGATTCCTTTTTGAGGGGCTATATTAAAGACAAGGTGTATAGCAATAACCCCAAAACCACTGCTGAGAACAGCCATTCAGGAGGTCTTCGGCAGCAGCGATATTCCGACACTTGAGCTGGTCACGCAGAATTTCGCTGTTCGTCTTTGCCACATCGTTGCCAATTATGGCAGGCATCTCGAATATGCCATAGCCTAAGTCCGAATATGTGTAGTGACGTTTACGTGGTGAATAAAGTGTGAGCACCACATACTTTGTAACTGATTTACGTTTTTTCATACAGTTCAATAATTCTCACCCTGTACGTCAATAGCAAGAAAACTATGGTGCATGGCGCAGATATTGCCCGTCCTATATCCACTGGCTAACAACATCCATCAAGCCTTCCGATGGGTCTTATCGAAGGGCAACATGTTTAAAATCCAATTCGATAGTCTGACTACCATTTGAAAACGTACGCCTTAATCTTGTGAGCGAGGGACTTAAGTGCCGCATGCTTTCAATTAACCGCACACAGAAAGAAAAAAGAATTCAAGTTCCAGGTCTAATCCAAAATCTATTACACAAACATAAGCCAGGAAGTACCACGATGCTGATAAATCCAGCTGAAACTAACGTTTCATATCAACACACCAAGCAATATTACCATGAGTTCAGTTATACACGTACCAAAAAAAGTTTTGCATCACCTCGGATCCGAGAGTTCCAGAACCTTAACAGAAAATTGTAATAGAGATCAACTTCAACATCGTTTCTGCCCTTTTTATTGCTCGCGAAAACCACACATTGCATGTTGTGCCACCACACAGCGAGACCTTCAGAGGTGGTGGTCCAGATTGCTGTACACACCGGTACCTCTAATGCCCATTAGCATTGATGCATGCCTGTATACGTCGTTGAATACTATCCACAAGTTCATAAAGGCAGATTGTCCCACTACTCGGCGATTCGGCGTAAATCCCTCAGAGCAGTTCGTGGGTCACGTCGTCCATAAACAACCCTTTTCAATATATCCCAGGAATGTTCGATAGGGTTCATGTGTAGAGAACATGCTCGCCACTATAGTCAAGCGATGTCGTTATCCTGAAGAAAGTCATTCACAAGACGTGCGCGATGGGGCGCGAATTGTCGTCCACGAAGACGTATGCCTCAACAATATGGTTGCACTATCGGTCGGAGGATGGCATTCATTCACGTATCGTACAGCCGTTACGGCGCCTTCCATGACCACCAGCGGCGTACGTCGGCTCCACATAATGCCACCCCAAAACATCAGGGAACCTCCACTTTGCCGGCCGTGGTGACCGAGCGGTTCTAGGCGGTACAGTCTTGAACCGCGCGACTGCTACGGTCGCAGGTTCGAATCCTGCCTCGGGCATGGATGTTATGGATGTGTGTGATGTCCTTAAGTTAATTAGGTTTAAGTAGTTCTACTTTCTAGGGGACAGATGACCTCAGAAGTCAAGTCCCATAGTGCTCAGAGCCATTTGAACCATTTGAACCTCCACTTTGCTGCACTCGCTGGAGAGTGTATAAAAGGCGTTCAGCCTGTCCGGGTTGCCTCCAAACGCGTCTCCGACGACTGTCTGGTTGAAGGCATACGCGACACTCATCGATGACGAGAACGTGATGCCAATCGAGAGCGGTCCATTCGGCATGTTGTTGGGCCCATCTGTACCGCGCTGCATGGTGCCGTGGTTGCGAAGTGGACCTCGCCATGGACGTCGGAAGTGAAGTCGCGTATCATGCTGCCTATTGCGTACAGTTTGAATTGTAACAAGACGTTCTGTGGCTGCACGAAAAGCATTATTCAACATGGTGGCTTTACTGTCAGGGTTCCTCCGAGCCATAATTCGTAGGTAGCGGTGACTCACCGCAGTAGTAGCCCTTGGGAGGTCTGAGCGAGACATGTCATCTACATTTCCTGTCTCTCTGTATCTCCAAGTCCGAACAACATCGCTTTGGTTCACTCCGAGGCGCCTGGACACTTCCCTTGTTGAGAGCCCTTCCTGGCACAAAGTAACAATGCGGACGCAATCGAACCGCGGTATTGACCGTCTAGGTTGAACTACAGGCAGCACTACCCATGTACCTCCTTCCTGGTGCAAATGACTCTGAGCACTATGGGACTTAACTTCTGAGGTCATCAGTCCCCTAGATCTTACAAGTACTTAAACCTAACCTAAGGACATCACACACATCCATGCCCGAGGCAGGATTCGAACCTGCTACCGTAGCAGTCGCTCGGTTCCGGACTGAAGCGCCTAGAACCGCTCGGCCACCGCGGGCGCCACCTCCTTCCTGGTGGAATGACTGGAACGGATCGGCTATCGGACCCCCTCCGTCTAATAGGCGTAATTCATGCATGGTTGTTTACATCTTTGGGCGGGTTTAGTGACATCTCTGAACAGTGAAAGGGACTGTGTCTGTGAAACAATATCGACAGTCAACGTCTATTTGCAGGAGTTCTGGGAACCGGGGCGATTCAAAACTTTTCTTGATGTGTGTATAAACAACAAAGAGGACAAATCGAAATTTCTTACACAGAGAGACATTTACCATATCCTAACATCAACAGCCCATTGTAACTGAATCGAAGAAAAATACTTTCCATCGAAATGGAATGTTTATCTAGTTCTTCTTTTGCTTGTCCCTTTGTCCCGCTTCAGTGCAGGCTCGAAATCGTTACTTACGGATTTGGCGTGGTTAATTTAAATAGTGGCCCGATTCTGTTCGTGTGGCCACCCCATTATACGCCGGAAAGAAGTAACCGAACTGCCTTCACGTAGTGTTTTTCATGTGAAAATGAACGAAAGTTTTTAGAAATGTTTACGAAATGTGTAACTGAGATGGGGCTTAGGTACCAACCTGGTTGTTCAAATGGCTCTGAGCACTATGGGACTTAACATCTGTGGTCATCAGTCCCCTAGAACTTAGAACTACTTAAACCTAAGTAACCTAAGGACATCACACACATCCATGACCGAGGCAGGATTCGAACCTGCGACCGTAGCAGTCGCGCGGTTCCGGACTGCGCGCCTAGAACCGCTAGACCACCGCGGCCGGCGGTACCAACCTGGTATTCACCTAGTTAGATGTGGAGAACCACCTAAAAACCATATCAAGGCTAGTCGTTAATTCCCGGGATGGTTTCGATTTGGGGCCAGCGCACTTCCCCGTCCCGTAAATGACGGCTGAACACGCACGGCTATCAGGGCAGGTGATCGAAACGGGATATCATCTGGAGAAATGTATGCAACTTTCACCCCCACGTCCCTCGTGAAATCTAAATGGTACGTCATCGTCAATGACAAACACACTACAATGAAAATTTCCGCAAGATACACCTTAGATCGACGAATGCATTATGTAGGGTGATCGTCTGCAACGTTTAAAAAATCCGAATGTGCCAATGATGATGCTGAGACAAATAATTTAGTATGAGACACATGGGACCGTAAACGTCGTGAAATATACCAAAAGCGGATGACAGCTGTTGAACATACGACGTTATCATGTGAAGTACCTCGTTGCAAGTGCAGTGGTTTGTCGCACCTGATCATCCTAAGACAAATATTCACCTCTGTGTGGTTACGGACCTAAGTGAACAATTTTTATTCGTGGGGCTCAGGGTTCGAGTCTTGCGTCGGACAGCCAGTAATTTTTTTGCATTATACACTTATGTGCTCACATTGAAGTAAAGTTCATTATTTTCTTCACTGATCTCGCGGTCTTCGCAGGTTCACTGTAAAATATAGTGCAACAAAAACCTACCGTATTGCGTCGTAAGTAAATAAGGATATCCTTCCGACATGCATAAAGTCTGTAAACAAAAAATGAAGGGGGAACACTTAAGAACAGTTTTTGCTTGGTGATAACGAGGACAATAATTTTTTAACTTATACGTATGGGACAGATAACATTTACAAAAGTTGTTCGAAAACAGAGTATCCTAGAAGAGCGATGTATAGCATTGTCACTACCGGCGAAGTTAGGCTCGGCAAGTCCAACCGCTGCACGTGATGCGAGGGACGTCATATGTTCAGCATCTGCCATCTACTTTTGGAGTGTTTCCTGACATTTGCAAACCTGTGTGTCTTATATCAAATAACTTATGTCGGCGTCATCTACGTCGCATCGAGGGTTTTTAATCATCAATAGGAATCACACCCTATGTAGAAATATTGATAAATTAATCCATAGATCTGTTAGTAAACACGCATCTGAATAGCAACGTACTACAACTGTTTGTCATACGTTGAAAACAAACACTGGAAAATCACGACATCTGCTAAATATACCGCAAGTTTTGGTAACATGCTAAACATAATGACCATGATCTACAATTATGCAGCGCTATTAGTGTGCACATTTTTTACGCTTTAAAACTGATTGGTCTGCAACAGCGTCGAGTACTCTTCCATATCTCATAGTTGACTTTGTAGTTGTGAAATATTTTTGCGTATTATTTTTGTTTATATACATTTTTTCTCAACAGGAGATGATGATGGGTAATTTTTGTAAATTTTCGTTTCCTATAAATTACTCAGCAACTACATCTACTGTTGAGAAAAATACGTACAAACGAAAGCAACTCAATCTGCGCTACACATACAACACGCAGAAACATTTGACAGCTACTACATCAACGACGAGATATGGAAGTAAGTATTCGACACGCGGCTACAAGTCCAATCAGGTTTATAACATATAACTGCATATCGCTTGAAAATGGCTATGTAGCTGAAATAATATTATGACCTGCTTGTACAAATCTTGAATAAAGCTTCATAAGATAGAGTCTGGTATAATAATGCATAAAAATTTTCTTCACAAGATGTCTCTATCATGTTGAAAAATTCTACAGTTACTATTTCTAGCATCATGGCGCTTGCATCGTTGGAAAAGGCGACATTGAAATTTACGCTACGTCAGTAACTCTGTTGCGTTCATCAGTATACAAGCAGAAAGCGACGGCAATGACACTGTTATTGCGTATCTCGCCAGATGCGAGGTATGTACCTTCTGTCATTCGCTTCCTACAAGCAGGAGGAGTCAGTGCTGCCGCGATTGGTCGTCGTTTGCGTCGTGTGTATGGGGAGGGGGTTATGACTGATTGTGTTGTGGGCGAGTTGTGCAGAGAACTCAAGGCTGATGCGAAAGATGTGCATGATGAAAGCGGTCAAAAAAGGCGTTTGGATGTGATAGATGAACTTGTGCAACATGTTGACGAAATTGTACGTGAGAAACTTTGGTTCACCGTCTCTGAACTTTCTTAAGATATGCCTGAGGTTTCAAGGACAATCCTCTTTAATACTGTCACAGAGAGGTTAGGTTAGCTAAGCACTGTTCAGGGTGAGTACCAAAACGTCTAACCGATGCTCACAAAATTGAAAGAATGTGTTCAGCCTTGACTGTCGTTCGTCACTACCACGAAGAAGGAGAGGAACTGCTGAACAGGATCTTAACTGGGAACACGGGTGCAACACGTGAACTCTAAAACTAAGGAACAGTCCAAACAGTGTATTATTCTCCCAACAATCTCAAAAAATTCAAGCCGGAACTGCCAAACCGAAAAAATAAGTTATAGTCTTTTGAGCTCGCAAAGAAATGTTCACAGCGTATTTTATGAGAGTAACGCTAGAGGATAATGTGACACAGATTCGTAGTGAGTCTCTTACGAAACTCCAAGGGTCAATAAAAAGAATAGTGCAGGGTGATTACTGAAGGAATAGTCTCCTTTACGACAGTCCGCTACCCCGTACTGTGAATCGAAGTAACAACTCAAACTTTTTGCGTGGGAGATGTTTCAGCATCCTGTCTATACTCTGGACCTGGCACAAAGCGACTCATCTCTCGCCCATGAAGAATGCCGGACTGACTACTCAGTACTTCACGACCGACGATAAACTCAAGAATGCTGTCTACAACTGCCTGCCTGTACCACCAGACGGGGTCATTCTTTAATGACGGGGTACAGAAACTGGTGTGACTGAACGACAGATGTCTGAATTTGAGTGGCAACTATGTGGAGAAGTGTGATCAACATGTAAATACAGACTGTGTATTAAAAAATATCACTTTTTTCTTTTTTTAATAGAAAATTGGAGGTTAATTTGTGAAGAGCCCCCGTAACTATGCTGAGACGAGGTCTTTTCGTTTCGCACACATTTCCTTAATTTACGCTTAAATTTTCGTTATTTTCTCCAGCAGTACGACTCTAGTGGATAGATGCACATAGTCTATAAAATGTTCCTGTAACGCCCCCACCTGACGAGTCAGTAATGGCTCAAAAATCAGTTAATGGTTCAACAAACCATGTCAAATGCGAAAAGTTACTGGTTGGATATCACAATTATACAAAGCGGTAAATTAAATCACAGTTACAGTTCGTCATACACAATGAATTTAATAGATTTATAACAGTCCTATGGAGCCGTCTTTTGCCAGAAGTCAGTAATCGCAGCGCGAAGCGCACGTTTGAAATTCTTAGGTGCATTTTTGTCTGAACGGTATATTGTACTCTATCATTTGACTTTCTTGCATCATGAACAGTACATTCATTTTCGGATTTTACATTAACATATCATCAACTTTTGCAATAGCTTCATGTGTAGAGATTAGGGTCTATTCTGTTACAGCATTCTCGAACTTTGGTTCTTCTGCTACCATGTGTAGACTGATTAACGGCCGGCCGAAGTGGCCGTGCGGTTAAAGGCGCTGCAGTCTGGAACCGCAAGACCGCTACGGTCGCAGGTTCGAATCCTGCTTCGGGCATGGATGTTTGTGATGTCCTTAGGTTACTTAGGTTTAACTAGTTCTAAGTTCTAGGGGACTAATGACCTCAGCAGTTGAGTCCCATAGTGCTCAGAGCCATTTGAACCATTTGAACTGATTAACGCAAAGCTAACTAGTCTCAAATGATAGTATAGAGTCCTCATGAACTCGATCGACTTCGATTTTGATCAGTGCAGCTGTTAAAATACCAAAAGAAAATGTTTCATTCCAGCATTAAACTTATTCTTCTTCATTTTCTCTGCCATATGCTTCACACGCAATTCAATTAGTTTTCAGCAATGTACTATACATAGTCTCTTTTAGGAACTATCAATAAACATCAATCACGCTTACAAGCAACTGCACAGTGTTATCAAATTTCCCTTTACTTTACACGAACTGAACTTGTTTACCAATCTGTTCTAGTGCAGATCAGCTATAAGTCTGTGTGACTTCTATAGTGTTGAAACCGTGTACATAAAGAGAAAGAGGTTCTCTCTCCAGATTCCCCTTCATTAATTTAAGGCCTTCATTTCCATGACTCTGATGTTCGAACTTTCCTGTGCTTGGCGCAGCAGCCGTCGACATTCTAACTGGGTTGATGCAGTGGCCTCTCACTTCTTATAACGTATTTCTGCACGTCACGTTTCTGTAAAGCGTTGTGTCTCTTTACTTTTGTACACCCCGTACTTCACGAAGTTGAGAGCACATAATTTGCTTTGGGAGACGAACCACGGGTGGGAGAGTAATGTGGCCACTAAAAATGAGTAATTCAGTGGCTCCTATTATACTGATTTACGAAGGGTTACTTTCTATATTCAGTACCATAATCAATTAATGAAAATGATGTCCCAAAGGGAGACAAATGAAATTTCAAATGCCATTGTCGAAGAGTAAACTGCACTCATTACTTGAAAGCAGAATATGTTAAATTTTAAACAGATAGTTTAGTGGACGAAATAATCAATTACAGTACACTCGTAATTTTCCCGTAATGAATGACAAAAAATTATAGCTACAAAAATATACTTTTTTCGATTACAGCTCCATAATCTACTTTGTAGCAGAATGAGATTTTCACTCTGCAGCGGAGAGTGCGCTGATGTGAAACTTCCTGGCAGATAAAAACTGTGTGCCGGACCGAGACTCGAATTCGGGACCTTTGCCTTTCGCGGGCAAGCGCTCTACCGTCTGAGCTACCCAAGCTGCTTGGATAGCTCAGACGGTAGAGCAATTGCCCGCGAAAGGCATAGGTCCCGAGTTCGAGTCTCGGTCCGGCACACAGTCTTAATATGCCAGGAAGTTACTTTGTAGTAGCTGTAGTAATGTAACACAAACATTTTGACGCGAGGAAAGGCTAAACTATTTCACCTCTTTCCAAAAAGTTAAATGCTTTTGTAATAGAAAACTTTTTCACTAAAATTCAGCACAAGTGAATTTTTTTGTTTTCTTTCAACCTTGCGTCGTATGATATGATACAAGCTTTCGTCCCATCGCTTCGTTAGAGAGTATTATACAGGGCATCTCTTTAGTCTTGACCACGCCAAATTACTTTTTGTATAGAATCAAAATATAAAATAAAATGCTCGGGGGCATCAGCCAATATGATTGCCTTTCGTGTAAGTTTGTTTGTTAGGAACAGCATTACGTCTTTTTTAAATAGCACCGTATATTTTGTATTTGGTAATCCATTTCTTCTCCTCATGACTTGTTCAGAAACGCATCACAGTGTACCATTCACGTAAACATGATATCAAAAACGTAAGACAAAAATGACTTCTGTACTAACACAAAGTGCAGTTACCCGGACTAACGCAACTCACCCTCTGAAGTTGACAGTAAGAGGATAGTAGGTAAATGCATTCCAGTCATTAAGTCAACCATCCTCAGCTGAAGGTTCGTGTGGGTACAGTGTACACCAATGAGAAGCAGGCTGTTTAAAATACCACCGTACTGTACTACATGTGTTTGATTTGCAGATAAGAATAAATTATGCTATTGCGGTCAAGTTAACTGGACTAAAATATATTTCTTGGTGGAGAGAGGGGGGATCGAGATGAGTGGGACAACCTGCATAGTAATGATTCAGTACGAAGTAGTCACCTTGGAGCGGGTTTCTCGACTTCTACCATGTTCTTGAATTTGAGAATTTGTTCTCAGAGTTCAGATACATAATAGACGTATACAAAGCAACCGCATTTGCTCTTAATGCTGTTTCGTTTCATGACGCATTAAATTGAAATTTACCTGCACATTCGTACTGGGATTTTAGTCTTCAGGTTGGCACTTTCTAAGTGTACTATCGGCTCTTCGCGCAGCAGTGTCTATTCACTTTTAGTAAGAATGGCGGGTAATGATGGTTACGGACAATATTTTACAGAGCAGGTGGTTTCTCGCCATTATGATTCAGCGTCTATGACTAGTTGTGGATGCACAAGAAGAGCGGAATGTTCGAATAGTTGCATCCAACTGAATGACCTCTATTTTGTCAGAGGTTTTTTAATACATTTTTATACAAAATTCTTCAGGGATTTTCATATTTGTATCCGACTGAGACACATTCCTCGATATTCTGAAGGTAGCAGGGATAATGTGCAGGGAACGAAAGATTATTTACAACTTGTACAGAAATCAGACTGCAGTTGTAAGAGTCAAAGAACATGAAAGGGAAACAGGGATTGAAAAGGGAGTGAGACAGCTTTGTAGCCCATCCCCAATGTTATTCAAACCCTAAATTCAGCATGCAGTAAAAAAATAAAAATTAAAATTAAAAAAAATTAAAAAGCAAGCAGAAATTTGCAAAGGGCAATTGAAGTTCAGAAAGAACAAACAAAAGCTTTAAGCCTTGCCGTCGACATTGTAATTCTGCCAGAGACAGCAAAGTACTTGGTAGAGCAGCTGATCGGAATGAATAGTGTTTTGAATAGAGGTTACAAGCCGAACATGAAACAAAGTAACCGAGATTAATGGAAAGTAGACGAATTAAGTCCAGCGAGGTAATTATATTAGGAAACGAGACACTAAAAGTAGTAGGCGAGTTCTGCTATTTAGGCAGCAAAGTAACTGATGATGGCCGAAGTCGAAAAGATATAAAACGCTAAACCAAGAAAATCACTTCTAGTGACATGGAATAGTTTGACATCTACACATATTATAAATAAAAACCCACCACAGCGTTTTCCTTTCTGTATGTGAAGGTTAGTCTCAGAAACTACTGCAAAGATCTTAACAAGGTTTTCACTAGGAGATATACACAAATCTTGATCGCGAAACAGTCTATGTGGCGTTTGACTATCACAGGTGTAAACGGAAGGGGCGATTAGAAGACAATGACACGAACAAGAGACCCTAAAAAACATAGATTAGGAAAACATTGGCTTCTTCTATATGACAGACGTACAAGGGCAGTCATGCCAATGTTATAACACTGTTAATGTCTAAGCCTGTGTTTATTGCGAAACACCGAAACTAAGGCATAAATTACAATGTCATAAACTGCCCCCGTTTGGTTTCATTATCAAACAGGAAACGTAAGTACTGTTTAATAGCTTTTACACAACAAGTGTATCGGTTGCAGCTCGGCGGTAATGTGGCCTAACAGGTCCCCGGCTTTTAACCGTTGAATTTTTTCGTGTAGGGATGTTTATGAGCTTTCGTGTATTCCAGCCTGTCGGTGGAGTCGATGAACTCCAGGGATGCATTGTGGGTCGTCGCCAGTGCATTTGCAACACGGCTGGCATTTTTAAACCTGTACCGACATCGATGAGGGGATGTACTGAAGCATGCCTTCACATGAATGGTGCCCATGTCCAATACTTATTTGTCATCAAGTTAGTATCTGCATTTGCATATTCAGATATTCTGTTGGAAGGTGCTCATGTACTCAGTTGTAGTACGTCTTACTGGGTAAACTTTTGGTTTCCGGACCTGTGGTTATAAGGATTATTTACTTATTTCACTATCCTCTAGTCGCCTCTTTCGTTTGTTCTTGTAGTAGTCAAGGACGCTGTATAAATTATTACCGCTACGACAGAGAAGTCCCCCGGCAGTAGAGAGACACAGCGCTACGAGTACGAAGCCGGAACACGTCGCTACACTAGCATAAATTTAAGTGTAAAGAAGTCTTCTCTGGTAGTAATTATCTGAAGCGTAGCCTCGTCAGGAAGTGGAAGTGAAGCACTTCAGACATGAATAGAACAAAAACTTTTGAAACGTGGTGCTACAGAAGAATGATAAAGATTCGATCAATAGATCGAGTAACAATATGTCGAACAGAATTGGGGAAAAAAGAAATTTACGGCACAACTTGACTAAAAGGAGTAATTTAACAGGAGATATCCTGAGGCTTTATGTGGTCGTAAATTTGGCAGTGGTTGGAAGTATGTTATGTGTATATGATTGGGGGGAGGGGGGATTGAAAACTGTGTTGGGAGAGCAAGGCATGGATACAGTTAAAACGTAGAAACAGATGAAGACTGCAATAGATGTTTTCAAATGAAAAGGCTTCCGAAGGACAGAGCAATGTGGAGAGGTGCATCGAACCACTCTTCGGACTGACGACCACAAAAACATTTGCTTAGAAGAGACTAGAAATGCAGGGAAGTAAGAAACTGTTAACATTCCACTGCTTTTGGGTGACTTGTTGGTACTGGCTGTAACGTGAACAAAACATTAATGATATGATGTACAGAAGTGTCATTAGTCTAATCAGGACTTCATTTGGACGTTATGAATCGGAGCTCTAACGCTAATTATTGGTGGAGCACCCAACCACCTTAGTTAAATAAGCTCGCCAGACAATTCATAAGCCATCCGCTCAAAGCAGCATACTGGCAGTTTTTGAGCGCTTTGGATACCGTAGAACTGGTACCGGTCGGTGACGTGCTTTCCATCGATTACGCAAGCCACGCCGTGAAGTGGTCTGTATGTGACAAACAGCTGGATGGAGTCAGCGCAGTAAGATAGGTCGACATGGAGACGTGACACAATGGCAGAAAAGGTCTATCGTGTTTGAACATGGCCGCGACTACACCTGGAATGAAACAGTCAGATTTGTTGGTGTCTCAACGCGGACAAGAAGTCCTGTACCATTCGCAGCCAGGTATCTCTAAGTAAAAACACTGGTCATAAAAACATCGCAATCAACAGGGACTGGGAAAGAATGTGAAACTTTGCCAATGATAATCGGTTTCAAACAGCCAAGGAATTGCTGTTTACCTATTCTCTGAGACCAAGTGCTAGCCTTCCTCACACACCTTCCAGATCAGTATGCTGTGGAGACTCCCGTCTTCCAGGATGACAAAACCCGTGTCTGCATCCGTACGTTCCTGATTGGAGGAACGCTAAGCTACACCGTCCCACAAGGAGTGGACTGCTGAATCATGCAGTCTTGAGCCCACAGAGAATGTCGGAGAGTTATCTGGAACAGCAGGTGAATTTAGCAGTCAACATGCCCCGGTATGGTGATCCCTATGGCAGCTAATCGTCAGCGGACGTCCTTGCCCGTATATTCTATATCTGAAACGAGTTTGTTCCTCGCCTTGTACTTAGATAGGCTTGGGCAGTGTCAGACGGTTTTAACGTGACATCTCCTGGGGATGACTAATTTCTCGTTCGGAGGATTTATTATAAGTGCGGTTGAATACATACTTAGTGTATTATTTTTAGAACAATGCAGAGACGTACTGTGCAGCTATAAAAAGGGCGAGCAGTGATCAAAAACACGGGCAAAGGAGTGATCACTGGTGTGCGTACTTGCTTTGGGGCAGAGGAAGCCCAACGCAGGGCTTCAACGTCACTCGTTGGCCAAAAGCACTAACGACTGAAGGGAAAACAGCATGTCTGTAACATTCACGAAACGTAAGGATATCCTAACCTTAAGTTTCCGTGGATACAACTGAAAATCAAAACATTTTTAACATGAATAGTGCTAGAAAGAAATGTTCTTCAGCAGTGGAATCGCTGCGGGAAGACCAAGTCTCTCCACTGCATTATTATTTTTTCATATTTTCACCCTGCAATATTAGGATTTTTAAACATATTTGCTGTGCAACGAATTTTGCAAGTCGCATTTCTCGAAATTCACTTCATACTTATTTTAATTGGTATAATATGCGTCTATAGTCCAGCCCGATATCTTTCATTCCAGCAGAGAAGAGTACAGTGCAAAGGAAACAGGTTTGTACATGAAGATAGTACGAGACGCCTGACGCAAACCCGCGGTGTTTGCAGCGAAACCGCCGCCTTTCCTCGGAGTGACAGTAACAGCCGTGGGACGTGGAACAGCTTGAATATTTTATCTGCAGCCCCAGTCTCATCACGTGCAGTGCTACCACTGTGTGGTCATGGACCTGCCCTGGAATTCTGATGTTGTGCGTAGCCTGTAGTACACCTTCGGCTGGAAATCCAGAGATCACATATGCAGTTCTGACGACTGAATATCAGTGGTAAAACATTAAGATCGAGAGCAGAGGCAATGTTGCTCCAATATTTATTTAAGGATATATATATATATATATATATATATATATATATATATATATATATATATATATATAGAGAGAGAGAGAGAGAGAGAGAGAGAGAGAGAGAGAGAGAGAGAGAGAGAGAGAGGGAGAGAGAGAGAGAGCTGTAATTGGTAAGCTCGAATATGGCGGCTACAACACCGGTATCACCTGCTCCGGTTTGGCAACCAGGTCAGTAACATTTCAAAAGGCTGCCAGATCCCAAATTTGCCTCCGAAATCCTGGGCTGATTATCTGTGACGACTCCAAGGACAATAGAAAATGGATCTGAAAAAGTAAAATTAGCTACATGGAATGGAAGATAAAATACTTACGAAGAAGAATAATATCAAACATGTTCTCACAACACCAGATACATTTTGGAGCTAACTCAGAAACTAAGAAGAAGCAGAAAAGTCTTATATATGTTGGAAAATAAGTAATGTTCTATAGTAAAGTAAACACAAAGAAATAACAAGTAAAAGAAAAGCGAAATAAATGAACGGAAAATGGGAAACTATATAAAGAATTAGGAATACATAAACGAAAGAGTTATAACAACAGTGACAAAAAACAAAAAGAAAACGTAACTCTGATCGCAGTTTATGCACCGGAGGAAGGCAAGAGTGAGGAATCAGATCTTTTTTACGACACTCTTAAAAAAATTATATACCAGTATAATCAAAAGCATCAAGTTGTTTTGTTTGGTAACCTAAATGCAAGGTTAAGTAACAAATCAGTAACTAATGTTATGATATGTACAGATAAACAAATTCTTACAGGAATGAACTGTGACTTAGCGATTTTTCCACTTTCAATATAGTATACAGTAGTATACTCGCTTCAGCCTTTAGCGTTCTGGGAATGATGAATAAGATTTCCGACACAGCATCTCCGTATGATGCGGCTATTCGTCCACCACACCAGTCCTGTATTGTCTTGCATTATAAATCATTCTATGGAAAGTATGTCGGGATGTC
The DNA here is from genome assembly GCF_023898315.1 of Schistocerca nitens. Classification (NCBI taxonomy): domain Eukaryota; kingdom Metazoa; phylum Arthropoda; class Insecta; order Orthoptera; family Acrididae; genus Schistocerca; species Schistocerca nitens. Next base: position 7,915,651 of record NC_064619.1, on the reverse strand, counting down.
CTATACTTGCTGTTGCAGGATGTCTTCTACACAGAACTTTGCTTTTCTCCTGACCACCCAGGGTCTTCGTCCCAGTAATGTCGTGTTTCCAGTAGTCATCATGAGTGTAGTCCTGTTGCAAGAACAGTGTACCCCCTGTCGATTCAGCCTCACGACCATGGAGTAGAAAGAACAGCGTGAAGTGTGTTGTTCATCTGTATTGTATCCGAATGCCACAATGGACAGTATTGTATCCCTATCTGCCAACGTACATCGAGAACACATCTGCCAACGTCTTATTAAAGCGTTCTGCGAGGCCATTCGTCTGTGTTTGGTGGTCAGTTGCCATTCTGTGGATGATGTTGCAACGTGAAATTACCTCTGATACTACTCTCTATAGAGTAACGTTTCACGCAGGATGCTCCGTGCTTCAAAATTATGTATTCTATAACAAACTTTCCAACTACTGGGGCCTCGGCAGTTGGTACAGCTTTGTAGAATCGGGGTCCAAATAACTAAGGCGTTCTTTCTCGGTTGTAGAATAACTGATCTCACATTTTGAGAGTACTTTGGAAGCATAGGCCATCAACTTCTGTCTCAGCTAATCATCTTGAGGTTGAAGCTCTTTTTCCCTGTTTTGGATGGGGTCCCTCGATGGCAAAACACGATTTTGTTTTTGTATCCCATACATGTTTCACTCCAGTTGCAACATCATCAGTGGGTTTTTATTTCGTGGCTGTTAAACATAAAAAATGTTCTTTACTGTTTGTACACATGTAACTATTAGGTTTTACATCGTAATTTCAGATTTTTGAAGGAGACCGATACAACTTAATGTAGACAAATTATTTAAGCAAAAATTACTATTTGGGAACTATTACGGTCATGCCGGACCTGAATAAAATTAATTATATGTGGAAGGTTGTTTGTGTGTATGTATGTATGTATGTGTGAGTGTGAGAGAGAGAGAGAGAGAGAGAGAGAGAGAGAGAAGGGTAATGGGGGTAGGGGGCGGGGGCGTTGGTATTATCGAACAATTCTTTGAGGGTAGCGAACAGAGTTCCATTGGAGAGAACCTTTTTGTATTTGACAGTTTTCTGGAATATTAGTTTTTATGGGGGCTGTTGCTGCATTTGAGAATTTTCAAGTCAGTATTGGTGTCTGTTGGACTATGTTTCTTGTCCATAAGTGTTCAGCATATGTGGAATGACAGCTGATAGTTTTTAATGACCTTCTGTGGTCTGTGCATCTGGTATTACAGTTGCTGCTTGTGTGTCCTATATAAACTAATTTGTAGTCCTGTCATGTTAGTTGGCAGATACCAGGTGTGTTGTGTTTGTCTGTGCTTGTGTTGGTTAGTTTTCTCTGTGTTGAGTTGTCTGTATTGTAGGGTATTTGTAGCCCTTGTTTTTGAGTATGTTGCCTATTCTGTGGGCTGCTTTGTTGTTGTAAGTGAGAGTGAACCACTTGTTTGTTGTTGTGGGTGTTTGTTGTCCATGTGTGCTCACATGTGTGTTCTGTGTGTTTGTATGTTGGTGAGAAGGCTTTCGTTTTTGTGTGTTGGGTGTCCTTTTTAATTTTATTTTAATTTTGTGGTTCAGTCTATCTATAATGCTTGTATCGTGTCCATTCTCTACAGCTATTTGTCTGTTTGGCTGAAATTCATTGATGTAATTGTTTTCAATGAGTGGGGTCTCGTTCAACCTATGAAGCGTATATTGGAAACCGACTACTTTGTGAGCAACTGGATGATTAGGAAGTTTGTGATTGGCTGTGCTGGTGGTGGTCACTTTCCTGAATATGGAGTATTGGTGTTGGTTGTTGTGTCTGTACATTATGAGGTGAAGGAAATTTAACATTTTGCCGTTTTCTGGTTCTATGGTGAATTTCATTTTTGCGCGGATTTTGTCTGTATCACTGTGAAGTACTTGGACGTGACTGGGTGTCTCACCTGAAGCCATATGACGTCATTACATAACGATACAAATACATTATCCAGTATTGTTCGGGTCTTACTATTGTTTCAAATGTTTTATTTTCAATGTGATTGAGGAAAATGTTGGCTAGAAGTTCACTGACTGTCGACCCCATTGGAAGCCCATCTTCTTGTGAAAAGAAGTGATTCTCAAAAGTGAAATAGTTTTGCTCTGTGATTAGTCTTAGAATGGTAGCTCTTTCTTTTATGTGGGGCGTGGGAATTTCCACCTGTTTTAATTGACGTTGAATGATGTTAATGGTTTCTGTGGTGGGGATAGTGGTGTACATGGATGTGATGTCAAAAGATGTGAGTATGGCTATTATTGGTATGTTGATGTCTTCGATTTTTTGTATCAGCTCTTCGGTGTTGTGTATGGTGCTGTTATTTCTGTATATGTAATGCTTCTGTAAATATGTGTGCATCTCTCTGGCTAAGTCATATGAGGGTACACTTCTGAAATTGACAACAGGGTGTATCAGAATGACATCCTTGTGGGGTAGTTTTAGTAGGCTGTTCAGTGTAGGTGCTTGGGGATTCTTTTGTTTCAGCCATTTCGCTTCCTGTTTTGTGAATATGTATCAGATAATTTTTAGATGTGTTTGCGTGTTTTTCTGATAACTTTGTCTTGGGTCTTTGGTTGGCTTTGTCACATTGTTGTCTTCAAGAAACTTTAAGGTTTTATCCTTGTATTAATCCTGTTATATTATTATCATGGTGCTGCCCTTGTCTGAACTCATAAGTGTCCATTGTTTTTAAGTTTGGTCTTTATTTTTCTGAAGGTGTTTTCTTCTTCAGTTTTTATTGCTGTCAGTATGTTTTTTTCTGTTTTCGCTTATTATGCATCTTATTTCTTCTGCAACTAATTCTCCTGTCAGACCTGAAACAAAGTTTGGGCTATTGTTCCTTTCTTGCTGTTTTATGATGTATTCACTTCATGTGAGAAAATTTTCCTCTGTCTTGTGTGTATTGTATGTGTTGACATTGTATTTTGGTCATTTTTCTAGCAAATTTAGTTCTTGGTTATTTAGCTGTATGTCAGTAAGGCTGACCAGACTTTGTAGAAAGTGTGGGTTGTTTGCTCTCTATTTTGATACATAAAAATTTCATTTTGTTTTAAAACTGTGTGTAGTTCTTGCTGTTGTTTATTGAATTTGTTTTTATTTGTGTTTCTGTGTTTTGTTTGATTGTATTCATGGTATCACTAAATATTTCAGAGATTTTTATGTTATTTCCTAGTTCCAGGTGAATTTGAATGGTTCAGCATAGAGTTCCTGCTTTTTTGTATGTAAGTATCTAATTTTTTGCTGCCGCCACTCAATTTCGATTTTTGTTTGACACGTCAGGCTGCAGGTGACATGCTGCTTGCATTTACGTATCTATAGTTAGGTATTACATTATGTGAAAGAGAAATTCTGTTGAATTTTATATTTAAAATAGTTTCGTGTAAGTTTGCTGTGGTGTTCCGGAATCTGTTGTAGAGCTTGCTCAGAAATAACTGGCAGGACGTCGAGATAATCATCATGAGGTTGAAGCTCTTTTTTCCATGTTTGCTTTAACAATAGATATGTTTTTGGATGGGGTCCCCATTTAGTAAAACACAATTTTGTTTTTATATCCCAAACATGTTTCACTGCAGTTTCAGCATCATCAGTGGGCTTTTATTTTATGGCTGTTAAACATAAAGCATGTTCTTTACTGTTTGTAAACCAGTAAATGTTAAATTTTACATCATAATTTCAAATTTTTGAAGAACACCTAAAATTATGTATTCATACCTTTTTACCACATGGTGTGTCTTTCCTGAGGTACTATGTTTTTGTAGCGCCTGTTTTCTTTCACTGTTTGTCATCAGCAACCACATGCAACTTAATGTAGACAAATTATTTAAGCAAAAATTACGATTTGGAAACAGTTATGGCTAGGCCTCAAAGTAGTTAATTCTTATGTGTAACGTTGTGTGTGTGTGTGTGTGTGTGTGTGTGTGTGTGTGAGAGAGAGAGAGAGAGAGAGAGAGAGAGAGAGAGAGAGAGAGAGAGAGAGACAGAGAGAGAGAGAGTAGAATTCTTTTAAGACAGAACAGAAGTCCTTCACAGAGAACTGTGGATTCAGTTTTTACTCGTTTTCTTTCAGCTATGACTTTTTGTATTTTATGGGTTTCTTCAATGATTAGTTTTCGTGGGGGGGGCGGGGGGGGGGGTGGAGGAGCTGTTACTGCATTTGAGAATTTTCAAGTCAGTATTGATGTCTGTTGGGCTATGTTTCTTGTTCATAAGGTGTTCAACAATACTGGAATGGCAGCTGTTACTTTTTAATGTTCTTCTGTGTCTGGCGTATCTGCTATTAACGTTTCTGCTTGTCTGTCCTATACAGGGTGAGTCACCTAACATTATCGCTGGATATATTTCGTAAACCACATCAAATACTCACGAATCGATTCCACAGACCGAACGTGAGGAGATGGGCTAGTGTGACTGGTTAATACAAACCACAAAAAAATGCACGGAAGAATTTTTTTAACACAAACCTACGTTTTTTTAAATGGAACCTCGTTAGTTTTGTTAGCACATCTGAACATATAAACAAATACCTAATTAGTGCCGTTTGTTGCATTGTAAAATGTTAATTACATCCGGAGATATTGTAACCTAAAGTTGACGTTTGAGAACCACTCCTCCGCTGTTCGATCGTGTGTATCGGAGAGCACCGAATTACGTAGGGATCCAAAGAGAACGGTGATGGACCTTAGGTACAGAAGAGACTGGTACAGCACATTACGTCCACATGCTAACACCTTTTTATTGGTCTTTTACACTGACGCACATGTACATTACCATGAGGGGTGAGGTACACATACACACGTGGTTTCCGTTTTCAATTACGGAGTGGAATAGAGTGTGTCCCGACATGTCAGGCCAATAGATGCTCAATGTGTAATGTCGCCGCAGGCTGCCACAATACGTTGTTTCATATCCTCTGGGGTTGAAGGCACATCACGGTGCACATTCTCCTTTAACGTACCCCACAGAAAGAAGTCCAGAGGTGTAAGATCAGGAGAACGGGTTGGACAATTTATGTGTGCTCCACGTCCTATGAAACGCCCGTCGAACATCCTGTCAAGGGTCAGCCTAGTGTTAATTGCGGAATGTGCAGGTGCACCATCATGCTGATACCACATACGTCGACGCGTTTCCAGTGGGACATTTTCGAGCAACGTTGGCACATCATTCTGTAGAAACACGATGTATGTTGCAGCTGTTTGGGCCCATGCAATGAAGTGAGGACCAATGAGGTGGTCGCCAATGATTCCGCACCATACATTTACAGTCCACGGTCGCTGTCGCTCTACGTGTCTGAGCCAGCGGGGATTGTCCACGGACCAGTAATGCATGTTCCGTAGATTCACTGTCCCGTGGTTTGTGAAACCCGCTTCATCGGTAAACAGGTAGAACTGCAACGCATTCTCTGTTAATGCCAATTGACAGAATTGCACTCGATGATTAAAGTCATCACCATGTAATTGCTGATGTAGCGACACATGAAACGGGTGATAGCGGTGTCGATGCAGTATGCGGATGACACTACTTTGACTCAGTCCACCGGCTCTCGCAATGTCCCGTGTACTCATGTGTGGGTTCATGGCAACAGCAGCTAGCACACCAAGTGCACCCGCTTCTCCTGTGACGGGCCTGTTACGGACCCGTTTGCGTGCTACGACCATACCTGTTGCACACAGTTGGCGGTAGATGTTTTGCAATGTGCGGCACGTTGGATTCTCTCTGTCCGGGTACCGTTCTGCATACACCCTGCAGGCTTCAGCTGCATTTCGTCGACACTCGCCATAGATGAGCATCATCTCCGCCTTTTCAGAGTTCGAATACACCATGGTCACAGTTCCTACAACACTACGCTATCACAGACGTCTGGTAACACGGTGTACTACAGTTGGTCTGCGTGCGGAGACGAATGCAGAATAACAATAGCAGCAAGCGCTACATGCGGACACTGCGACAGCTAGACCAAACCACAACAGTACACTACAGCCACACTCGTAAACACGGTCGTCATCGTAAACATGTCCCTGCAGATGGTGCTCGCCGACCGTGACCCGTGTTTGTTACAACACGCAACTGAACGTCGGAGGTTTCAAGCGTCAACTTTCGGTTACAATATCTCCAGATGTAATTAACATTTTAGAATGCAACAAACGGCACTGATTACGTATTTGTTTACATGTTAAGATCTGCTAACAAAACTAACGTGGTTCCATTTTAAAAAACGTAGGTTTGTGTTAAAAAACATACTTCCGTGCATTTTTGTATGGTTTGTATTAAACGGTTACACTAGCCCCTCTCCTCACGTTCGGTCTGTGGAATCGGTTCGTCAGTATTTGATGTGGTTTACGAAATATATCCAGCGGTAACGTTAGGTGACTCACCCTGTATAAACCTGTCTGCGGTCCTAACACGTTAGTTGGTAAACACCAAATATGTTGTGTTTGTCTGTGCTTGTGTTCGTTGTCTTCCTCAATCACATTGAAAATAAAATATTTGAGACAATAGTAAGACAAAAGAATACCAGATAATATACTGGTATCATGACGTAGATGACATGATATCCCTTCTAGATGAAACATCCAGTCGCATCCAACTACTGCACACTGATATACACAAAATTCACCACAGAAATAGAAAACGACAAAATGTTAAATTTCCTTCACCTCACAATATACAGACACAACAACCAACACCAATTTTCCATATTCAGGAAAGTAACCACGACCAGCATAGCCAGTCACAAAAATTCTCATCATCTGATTGCACACAAACTAGACAGTTTCCAATATATGCTGCACAGATTGAACAACACCCCACTCACTGGAAACAACTATACCAATGAATTACATGCAAACAGACAAATAGCTGTACAGAATGGATACAATACAAACACTATAGATAAACTGAACCACAAAATTAAAACAAAATTAAAAAGGTCACCCAACACACAAAAACAAAAGCCTCTTCACCAACATACAAACACCAAGGCACACGTGTGAGCACACATGAACAAGAAATACCCACAACAACAAACAAGTGGTTCACTCTCACCTACAACAACAAAGCAGCCCACAGATTAGGCAACATACTCAAAAACAAGGGCTACAAATACCCTACAGGACAGACAGCTCAAACAGAAAACTAAGGACAACCAACACAGGCACAGACAAACACAACACACATAGTATATGCCAACTAACATGTCATGACTGCAAATCAGTTTATACAGAAAACACAAGCAGAAACTTTAATACCAGATACAAAGAACACAGAAGCGCATTAAAAACTATCAGCTGTCGTTCCACATATGCTGAACATCTTATGGACAAGAAACGTAGCCCAACAGACATCAATATTAACTTGAAATTGTCAAATGTAGCAACAGCCCCCCCCCCCCAACACACACACACACACACAAACTAATAATTGAAGAAAACAATCAAATACAAAAAGCCATAGCTGAAGGAAAACAACTAATAAATGAATACACAGTTCTCTGCAATGGAACTCTGTTCTTTGCCCTGAAAGAATTATTAGGTAACACCAACCAATAGAACGCCCACGTACCCTTCACACACACACACACACACACACACACACACACACACACACACACACACACACACACACACACACACACACCTCTAAAAGATTCAAAGGAAGTGCCAGGTACATCTCCAACTATTCTGGTGTCCGCCATCTTGTTTTTACAGCTGGTGAATAGTGAAACAGTGGCAGTGTCGGCTTAGTATACAGAACTAAATAATTTGTCTACATTACGTTGCACATGGCTGCTGAATACAAATTGTGAAAGAAAACAGGAGCTATAAAACATAATACTTCAGCAAAATCACGCCACGTGGTAAGAAAGCATGAATACATAATTTTAGATGTTCTTCAAAAATGTGTAATTAACATGTAATTACATGTGTACAAACAGTAAAGAACATTCTACATGCCTAACAGCCATAATATAAAAGCCCACTGATAAGGCTGCAACTGCAGTGAAACATGTTTGGGATATAAAAGCAAAATTGTGTTTTGCTAAAGGCGAACTCCATCCAAATCACATGTTTTGTCTGACCGTTTACTTTACAAACTGCTAGGACTGACCATATGTTAGCACCTTAAGAACAAGAATTGATCTATCTTGCACCTCGTTCCAGAAAAATTTGGAGTCTCCCTGCAGTAATTCTTGCAACGGACTTGTCTTGGTACAGAATTCCTTTATGAATTGCTGGTAGATTGAACACATTCAAAGAAAATAACTCGCATCACGCATTACTTGGAAAATCTATGCCTGCTCTTACTTTTTCTGGAACTGGATTGACTCCATCGCCATTCAGAAGATGCCCAGAGGTTTTTATTTCAGAGGCGACCAAAAAAGGCACTTTTGCGAAGTCAGGCGGAAGCCTGCAGTCTCAGAAAACTTCAACAAAGTTGGCAGGTGGTTTGATTTTCCTCAAATGTCTTCGATCAAACGACAGTGTTTTCAGACCGCAAAGACAAAAAAAAAATGGTTCAAATGGCTCTGAGCACTATAGGACTTAACTCCTGAGGTCATCAGTCCCCTAGAACTTAGAACTACTTAAACCTAACTAACCTAAGGACATCACACACATCCATGCCCGAGGCAGGATTCGAACCTGCGACCGTAGCAGTCGCTTGGTTCCAGACTGTAGCGCATAGAACCGCACGGCCACTTGCGGCCGGCCCGCAAAGACACATTGCCCATAATAAGTGACGAACCAGGTTGTCCATCATATGACCGAAGGTGATTAGAGCCTTACACATTCCAAACGGCATAACTTTAACCTCACTGAGGTCATCAGGAGTTATGAAGGCTGTCTTTTATCAGTCAGTCTCGTAAACCTCCGTGCGCCAGTAGCCTGTCTGCATGTCCATAGCTGAGAAATGCTTTGTTGCTTTTAAGCATGTAAGGCGCCATTAATCCACGGTAATGGATAGTCATCTTTCTTAGTGATTTAGTTAGTCATCAGTAGTAGACTCAGAAGAACCATGTGCTGTCAGTCACCTTCCCAAGCACAACAGGTGAGGACCAAGGACTATTTGAAGGTTCAGTGATGTCAACTTACCGCATCTTCTCCACTTCCTCCTGAATTATCCGTCGTTCAGCCAGAGACACTCTACACGAACGTTGGATAGTTGGTGAAAGGTCTACAAGTGTTAATACGTTATCTGGCCATGGGCCCCTCGGTCTGTCTTTTCTCCACTGCGGATTTGAAAGCATCCGAAAGCTGACGCAGAACGTCTACCAATCGCCGACGTTGTTCCTCGTTCAGGCCAGTTCCTGTTGACAGTTCGATGGTAGAAACTTCCCCTGTGTTGTCTGTAGTAGTAGCAGAGCACGATTGTTCGTTTATGACACGAAGCTGCCATTCGTGGAAGGGATCCTTTGGCCTTAAGCTCATACCTTCAGAGATGAGTGGTGGCTCTTCGTGACTACTAGAGATCCAAAGATTTCCTTGGTCACTTACTATGCTAATGATCGTCGCTTGCGTACAGATTTCTTTTGTAAGTCTGATTAGCTTTTTGGAACCAACAATAGCTTCAAAGTTTAACTGAGCATCTCGACTGACGACCGCAATTCGTCTTCTTGACGATAATGGGATAACAACTTCAATGGTAAACAAGCGGCCGGGGCAATCGTTGTTATGTGTGCTTGTTGTAATAGCTTCTTCAGTCTGGAGGTCTGATCTTCCACAACTTTTGCTTGTGATGCCTGCAACAAGTCCCACTCAAGAGTGACATTATGACTGCATAATGTTAAAGGACAACTCGAAGAGCTGTGTTCTGTCATTGATAGTTATTCTTGCAAAACATGTTCCTGTCGACTGAACGTATTTCCCATTTAGTAGTTTCTTCACAATCGCTTTCATACCAAAGAATACAGTAGTCTTTAGCGAACGATAAGCATCTGACATTAAATAAAAGGAAGACTGTTTCGATTTGCGCCTACAGAAGTTGGCCATCGATGATACGTCAGTGAGATTTTCTTACACCTCGGTGACTGTTGTCCATGGAGGATTTGCATCTGTGGCGGCCTTATCTCCACAGATGGTCCAGTTTTTCTGAAGTCTGCAGCTCGGCGAACGGCTGGTACACGTGTATGCCGATGGGGCTACGGAGTGCTGGAGAGCGATCTTGTCCAGGGTACTGTGATGGGATTCATCCCGCAGTTCGACTATAATCGTCTGTAGTTGCCTGGTGTGAATACAAGTGTTGTGATGGTTGACGTCAGACGACGTAGAAGTCGTCGAAAACTCGCCTTCTTTCACTGAGAGTAGCGTACGATGTGTGCAGGGCATACACACTGGAAAAACAGCAGCGTATTGTCCTCTGTCCCCAACACGCCAGTTCTTCTGTGGGGCATTAACGTGGCGTAGGAGTTGTTGGTACCTGCATTGGTTGGGTTCTGGGTTGTCGTTTGATGACTGCGGCGTGAGCAGAAGTCCATTCTTCGGAGCGGGTTGAGCTGATAGCTGTGATCGGCGCTGAAGAAACATACACCACCTCTTCAACATTTTTTATTAGTCCAAACGCATCAGGTCGACATTCATTGCTACTATCTTTTGCTTGCTCTGCCCATAATTCTGTTTGCCATTAAATGCTGTATCTCTTCTCTCATTGCATGGTGTACGAGAGAGGCGAGGTCGTGGTGGTTGTGGTTTTACACAACTCTCCTTGGAAATACTTTCGGGAGTCGAGGTCGTGGTGGTTTTCCTGTCATTGGGAATACCGTCTGGAGCCTAACTGGAATTACGATTTTTTTGATGCTTTGAAGTAAACTGCTCTCCACAAAACACAGCCACGCCGTAACCACAGTCAAGTCCAGATGCAAAAACAGTGTCGTCAGTGAAACATATCACTTACCGTGGAAAACATGTTTCTTACCAACATCGGCGTACAGTTCGAACGTAACTGAAATCCGTCACGGAAAGTGCAGTTATTTATTCAAACATCGAATGTTTCACGATGCTAATATTTATAGAACCATCGAATGTTGCACAATATAGAAGTGCAAATTATTTCACAAACTTTCCGGCAATAATAGGTACTAAGCAACAAATATTTGCTGGTGCGGGGGTTTGAACCAATGACGCTAACCACTATGTCACACTGTTAGCACAACAGCGTGCTGCAATATTTTTTCATATGTATACTTCTAGTCTGCATCTACATTTACATACATACTCGCAAGTCACCATATGGTGCGTGGAGGAGTGTAGCCTTTTCTGTTCCACTCGCAAATAGAGCAAGGAAAAAACGACTATCTGTATGCCTCCACATGAGACCTAAGCTCTCTGATCTTATCTTCGTGGTCCTTACGCGAAATGTACGTTGGTGGCAGTAGAGTCGTTCTGCATTCAGCCCCAAACGCCGGTTCTCTAAATTATATCAATAGTGCTCCTTGTTGAGAACATCGCCTTCCCATCAGGGATTCCCATTTGAGTTCCCGAAGCATTTCCGTAATATTTGCGTGTTGTCTGAACCTACCGGTAAGAAATCTACCAGCCCGCTTCTGAATTTCTTCGATGTCTTCCTTTAATCCGACCTGGTGCGGATGCCAAACACTTAAACAGTACTCAACAATGGATCGTACAAGTGTCCTACATGCGGCCTCATTTACAGATGAACTACACTTTGCCGGCCAGTGTGGCCGAGAGGTTCTAGGCGCTTCAGTCTGGAACCGCGCGACCGCTACGGTCGCAGGTTCGAATCCTGCGCCGGACATGGATGTGTGTGATGTCCTTAGGTTAGTGAGGTTTAAGTAGTTCTAAGTTCTAGGGGACTGATGACCACAGATGTTAAGTGCCATAGTGCTCAGAGCCATTTGAACCATTTGAACTACACTTTCCTAAATATCTCCCAATAAACCAAAGTCGACCAATCGCCTTCCCTACTGCAGTCTTTATGTGCTCATTCCTTTGCACATTGCTTTGAACCGTTACCTATAGTATTTAATGAACGTGACATTCTCAAAGAACACAATACTTATACTGTATTCGAACATTATGGGTTTGTTTTCCAACTCATCTGCATTATCTTACATTTTTCTACATTTAGGGCTAGCTGCCATTCATCATACCAAGTAGAAATTTTGTCTTCTTGTATCCCCTGTACACACTAAACGACGACACCTTCCCATACACCAAAGCGCCATCAGCAAACAGCCGCAGACCGTCGCTTATCCTGTCCGTCAGATCATTTATCTATGTAGAAGATAACAGCGGTCCTATCACACTTCTCTGGGGCACACCTGACGGTATCCTTACCTCTGACGAACACTCGCTATCGAGGACAACAAACTGGGTCTGTTACTTAAAAAGCCTTCGAGCCACACGCATACCTTCATAGCTCATGTGAATTTTGTATTTATAGGCGTACTGCAATTACAATTTTCATGTCTGTTTTCGGAGTTGTCTCAAATTTTTTACAAATATCATAATGGCGGTAATATTTATCTCTGTTTGTCCTCTAAAATTTTAGGAGTGGTTAGTTACACGCCACCTGTGAGTCATAACCTGCAAACCACGGTGAGCGCGCACAGAATAGTCTTGTGATGGTTTTCAAGTTTAACTGTTTTGATTTGACCTTTTTTTTGGATGTCAACGTGGAACAACTACTCGCAGACGGCACGTGGCAGCACTAGCAGTGGAGGATATGTAAGGCGTGTCGGTGGGACGCGGAAAACAGTACTGTCGTTGTCGTCATGAGGAAACGGATCTCTTTATCTGACCTCTAACACTGAATAATCATTGGCTTTCAGGCCAAGGGTGGAAACATTTCCGAAACGGCTAGGTTTGCAAACTGTTCACAGAGTGTCGTGATTAAAGTGTACTGTGTATGGGAAAACGGCGCTATCCAAAACGGGCGCCAATTCAACTGTGGTACGTCACGCGTCATAGATGACAGGAGTGAATGACGGATGCGGAGATGTGTACGGGTGAATGAACGTGCGACTGTTGAACAACTGACCACCCAGATGAACCAAGGGGCTGCCAGTAGTGTCTGCTCAATGGCCGTTCAGAAAACATTGCTGCTTACGGACCTTCACAGTAAGAACCTGGTTCACGCACGCAAGCTGACGACTGCTGTTCATCTGCGACGAAGACAGGAGTTTGCACGCCTATACCTCCACTGGACGTGTACTGACTGGCGTCAGGTGACCTTTTCAGATGAATCACGTTTTACGCTCCATCGGACAGATGGCCTTTGGCGTATACCGCTTGAAATGTACGAAAGCAAACATCGTCGGAAGGGTCCAGGCCAGAGGAGGGAGCGCTATGGTCTGGGAAATGTTTTCCTGACATTCCCTGGGCGATCTCGTCACTGTTCAAGGCACATTGCATCAACACCATTATGCGTCTGTCCTTGGGGACCATGTCCACCCCTACGTGCAGTTGGTTTTTCGTCGGCACGTTGGCATCTGCCAGCAGGATACACACAACTCGCAGTGTACGTGTGGTCCGAAGACAACCCGGATCAGTTTACCGTACTCCGCTGGGCACAAAACTCACAGTATACAAACCCAATCGAGAATCTGTGGGACAACGTCTATCGGGCTGTTCGCGCCTTGAATCCTCAACCGAGAAACCTAGAGCAGCTGGCCATGGTACAGGAGCCACCATGGCTTCAGAACCCTGCTGGTACCTTCCAGAACCTCACTGACTCTCTTCCTGCAGGATCCTTCAGGATTTTAACGGGTGCTTACATTTATGTGGTTGGACAGTGTACTTAGTAACCATGATGTGATCAACATTCTACTTAGTTACGTGAGACGTCCCGCTAAACCCGCAGCACAGGAGAGGTACACTACTGGCCATTAAAATTGCTACACCGCCAAGATAACGTGCTACAGACGCGAAATTTAACTGACAGGAGGAAGATGCTGTGATATGCAAATGATTAGCTTTTCAGAGCATTCACACAAGGTTGGCGCCTGTGGCGTGTAAGGGGTCCGTAGGCCCTTACTATAAATTTGCACTCGGCACAGGTCGATAGGGCGAACAATCGATTGTGTCGTGTTGCGAGAGCGAGTGTGTCAGTTGAGTCAGTTGCCATGTTGCGGGTAGAGGTGTGTGGAGGCCAGTTGTTGTAATGCAAGGCTTTAACGACAAAGGGAGTTGCCATCGCCGTGGTTAAACCCCTTTGTGCTAGAAATAATACCGGGAAAGTGAAGAAGTATAATTACGGAAGTGGTCAGTGACGTTTCTAGTGCCGATATTTTGGTTTCGCGTCTACCGCGCCGGCATCACCTTGGATTGCAGTGTTGGATTAGCGTGTGACGATAATAGAAAATGAAAAAGCCTGTGCTGAGATTAGCCGTAATTAGATATGTATGACGAAGGCAGTGGCTGTCTCCTCCCTTTTGTGTTTTTGAGACGAATATAGGTTCGTGATTAGTGAAACTGTGTTGGTGTTTTTCTTGTTACCGGACATTTCATTATTACAGTATTGAGAAGGACGAACTGGAAAGTAACAACTTCCGTAGCAGTCAATTCATATTGCCAGCCCCATTAGGTACACGGTCACATTAATAATAATTACTGGGCTGCTATTCGATCAGATCAGGTCGGGATAAATAAACGGAGGTGTTACAGGCGACACGTACAACGTGCTGACATGAGGAAAGTTTCCAACCGATTTCTCATACACAAACAGCAGTTGACCGGCGTTGCCTGGTGAAACGTTGTTGTGACGCCTCGTGTAAGGAGAGAAATGCGTACCGTCATGTTTCCGACTCGATTGTCGTTTATCGTATCGCGACATTGCTGCTCGCGTTGGTCGAGATCCAATGACTGTTAGCAGAGTATGGAATCTGTGTCTTCAGGAGGGTAATACGGAACGCCGTGCTGGATCCCAACGGCCTCGTATCACTAGCAGTCGAGATGACAGGCATCTTATCCGCATGGCTGTAACGGATCGTGCAGCCACGTCTCGATCCCTGAGTCAACAGATGGGGACGTTTGCAACACAACAACCATCTGGACGAACAGTTCGACAAGCTCTGTTTGAGTCAATGTCCAAGTGTATCAAGGCCGTTATTACGGCCAGAGGTCGTTGTTCTGGGTACTTATTTCTCAGGATCTATACACCCAAATTGCTTGAAAATGTAATCACATGTCAGTTCTAGTATAATACATTTGTCCAATGAATACCCGTTTATCATCTGCATTTCTTCTTGGTGTAGCAATTTTAATGCACAGTAGTGTAGTTGTGTAAAGGGGCCAAAATAAGCGGCTGTCAGTCACACTCGAACATACAACCTTTCATGTGATCAAATATTATAAGAGCAAGAAAAATTTTAAAAAAATACACAGCCTTAGTTTTGGAATTTAATGAGCAGCTTGCCTTAAGGGCAAGACCACTTTAATTTAAAAACGGCTGAAAGCCAATCACTTAAAGCTCAACCAAAATCAGAAGTTAGTAAGGCAAAGCCTTATCTTAAAACAGTTCCTTAATTAGGCTGAAGCCTAAAAGAATCTGACACTTTAAGAGCAAACAACTTTAATTCAAAATCGGCTGAATGTCAAACACTTAAGAGTCAATAACATTAAATTTAAAAAGGCCAAAGGCTTTATGTAAAACATCTGACGCCTTAAGGGCAAAACAGCCTAAACTAAAAATCGTCTAGAAGCCATACAAGTACGAACAACAATTACAAACAAGAAAAGGCAGTACACCAAAGGGCGCTCAGAGGTTTCAAAGGCCAACCTGGAATTCAAAGACTGACGCTCGCTTACGTGAGACAGGCAGTCGGGCCAACCATTGTCGATCCGACGACAATCCAACCAACAGACCCGCTGACAAGATAACCTTTGCTTCACACGACCAGCACACAACAGGGAGATCAATGGAACAACGTAGAAGGTATTGGCGCCCACAACCAATTATACATTGAGGTGTCAAACTACACACCATGCTGGACAGCGACAACACGATGAGGAAAATTACTGCCTGAATTTAAGTCAATGGCCAGGGGAGGTAACCGGAACGCTAACGGCCACAAGGCAGAAGATTCCGCTGGTGCACTTCAATTCAAATTACCAAGTACAGTTATACTCCACCGGAGGGTGGCTAAAATTTGCCAACTTGCTAACACACGTTGTTGTTCGCGGGAATATCCTAACAGCTGACAAAGAACTCCAAACGACACGTAGTGAACAGTCGTGACTTGCTGGTAGATTAAGTCAAAACTCAACTTTCATGTCCAGCATCGGCGAGCCACGAACCTCGTAGTAATGGGAACAGCGTCACACACTCCGGCACCGCATAGAGGCAACCAGGCGGCCCGGCCCGGCCAAACTATGCGCAGCGATTTCCTCGCTGCTCCACGCCAACCGACAAACTGCACGCACACAACCCAGCCGGAAACTATAAGCACCATGCCAAAGATAGTTCAAAGTGCGAATATCGACACACACCGCTGCTGCCACCCACGGAAAGAGAGGGCAACAGCATAATCGCGATAACTGCGGGAGACTAAACACAGAATAGCAACCAAGGTTTAATCCAACGCATAACATGAGCCAGCCACGGTTCATTACGTATTCCTTATTTAGAAAAGCATGATTTTACTGTTCTTGGTTTTAATACTTTTACTAATAACGTATATTTTTAAAAATTGTTAAGTTTTCATATCAACTACAAGGCAGTTTCCAGTTCACTTTTTATAATAACAATGATTCTGTGCGCAACATTGTAATAGGTACTGATACTAAAGTATCAGTGGTACGTTTGTTGTTACTTTTACATTTGAATATCCCTTAAATAATTTATTTTTTTAAGTTTCTTAATTTCGCATTAAGTGGAAAGCAGTTTCCTTTTCCTTTTTCATAGATCTCAAGATTATTCTTAATCAACTGCCACAGAAGTTGTAATTTTACACTGAAGCGCCAAAGAAACTGGTATAGACATACCTTCAAATACAGAGATATGTAACCTAGTCAGAATACGGCGCTGCGGTCGGCAACGCCTGTATACTGTAAGACAACAAGTGTCTGGTGCAGTTGTTAGATCGGTTACTGCTGCTACAATGGCAGGTTGTAGAGATTTAAGTGAGTCTGAACGTGGTATTCACAGCATCTCCGAGGTAGCGATGAAGCAGCGAGTTTCCCGTACGATCATTTCACGAGAGCACCGTGAATTTCAGGAATCCGGTAAAACATCAAATCTCCGACATCGCTGCGGCCGGAAAAAGATCCTTCAAAAATGGGACCAACAACGACAGAAGAGAATCTCTCAGTGTGACAGAAGTGTAACCCTTCCACAAACTGCTGCAGATTTCAATGCTGGGTCATCAACAAGAGTCAGCCCGCGAACCATTCAATGGGACATAATCGATGTGGGCTTTTGGAACCGAAGGCCCACTCGTATACCCTTGATGACTGCACACCACAAAGATTTACGCCTCGCCTGGGCCCGTCAACTCTGACACTGCACTGTTGATAACTGGAAACATGTTGCCTGGTCGCACGAGTCTCGTCTCAAATTGTATCGAGCGGATGGATGTGAACGGGCATGGAGACAACCTCACGAATCCAAGGACCCTGCATATCACCAGGGGACTGTTCAAGCTGATGGAGGCTTTGTAATGGCGTAAGACGTGTGCAATTGGAATATATGGGATCCCTGGTACGTCTAGGTACGACTCCGACAGGTGACACGTACGTAAGAATCCTGTCATATCACCTGTATCCATTTATGTCCATTGTGCATTCCACCGGACTCGGGTAATTCCAGCAGGACAATGCGACACCCCACACGTCTACAATTGCTACAGAGTGACTCCAGGAACGCTTTTGTGAGTTGAAACACTTCCACTGGCAACCAGACCCCCCAGATATGAACATTATTTAGCATATTTCGGATGCCTTGCAACTTGCTGTTCAGAAGAGGTGTCCACCCCCTCGTACTCTAATGGATTTAAGACAACCCTGTAGGATTCATGATGTCAGTTCCCTCCAGCGCTACTTCAGATATTAGTGGGTCCATGCCACGTCGTGTTGTGGCATTTCTGCGTGCTCGCGATGGCCCCTACACGATATTATCATGTGTACCAGTTCCTTTGGCTCCTCAGTGTAGTTTCTTCTGGCGATCAAGACTATTGAAATTTTTAACAAATATATAAAACATATATACTTGTAAACGTCCAGCACGACATTAGTAATCACACATTTCGAAACAGATGTATACAGCTTTGTTCAGCTAACTCACTGTAAGCCAAAACGTTTCCTGCGTGTTTAACATCCAGTGTGTGTGTTAAACTAATGTAACAGCTTATAATTGGTTTGATTATATTCTATCACAGATTTGAGGTCACGTTAACCCCGCCTCTATTTGAGATCCATTTGTGCAAAGGCAGACTCTCAGTAAAAACGAAATCTCGAAGCGAAGTTTCTGCTTCACTGTGGTACCTCGAGGGAAGGACGGGTATTTCCCGAAAGTGTGTGGCTCAGAGGGAAAATCAACGCGAGGCAACTGCAGAACTAAAGAATTCTACTGGCTCTGTGCCAGCACAGCACCGTTCCCTCTTTGCCAAAGACAGAATTTTCATCAGAGCGCCGCGGCTCTAAACGTCTGGCCTCTCCCGGTAGGACGTGGATTTTTGCTGGAAATAAAACCGGGCAATTTTCTAGAGGACACTCTACGTCCCACAAATCCGACGCCTGCCGGCGGCTCACACCGTCGTGCTTTTAGTTTAATTATCCGGCCTGCCATCGCTCATACAAATATTAAAGCACTTTGCGGATGCCGACAAAAAAGTAACACGCTAACGAAATGCAAGTCACTTGTCCCGTTAAAATAGAGAGTCAGAGTGTTCTAAAAATTACAGCGAGAAGCGTAGAATGTACGGATGGACGTTACACTGTTACATCCTCCCGTTCTACTGCCAGAGTGAGAGGACAGGTGAAACAGACAGCAGGGAAAGTAAGCTTGCAAAGTTCAATGAAACGTCCTCCGTACTTTGCAATGAGTAGATTAAGCAATTAGCTTAATATATATTAATAAGAATAAATTCCTTAAGAGGTAGTGGAAGATTATTTTTCTCTTAATTATCAATTGGTTTTAGACTCGTTAGTTATTACAATAATACAACTTTTTCCAATGATTAGGCCCCACCTCCGTAGATTGTACCTGTTGGGTCCGCATTATACACAACTACGGCTGGCATTCATTTTTTTTCCATTACATTTATTGCATATTGAAAGACATACTATCTATTTTAAAAAGCAGGTCGTTCATTTTACAGTTTTCCATGTTATATAACAATGTTCCGTATTTCGAACTACAACTGGCATGGCCTTATCATTGAACTCAAATTGTTCTCCACCAAAAATGTCTTCAGATGTGGGAAGCGATGAAAGATAAAGATTCCCAAGATTCCCACTTCTACTGAACTGAACACAGGTCCAATAATTCGTACTTCAAATTCCTTAGCTTTTCCACTGCCAGACTAGTTATGTAGGCAGGTACATCATTTTCAAGAAATATTGATATTTCTTTTTTTCCGCTTCTATTCCAGACGACGTTGGCCATCTACCTCCGACAGATAAAAGGTCTTAGCTTCTTTAGAAGTACACTCACCGGTTTCAGTCCACCGAAATGACTGCTGTTTCGTTTCTGATGTGGTGTGATGTACCCGAAACTCATTCACAGTAATCATTCAGCACATAATATCTTCTGGGTTCTTCTTAAACCGTCCAAACCATGATGGGAACTTCGTTTCTGTATTAGTAAATATGTAATACTCGTACATCTCGCCCAAAGCTGTGATGTGATTAGATCATCTACTATTTCACAATGCCTCTAAACGCCAATAGTTCAGTTTTTATATAGGCGAACCGTAGCACGGAAGGAAGTACTTTTGGGCTACCCTGAATGTTCATTATCTTCAAGACAAGAGTGGAAATATTTGAACTTAACTACTCCTTTCTTAACTACAAAAAATAAATAAGCGGACTTCCTGTTAATATTCGTCCACTCTGGGATACTTCTTATTGACGATAAACCATCCAAACAAAGAATTTTATGATGATACGGTAGGCTAGACCATCCATTTGAAGAAAACGCACGCATTTTACAAATAAAACTATTCTTCAGTCCAGTTTGACACCTACTTCTGTTCACAACGTGTATGAATATAACATTGAATTTCATGGAGATGCTAGACGGAGACATTTTCATCTTACGCTAGTACTACGGTCACTATCTCCATACAGATACCGGAACTCTCTGTGCAGAGAGTATTGTGTAAATGCTTGTCGTTCTCTCTCCTGTTCTGACTCACGCGCAAGGTCAAAATGATAGTGTATCCCTCTATGTCAACCTTAATTTCTCAAATTTTGTCCTGGCGTTCTTTGCAGAAGATGTACTTTGGAACTAGTAGAATCTTTCTGCAATATGTTGTCTGCATTAGTTCTCCAAACATTCTTAACAGGTTTCCTTTTAGACATAAACAGCCACTGGAAAGTGTTTACTCTCCTTAAGAAGTTATTACTGTGAAAGTTCGTTTAAATCTTTTAGTACTATCCTTCAATTCAACACCTCATTTACAACTCCATTAAGGTTTAGAAATATTCTTTTAGAAGAACCATCACCATTCCTGTTACTTTTTTGCCACTGATTCTGCTAGACTACTGTACAGTCTCCTAATGTTAGAGTCTACGCCATGTACCCTAGAAATAAAGAACTTCGCAGTGAACCAGTTTATCCTGAGTTTCTTTTTTCGGCAGTCCCTACTCTGGACGCCAAGTCGTTAGTTTTCGGGTGCCGTTCCAGCTGCAGACGGATACTACATCGTCTGCTTGGCAAGCAGCCCAGTGATCTTTTCTGTTCCTCTTCCAGAAACTATTTTTGTTTTTTGTCTTTTTTGGGTCATCAGTCTTCTGACTGGTTTGCGCGGCCCGCGACGAATTCCTCTCCTGTGCTAACCTCTTCATCTGAGAGAAGCACTTGCAACCTACGTCCTCATTTATTTGCTGGATGTATTCCAATCTCTGTCTTCCTCTACACTTTTTGCCCTCTACAGCTCCCTCTAGTACCATGGAAGTCATTCCTTCATGTCTTAACAGATGTCCCATCATTCTGTCCCTTCTTCTTATCAGTGTTTTCCGCATATTCCTTTCCTCTCCGATTCTGCGCAGAAGCTCCTCGTTCATTACCTTATCATTCCACCTAATTTTCAACATTCTTCTGTAGCACCACATCTTAAATGCTTCGATTCTCTTCTGTTCCTGTTTTCCCACAGTCCATGTTTCACTACAATACAATGCTGTACTCCAGACGTACATCCTCAGAAATTTCTTCCTCAAATTAAGGCCGGTATTTGATATTAGCAGACTTCTCTTGGCCAGAAATGCCTTTTTTGCCATAGCGAGTCTGCTTTTGATGTCCTCCTTGCTCCGTCCGTCATTGGTTATTTTACAGCCTAGGTAGCAGAATTCCTTAACTTCACTGACTTCGTGACCATCAATCCTGATGTTAAGTTTCTCGCTGTTCTCATTTCTACTACTTCTCATTACCTTCGTCTTTCTTCGATTTACTCTCAATCCATATTCTGCACTCATTAGATTGTTCATTCCGTCCAGCAGATAATGTAATTCTACTTCACTTTCACTCAGGATAGCAACGTCAACAGCGAATCCCATCATTGGTATCCTTTCACTTTGAATTTAAATTTCACTCCTGAACCTTTCTTTTATTTCCATCACTGCTTCTTCGATGCATAGATTGAACACTAGGGGCGAAAGACCGCAACGTCAGAATTGCCTCTCTCGTGCCTTTACCTTTTCTAAAGCCAGACGAACCGTCATCGAGCGCATCCTCAACTTGCTATTCCATTCTTCTGTATATTATTCTTGTCAGCAACGTGGATGCAGGAGCTGTTAAGCTGATTGTGCCATAATTCTCCCACTTCTCCGGTCTTGTAGTCTTCGGAATTGTGTGGATGATATTTTTCCGAAAGTCAGAAGGTATGTCGCAGACTCATATATTCTACACACCAACGTGAATAGTTGTTTTGTTGCCACTTCTCCCAAAGATTTTAGAAATTCTGTGGGAATGTTATCTATCCCTTCTGCCTTATTTGACCTTAACTCCTCCAAAGCTCTTTTAAATTCGGATTCTAATACTGTATCCCCTATCTCTTCTAAATCGACTCCTGTTTCCTCTTCTGTCACATCATACAAATCTTCCCCGCCATAAAGGCTTTCGATGTATACTTTCCACCTATCCACTCTCTCCACTGCATTTAACAGTGGAATTCCCGATGCACTCTTAATGTTACGACCCTTTCTTTTAATGCCACCGAAGGCTGTTTTGACTTCCTTCTACGCTGAGTCTGTCCTTCCGATGGTCATTTCCTTTTCGATTTCTTCACATTTTTCCTGCATCCATTTCGTCTTATCTTCCCTGCAGTTCCTATTTATTTCATTCCTAAGCGACTTTTATTTCTGTAATCCTGAGTTTCCCGGAACATTTTTGTGCTTCCTTGTTTCATCGATCAACTGAAGTATTTCTTCTGTTACCCATGGTTTCTTCGCAGTACCTTCTTTGTACCTACGTTCTTTTGTCCAACTTCTGTGATGGCCCTTTTTAGAGATGTCCATTCCTCTTCAACTGTTCTGCCTACTGATCTGTTCCTTATTGCTGTATCTACAGCCTTAGAGAACTACAAGAGTATCTCGTTATTCATTTGTATTTCTGTACCCCACTTCTTTGCCTATTGCTTCTTCCTGTCTAATGTCTTAAGCTTCAGCATACTCTTCATCACTACTCTTTTCTGATATGATTCTTGTCTGCTTCTAGGTACGCCTTGCATTCCAGTATCTGACTTTGGAATTTCTGTCTGACCATGATGTAATATAACTGAAATCTTCCCGTATCACTCGGCCTTTTCCAAGTATACCTCTTCCTCTTGTGATTCTTGAACAGGGTAGTCGCTATTACCAGCTGAAACTTGTTACAGAACTCAATTAGTCTTTCTTCTCTCTCATTCCTTGTCCCAAGCCCATATTCTCCTGTAACCTTTTCTTCTACCCCTTCCCCTACAACAGCACTCCAGTCCCCCATGACTATTAGATTTTCGTCTCCCTTTACGTACTGTATTACTCTTTCAATATCACTGAACTGTTCACAGTAACACACCCTCTGCCCTACCTTCCTATTCATAACGAATCCTACACCTGTTATACCATTTTCTGCTGCTGTTGTTGTTACCCTATACTCACATGACCAGAAATCATCGTCTTCTTTCCATTCCACTTCACTGACCCCTTCTATATCTAGATTGAGTCTTTGCATTTCCCGTTTCATATTTTCTAGTTTCCCTGCCACGTTCAAGCTCCTGATATTCCACGCCCCGATTTGTTGAACATCACCCACTCGTTGATTATTCAATATTTTTCTCATGGTCACCTCCCTCTTGGCAATCCCCTCCCAGAGATCCGAGGGGGGGACTATTCCGGAACCTTTTGCCAATGGAGAGAACATCATGACACTTCTTCAAAACAGGCCACATATCCTGGGGATACACGTTACGAGTCATTAATGCAGTGGTTTCCATTGCCTTCTGCATCCTCATGCCATTGATAATTGCTTTAGGGGCAGTTTCCCACCCCTAGGACAGGAGAGTGCCCTGAATCTCTATCCTCTCCTCCATCCTCTTTGACAAGGCAGCTGGCAGAACGAGGGTGACTTCTTGTGCCGGAAGTCTTCGGCCGCCAATGCTGATCATTATTCAACAATACCATCCTTAAATACTTTTTTGTCGACTGCAC
The DNA here is from genome assembly GCF_023898315.1 of Schistocerca nitens. Lineage (NCBI taxonomy): Eukaryota > Metazoa > Arthropoda > Insecta > Orthoptera > Acrididae > Schistocerca > Schistocerca nitens. The sequence continues at coordinate 7,891,835 of NC_064619.1, read as the reverse complement.
TTAAAACGAACGCATTTACCATGTTGAATGTCTTGGAGGAACTCAAATTCTGCCCGCCCAGCTAGCCGCGCGGTCTAACGCGCTGCCTCCAGAGCGGGAAGGCGTGCCGGTCCCCGGCAAGAAATCCGCCCGGCGGATTCGTGTCGAGGTCTGGTGTGACGGTCAGTCTGTGGATGGTTTTTAAGTCGGTTTTCCATCTGCCTCGGCGAATGCAGGCCGGTTTCCCTTATTGCGCCTCAGTTACACTATGTCGGTGATTGCTGCTCGAACACTGTCTCCACGTACGCGTACACCATAATTACTGGGTTGTTTCGGAAATCAGACTTACGCAAACACAATCTGTTTGTTTTTATATTTACCCAGACATGTTTCGACACCAATGTGTAATCTTCTGTGGGTCAAATTTTTTTTCTGTAAAGTACAATATCACATTTGTAATGATTTAACTGCTGTAGGCCTAAGAAATAAAATATTTGCAATTTGAATCGTTTGGCTTAGACACTCACCTTAAAATTACATCTCAAACTGAATTGTATAATAATACAATTTCCAGAAAAATCCAGTTTTCAAACCGCGAACACGGAAGAACGAAAGGAGGAGCTTCAAACCTTAGTAAAATGAGTATCATAATTACTCTACCACGCAAACATTGGGGTGACACTCGTCTGGTATGAGACGTTCACTTGGAAGGGCGGGGGAGGGGGGGGGGGGTCCACACTGGTGGCCGAACTCCACCGTTACCCTGGGTTCAGTGTGGGGTGGCTTTGGGGTGGGTGGACTGCTGTAGCCTGTTGTGGGGTTCTGGACCACTGAGGGCTATGGCGGGACGAAGCACAATACACACTACGATACATAACTCATTTTCACAACAGATCTTTTTCCGGAAGGCAATCCATCAGTGTGTGGCGAACGATCCGTCCATTTTCAGTTTCTGATGGTGGTAACCACTCCAAAATAAGACAGATGCTTTTGGATACTGGAAGTACATCTGCACAAATATCTCAGGCTTAAGATTAGCTTGAGTTACGTCATTCAGAAGATTAAAGTAATGCATGATAAAAGAATTCCATGCGTCCGCTAATTCAAATGGCTCAAATGGCTCTGAGCACTATGGGACTTAACATCTGTGGTCATCAGGCCCCTAGAACTTATAACTACGTAAACCTAACTAACCTAAGGACATCACACACATCCATGCCCGAGGCATAAAAAGTTTTGGAGAAGTAAATGCAAGGGCGTTTCGCGTTTTAGCAACAAGTGACACAAATCAGATTTCATAATTATTTTTTGCAGAAATAGATAGCAAATCATTTGTAGTTTTTACGTTTTGTACGTCACTGTGTCGTATTGCTGAGACTCATATTGAATACGAGTTACAGTGGTGTGGTGAAAAATAACTTCCTAGTATTCCGAAGTGAAAGTGTCCCGAAAACCGAATTCAGAGCTATGACATGTAACAAATTACCTGTTTATCGCACTTTGAAATATTTTTAGGGCAAAATTCTTCCATGTTTACTTCCCATCTCCGTGCATCTTTAGAGAAACTAAATATCAATCGAATATAATCATCCTCACGTCACTGGTACAAGTAGATTACAGTTTCCTATTTTGACTGTTTAAAAATAAACAGAATGGCTTGGATATGTGTATAGTCCGGAGGAAATTACTTAAACTATTACATACAAATCTTATCTGCAGTTGAACATTGATCGAAATGTGTATAAATTCTACGGACTGACTGGCAGCATACTCTAATAGTACAGAATTTAAACCGAGCGGTTCTAGGCGCTACGGTCGCAGGTTCGAATCCTGCCTCGCGCATGGCTCTGTGTGATGTCCTTAGGTTAGTTAGGTTTAAGTAGTTCTAAGTTCTAGGGGACTGATGACCTCAGAAGTTAAGTGCTCAGAGCCATTTGAACCATTTAACAGAATTTAAACTTCTCTCGTAAATAAACTTCCATACATTTACATAAATTTGGCCGTAGTCTCAGTTCTTTATTACAAGCGCTTGATATTTTTCAACACAAAGCACTTCTTACAAGTATAACTATAATTAGACCTTTATGGTAGCCTATTTATCAGTGAAAAGTGATTTTTCCTCGTTTGAGATAAATTTCGACTTGCATCTGTAGCAGCAGCAGTTATTCGCCATCGCTGTTACTAATAAATAAATGTGTGAAAACGAGGCAGATACGTTTAATATTAAAGAGTCGGTCCTAGCGCAAAAATTTAAGCAGTTAGTGTAATACGAATGTAATGCAACAATCTGAGTTTGATGTTGGCGACGTGCATAGTACCCTATGTTCACTCCGTAGACATTCGTATTCTATGGTGAGTAAAGTGCCATAAAAAAACCAGCAGCCCATAAAGGTTATATAAAGAGCATCTTCAGTCTGGGCATATGACACATGCTAAAACTCAGCGGCTTAGTGGGTATTTTTCATGTAGGCAAAGTGAAAAACAGGGACTTTACGTATGTTAGGTTTTACTCTTCGCCGATGGAGATAAGGCGACGCTCCACAGAAACGTACTATAAACAAAAGTCTGAGGAGACAATCCGCAGGATTTCATCGTTGGTAGCGGGGAAGCACAAGGACACTCTTTGCTTGCTCTAGGCAAATACTGAAGCAGAAATGTAATATCTGAAGACAAATTTAGCTCAGCAGTGCAAAATAAATGCTCAGCTCGAAGATTAATTTTCATCATGTAATAAATACTGTACTACACATAATCTCACATCATAACACACGCTTTCTCGGCTAGGGACTGGGTAGACAGCGGTGATGCGAATTTGAGTTTGAAAAATAACGGTGTAAATAACAATAATAAGAGCATTACTCTGGATAAGAGCTGCGATTATCAGGGTTAATGATATGAAATACCAGTAACAATACAAGAGCCGGCCGTGGTGGCCGAGCGGTTCTAGGCGCTACAATCTGGAACCGCGCTGCTGCTACGTCCGCAGGTTCGAATCCTGCCTCGGAAATGGATGTGTGTGATGTCCTTAGGTTGGTTAGGTTTAAGTAGTTCTAAGTTCTAGGAGACTGATGACCTTAGAAGTTAAGTCCCATAGTGCTCAGAGCCATTTCAACCATTTTTTTAGCAATACAAGAGGAAGACCAGAGAAAAATTTACCAACAAATCTTACACAACCAGACTATAAACGCGGAAATAGAGACATTTTCTTTCCAAAATTGAAGTTTCGAATATCAAGCTGTCTATATCAGTATCCACTCATACTTTATGTTCAGTCGTCCAGTAGAGATATGCGACATGAGAGCTAGTGAATATGTAACAAAGGCAAATATACGGGAGTTCAACAAAACATGAAAACACCGCTAGAAATGCACAAAAAAATAAAATGTTCGAATGTGTGTGAAATCTTATGGGACTTAATTGCTAAGGTCATCAGTCCGTAAGCTTACACACTACGTAACCTAAATTATCCTAAGGACAAACACGTACACCCATGCCCGAGGGAGGACTCTAACCTCCACCTGGACCAGCCGGCTAGAAATGCATGCCTGAACATAAACGCAGATGATAGCCAAGCCTGCAGGTTGAGCAGTTGTATTTGGCCACGAACGCCACCTGTGCAATGTCGTCAACATTTTGTAAGCGTCAGTCTTAGTCAGAACAGTGTTCTGCGTGCGCGCTATGTCGGAGTTACGTGGATTCGAACCCCGGCAAAGTGTTGGTGCTCATATGGTGGGTGCTTCCGTGACCAAGGGACCCCAGGTGTTCGGTGTTTCAAGGGCCACCGTATCTAAGATTAATTCCGCATACAGGGCACGAACGAGAACATCATCCGCTAAGTCACAACGCGGACTAAAGCGTGTTTTGAGCGGCCGTGACGGACGGTCATTGAAGAGGATTGTGAGGAAAGATAAGAGGACGACAGCTGCAAAAGTCAGTGCAGTACTGAATGTCGCACTTACGAACCCTGTCAGCACCAAACCAACACGACGGGGGCTCCATAAGGAGGGAACTGCACGGCGAGCTGGAATTTCAAAGCTACTCCTCGGTGATCTAAATGGCCGGAACCCCAAAGCGTGGTGCCGAAGCGGTAAGACCTGAGCTAAGGAGCAATGGAAGATAGTCTTTTCGCTTAAGTCTTGTTTCATACTGTTTCCATCTTCCGGCCGAGTTCGTGTCCTAAGAATGATACATGGCGGAGGTTCCGTGATAATTTGGGCACCCACGTCGTAGTGTTTCAATGGCTCCTTGGTTACTCTGCAAGGTCGCGTTACTGCATAGGATGATGTGACCATTTCGGCCGATCAGGTCCACCCTATGGAACAATCTTTGTTCCTCAATGGTGATGCAAAGTTCAAGACGACAGGGCCGCTGTTAACACGGCTCAAGTGGTCCAGGACTGTTTCTAGGACCACGAGGATTAATGATCTTTTTTATTGAGACTTTGCGGTCTACTCCATCACCTTTACCTGAACGTGTCATTATTTGGCTGGAACAATGATATAAGACTCCCTCTAAAACTCAGAATATGCTCCAGAATGGTAATGGTCTGTAATTTTGCAGTTCTGTTCTTTTACCCGTCTTGTATACAAGAGTCACATGCCCTTGACACTTTGCGCTGGTCGAGAGATTGGCGATAAATACGAACTAAGTAAGAGGCCAGTAACACAGAGTACTCTTTGTGAAACTGAACTGCTATTATATCCAGACCTGGCGACTTATTTGTTTTCAACTCTTTCAGTTGTTTCTTTACGCCTGGATGCTTATGACTATGTCATCTAAACGGGACTTGCTATTGTCAAACGACGGTACGTTTGTACAATTCCCCTGCGTGAACGATTTCTTAAACGTGGAAACTTCCGTCCGCCTTTTGCTGTCTCCTTCTACCAAACCAGACGGCTGAACAAGTGACTGAATGGAAGCCTTAGACCTCTTTACCGATTTTTCGTAAGACCACGATCTTTTCGGGTTCTCCGCCTGACCTTTAGCCAAGGTACGAAGGTGGTGGCTGTCGTATGCGTCGTGCATAGATCTTTTCACAGGCGTACGAATCTCCACTAATCTTTTTCTGTCGTCATTTGCGCGTCCTCTTTTGAACACAGAGTGCAGCAGCCTTTGATTCCCCACCATTTTCCAGTTTTCGCTATTAAACCACGGCGGCTGTTTCCTGTCCTTAATCCACTTACTAGGCGCATCTTCGTCAGGGGTAAAACTGACGAAGATGACGGAGGTAGTCATCGAAAGCTCGGGATTTGACGCGGCAAGTAAACCGAGAACTTTTTATGTTTAAACTTTGCGCATAACTTCTCTATGTCAATGATTCTGGAGTTTTCCTTCCCACTGTTTACCTCCTTGCACGAAATAACATGCTTCTTGCATAGCTTAATATTTCAATTCTCTTTCCTAATTATTACCTCCTAACGACGTCTTATATTTATTTACCTTATATTTCTATTTCAATATCAGTTTGTGGTACCTTCCACAAATCGTATATACTTCACATATTCCCCAAACATATTTCCTCAATTATTTGTTCACCGTCCTCGACGGAAAAAATTAAAAATTCCTATCTCCTTCCCACCTAATTATCTATTTCCGCCCTACCTCGTCAGTTCCTTTCGTCTACAAAAATCAACTTCCTCCTCCTTCACATTAGGTCTTTAAGAGAAAATCTACTATTTCCTCAAACTATCCACAAGTTGATCTTTATTTTTCTCCTTACTTTCACCTCTTTCCCCAGAAAACATTGCGGTTGTAGAAGAGTTACTTTAATTCTCACTTTCCTATCTTTTCATCATCATGATTTTCTTTACCCTCCTACGAAATTTATTTTATTTAGTTAACTGAGATAAGTATAACTTCAAAGTTTCATCTGGGTGCGTTTGGCTATCTTTCATACTCTTTGATTTATGGACATATAATACAAATTAATTCTCGTGTGGAGTTACTCTTTTTTCTTTTGTTTAACCTTCATATACTCTTAAATGACTCACATGGTGCAAATCTAATGATTTCCCTGTTTTCGGATTAATCAGTTTGACTGCCTTATCATGTACTACTTTACTTACTTCCATGGGGTGCCGGCCGGTGTTACCGAGCGGTTCTAGGCGCTTCAGTCCGGAACTGCGCTACTGCTACGGTTGCAGGTTCGAATCCTGCCTCGGGCATGGATATGTGTGATGTCCTTAGGTTAGTTAGGTTTAGGTACTTCTAAGTTCTAGGGGACTGATGACCTCAGATGTTAAGTCCCATAGTGCTCAGAGCCATTTGAACCACTTCCATGTGGCCTTTGTAAACAGAAAAGAATTTATGGCTCTGGTGTTTTCTCTTGCTAGAGAGGTTGTGGGCTTTTACGAGTACCTTTTGTCCTAGTGAAAATACTCGTGTGTTTGCCGTTCTGTCCGCTTGGTTCTCTCTCTTTAACGCAGCAGCTTCCAAATTGCTCAGTGCTAATATTACAAAATGTCGCTGTTTTATTTTAGGTACTGGTGGGATTTCCCCCCCCCCCCCCCCCCCCCCATGAACCATGGACCTTGCCGTTGGTGGGGAGGCTTGCGTGCCTCAGCGATACAGATGGCCGTACCGTAGGTACAACCACAACGGAGGGGTACCTGTTGAGAGGCCAGACAAACGTGTGGTTCCTGACGAGGGGCAGCAGCCTTTTCAGTAGTTGCAAGGGCAACAGTCTAGATGATTGACTGATCTGGCCTTGTAACATTAACCAAAACGCTGGTACTGCGAACGGCTGAAAGCAAGGGGAAACTACGGCCGTAATTTTTCCCGAGGGCATGCAGCTTTACTGTATGATTAAATGATGATGACGCCCTCTTGGGTAAAATATTCCGGAGGTAAAATAGTCCCCCATTCGGATCTCCGGGCGGGGACTACTCAAGAGGATGTCGTTATCAGGAGAAAGAAAACTGGCGTTCTACGGATCGGAGCGTGGAATGTCAGGTCCCTTAATCGGGCAGGTAGGTTAGAAAATTTGAAAATGGAAATGGATAGGTTAAAGTTAGATATAGTGGGAATTAGTGAAGTTCGGTGGCAGGAGGAACAAGACTTCTGGTCAGGTGACTACAGGGTTATAAACACAAAGTCAAATAGGGGTAATGCAGGAGTAGGTTTAATAATGAATAGGAAAATAGGAATGCGGGTAAGCTACTACAAACAGCTTAGTGAACGCATTATTGTGGCCGAGATAGATACGAAGCCCACACCTACTACAGTAGTACAAGTTTATATGCCAACTAGCTCTGCAGATGACGAAGAAATTGAAGAAATGTATGATGAAATAAAAGAAATTATTCAGATAGTGAAGGGAGACGAAAATTTAATAGTCATGGGTGACTGGAATTCGAGTGTAGGAAAAGGGAGAGAAGGAAACGTAGTAGGTGAATATGGATTGGGGCTAAGAAATGAAAGAGGAAGCCGCCTGGTAGAATTTTGCACAGAGCACAACTTAATCATAGCTAACACTTGGTTTAAGAATCATGATAGAAGGTTGTATACATGGAAGAACCCTGGAGATACTAAAAGGTATCAGATAGATTATATAATGGTAAGACAGAGATTTAGGAACCATGTTTTAAATTGTAAGACATTTCCAGGGGCAGATGTGAACTCTGACCACAATCTATTGGTTATGACCTGTAGATTAAAACTGAAGAAACTGCAAAAAGGTGGGAATTTAAGGAGATGGGACCTGGATAAACTGAAAGAACCAGAGGTTGTACAGAGTTTCAGGGAGAGCATAAGGGAACAATTGACAGGAATGGGGGAAAGAAATACAGTACAAGGAGAATGAGTAGCTTTGAGGGATGAAGTAGTGAAGGCAGCAGACGATCAAGTAGGTAAAAAGACGAGGGCTATTAGAAATCCTTGGGTAACGGAAGAAATATTGAATTTAATTGATGAAAGGAGAAAATATAAAAATGCAGTAAATGAAGCAGGCAAGAAGGAATACAAACGTCTCAAAAATGAGATCGACAGGAAGTGCAAAATGGCTAAGCAGGGATGGCTAGAGGACAAATGTAAAGATGTAGAGGCTTGTCTCACTAGGGGTAAGATAGATACTGCCTACAGGAAAATTAAAGAGACCTTTGGAGAGAAGAGAACCACTTGTATGAATATCATGAGCTCAGATGGCAACCCAGTTCTAAGCAAAGAAGGGAAGGCAGGAAGGTGGAAGGAGTATATAGAGGGTTTATACAAGGGCGATGTACTTGAGGACAATATTATGGAAATGGAAGAGGATGTAGATGAAGATGAAATGGGAGATACGATACTGCGTGAAGAGTTTGACAGAGCACTGAAAGACCTGAGTCGAAACAAGGCCCCCGGAGTAGACAACATTCCATTGGAACTACTGACGGCCTTGGGAGAGCCAGTCCTGACAAAACTCTACCATCTGGTGAGCAAGATGTATGAAACAGGCGAAATACCCTCAGACTTCAAGAAGAATATTATAATTCCAATCCCAAAGAAAACAGGTGTTGACAGATGTGAAAATTACCGAACAATCAGTTTAATAAGCCACAGCTGCAAAATACTAACACGAATTCTTTACAGACGAATGGAAAAACTAGTAGAAGCCGACCTCGGGGAAGATCAGTTTGGATTCCGTAGAAATACTGGAACACGTGAGGCAATACTGACCTTACGACTTATGTTAGAAGAAAGATTAAGGAAAGGCAAACCTACGTTTCTAGCATTTGTACATTTAGAGAAAGCTTTTGACAATGTTGACTGGAATACTCTCTTTCAAATTCTAAAGGTGGCTGGGGTAAAATACAGGGAGCGAAAGGCCATTTACAATTTGTACAGAAACCAGATGGCAGTTATAAGAGTCGAGGGACATGAAAGGGGAGCAGTGGTTGGGAAGGGGGTGAGACAGGGTTGTAGCCTCTCCCCGATGTTATTCAATGTGTATATTCAGCAAGCAGTAAAGGAAACAAAAGAAAAATTCCGAGTAGGTATTAAAATCCATGGAGAAGAAATAAAAACTTTGAGGTTCGCCGATGACATTGTAATTCTGGCAGAGACAGCAAAGGACTTGGAAGATCTGTTGAACGGAATGGACAGTGTCTTGAAAGGAGGATATAAGATGAACATCAACAAAAGCAAAACGAGGATAATGGAATGTAGTCGAATTAAGTCGGGTGATGCTGAGGGAATTAGATTAGGAAATGACACACTTACAGTAGTAAAGGAGTTTTGCTATTTGTGGAGCAAAATAACTGATGATGGTCGAAGTAGAGAGGATATAAAATGTAGACTGGCAATGGCAAGGAAAGCGTTTCTGAAGAAGAGAAATTTGTTAACATCGAATATAGATTTAAGTGTCAGGAAGTCATTTCTGAAAGTATTTGTATGGAGTGTAGCCATGCACGGAAGTGAAACATGGACGGTAAATAGTTTGGACAAGAGGAGAATAGAAGCTTTCGAAATGTGGTGCTACAGAAGAATGCTGAAGATTAGATGGGTGGATCACATAACTAATGAGGAGGTACTGAATAGGATTGGGGAGAAGAGGAGTTTGTGGCACAACTTGACCAGAAGAAGGGATCGGTTGGTAGGACATGTTCTGAGGCATCAAGGGATCACCAATTTAGTATTGGAGGGCAGCGTGGAGGGTAAAAATGGTAGGGGGAGACCAAGAGATGAATACACTAAGCAGATTCAGAAGGATGTAGGTTGCAGTAGGTACTGGGAGATGAAGAAGCTTGCACAGGATAGAGTAGCATGGAGAGCTGCATCAAACCAGTCTCAGGACTGAAGACCACAACAACAACAACACTGGTGGGATTTCACTTCTAACTTAGCCATCACTATAGGTGTTATCAATTCTGCACTATCGTCATGGCATACTCTTTCTCCCTCCGTTTCGTATAAATACGCTACATATTTTACCATTTGGTCCTCATCAGTTTTTGTATTACTGTCTACATTCACCGTTAGTAACTGCTATTCCTCATCATCGTCGGTCGATTCCCAGTCAATTGAATCTGGTGTCTGTATTCTATCTCCCGTTAAACCTACTTCAAAATCTTGCTTATCAAAACTAAGTCTATTTACATGTAGATTACAAAATTAACTTCATTATTCGATCGAATCATTTATGAATGGTCTTCGTATCGTCCATCTCGTCAATTCTGTCTTTTACCTGGGTTTGGTGGTCTCGACTTGACCTCCTCTACCGTTTCATTTTGAGTGTTTTGTCGCGCTGAAGCTTGATTTTCCCAACCTTTCTGTGTCCTGGCCATTCCATTTACACCTGAATAGCTTGGATTTTGTTGCTGAAAACCTCCAAACCTTCCGGCTTCGTTTGCACGGTGATTGTATCTCGGATCATAGTTATCACTGTAGTTCCTAGTACCAAATCCACCATTGTAATTCCGCGGCCCACTAAAACCATAATTGTTATTTGCCCTCTGTGAGTTTCTAAAACCATAGTTATTATTGTTATCCCGTGGGCGATTGCCACTCTTTCCAAAAAGATTACCTTTTCCTACGCTACTATTGCCACTGTAATTATTATTAAAACCTGATCGGTAGCTGTTTTCCCCCCCTACTATTGTTTTCTCTCACTATACGTTGTTTCTTCGCGTCGTTTTCACTGAAAATGAATTCAAGTTCTCTTAGCATTTCTTTAAATGATTGTATATTATCTCCTGTCCCACAAACCAGTGACTGATGATAAAGTAACGGTAACTTCATTGTGCACATCCTTATCAGTTCCCTATCACTGTATGGATTATCTAAACACTGATTTTTCTTTGTCATTTCTTCGAAAAATCGAACTGGTTTCTTTTCTCCTGAATTTTCGAACGACTCTTTCTGTAATACTTTATTCTATTTTGTGTTTCTGTGGACCAGTATCGCTCCAACGATGCAGATTTAAATTGCTCATACGACTGACAGATTGCAACTACTCTTTGCATGGTTTCCGCTATCGCGCCGCCAATATGCCTACAAATGAAGTCGAGTATATGGCTAAGCCGCCGATGCTCTGGTAAACCGATCTGAAACTGAGTTATAAATGTGCGTGGATGTAAGCCTCTCCCGCTTTCTTTGTAATGTTGGAATTTTCTGCCAAAAAGTGATCATTGTCAAATTTTTCTCTTCCACCATAGGGCGTTTGTGTTTGCTCAACATGACCCGTTTCTTTTACTTGTGTCATATTTTCTTGTACTCGTTCTAACACATTTGAGCTGACATATTTATGCCCCATTTAGCAACGTATCTACGCAGTGGTGTGCAGTTATCTACACCGTACCGTTCCTCGTGTATCGGACTGAAAGATTCGTTTACATTTCCCGTTAATGGTTCACTGTTTTGCCTTTCTATTAGATTCATATTGTCTTGTGGTCTATAACCTCTTGTACTGTAATCTGGAAATTGCGCAATTGCTACACGTGTCGCCGCAACTTCCTCTGTTCTCGCGTCACTCGCGTACGTTGGTGGAATGCGTGCGTTTACCGTTTCTCGCTCCCTTGTCTGTTGTGACCGCACATTATCTGCTCGCTCACCTGTGTCAGCTGTTCTATTCCTATTTGCTTGTGTTTCGCTTCCGTAATTGTGGACGCAACCTCTTGGGGATATATGACTGGAATTTCATGACGTTTTTGTGTTTCCGCTATTTCTACGGAAGATTGCACAACTGACTTGTTTACTTATGGATTTCTGTCCATCACTATCTCGGATGATACCACCGATCACGTCACATCGCTACTGCTTTCTGTACGTTTCTCGATACACTGTTTCAATCCTGTACGAAGGTCTTCATACGGTTTCTGATTTTTCGAGACTGTGTTTTCAATGCGTGTGTCGAATCGTTTCAATGCGGCTCGCGTGACACGTTTTCTGACGTTAAACTTTTTCAACAAATTGTTGCACTTTACCAGGCGTCTTACGTGCTAACTTATCCTTTCTTTGATTAACGTTAGACATTGGTCAGCGTTTTCTCAAAACCTTCCACAGTATCGTTTTTGGAAACTGAAGTTCAAGACCTGTTTTCCGAATTGACTTGTTAGGACTACGAAGGTAACATGCTGAGACACGATCAACATCATTCAACCGCTTTTGGACGTTCCGCGCTTTACACACACAACCGGTCGTTTTGAATTGACTGTACCATCGGCAGATGTTTTTGCCACACCAGGGATCACAATCAAACGTTAACCGAAAAGCACGTTGAAATGTAGTTTCAGATTCTAATTTGGCAAACAGAACGCAAAACGTTTTGAAACGCCCCCTTAGAAAAATTAATGAATTACTGTGCTGATAAACCTCTTACGTTATTTGCTTTTCAAATAGCTGAGCAAAACTGAACGTTCTCAGACATTACTCTACTTATTCTGATCAACACTAAACTGACACACAATATTTTTAGCGCAACGCAATCTGACTTAATAATCCCTACAAAAGAATAGCTCTGACTAACATTAAACTATGCCTTTCACAAATCACTTACCTCACAAAAATCTTCGTTACTCGAACTACTGCAATACAGCGAGCGCCACTACTGCCAGCTAAATAAAAGATTCAAACTACTGAAGGCACTAACTACTGATAGGCATAGTTAGCAAATGAAACATTTTGATAGAGAACAAACAATGTATTTACCTTAATAGTGTTGAAAAATCATAATATATATAGCACTTCATGACATCCATTCTTACAAATGTACTGTCTCTGATGGACACACGTCCAGATCATACGCTCTCAAAACTCCGCCATCTCTCTCCCCACATCCACCACTGCTGGCGGCTCACCTCCAACTGCGCAACGCTACGCGCTGTTAACAGCCAACTGCCCAACACTACAATAGCAAATTCCAATAATGCCACCCAGCCACAGACTGCACACAGCACAGCCAGTGATTTTCATACAGAGCGCTAGGTGGCGGTGGCGGTGGCGTTGTCAATATAAGAACCTAAACAGCCTACTTCCAGTTTCACGCTCAGGAGTCGGCGCTTCCGTATGAGGCACTGCACGCGGGAAAACAACAAAGCAGAACTCGCGCTTACCTAAAACTCTGAGTTACTCTTTAATCGTGATCTAGAACCAACACTATACAACGATTACAGCTGAAACTATTAAAATTTATATTTTATAGACACTCTGTGCTATTAGAAAGATTCCGAGATCTGATCTGGCTCTGAGCACTATGAGACTTAACATCTGTGGTCGTAAGTCCCCTAGAACTTAGAACTACTTAAACCTAACTAACCTAAGGACAGCACACAACACCCAGTCATCACGAGGCAGAGAAAATCCCTGACCCCGCAGGGAATCGAACCCGGGAACCCTGGCACGGGAAGCGAGAACGCTACCGCACGACCACGAGCTGCGGACGAGATCTGATCTCTGAACTGCAATATGTAGACCGCTTACCTTTCCTATACCGCCTCCAACTGACCCGCAAGAACTCCTGTACGATATGTTAAATCGATTACATGCGGACGAACATTTCTTGGACAAAATCATCTTTTCTGGCGAGTAGACTTTTCACTTACGTGTCAAGGTTAACACACATAATAGTAGGATTTGGGAAGTGAAAATCCACATCAAACATTGCAGCATGTTCCTGATAGACTTAAACTGAACGTTTTCTGTGTACTGAGCAGGAACAAAGTGTACGGCCCTTTTTTCCGTGAGAGAACCATCAACGGGATAGTGTACCTGAATATGTTACAACAATTTTTGATACCACAGATAGATGAGGATGACCAAGAATGAAATGTCTACTCCATGCAAGATTGTGCACCACCCCAATAAATGGCTGATGTCCAGGATTTTCTCAGTGACCGCAGCTCGTGGTCGTGCGGTAGCGTTCTCGCTTCCCGCGCCCGGGTTCCCAGGTTCGATTCCCTGCGGGGACAGGGATTTTCTCTGCCTCGTGATGACTGGGTGTTGTGTGATGTCCTTAGGTTAGTTAGGTTTAAGTAGTTCTAAGTTCTAGAGGACTGATGACCACAGATGTTAAGTCCCATAGTGCTCAGAGCCAGATCAGTCACTTCACCAATTGCGTGAACCCCACGTTCACCATACCTAACACCACTCGATTTTTTTAATGACGATTCGTCAAGGATATCGTGTTTATACTTCCTGTGCAGGCTTCGCTGCCTCAACTTAGAGCAAGAATTTACGCCGCCACTGAGCAAGTTACACCTGCAATGCTACATCGAGTTTGGGAAGAAATTGATGGTTCAAATGGCTCTGAGCACTATGGGACTTAACTTCTGTGGTCATCAGTCCCCTAGAACGTAGAACTACTTAAACCTAACTAACCTAAGGATATCACACACATCCATGCCCAAGGCAGGATTCGAACCTGCGACCGTAGCGGTCGCGCGGCTCCGGACTGAGCGCCTAGAACCGCGAGACCACCGCGGCCGGCGAAGAAATTGACTTTCGATGGGATGTGTGCAGGATAACCAACGGAAGCCACATACATCATCTTTAGTTTAAGGTAAAAAGACTTGATGTATTTCCCTACGAAATAGCGCTAAACCCAGCTCTATATCTTTTTTCGATAAATTTATATGAGTTTTTAAGGTCGTAAAGTCCTTTTGGAAATTCTCTGTATTGAAAGCAAAAGAATTAGGTTATTCTACAACTAATACAGGTGTCTACAGCTGAGAGACGACAGCCCTACAGGGTATGTTTGTCAACTTGCCACGTCGGAGGACGATAACTACAGTAACTGAGAAACGCCTCCGTTTTCGCAAGAGTGGTAGGGGGAAAGGACGCATTGGGCCTGACCAACTATCGTACAGCAAAATTCTATCCTCACGTATATCTCTGATTCCTCTTCTAGTCCTCCTCAACCGTTGCCAAATTTCCTCCTGACTTCAGGAAGGCAATGGATATACAATCCTCATGCTTCTGTAGTCACCCGTGTAACCATCCAAACATACGAAATAACAATTTTCATTTAATCGTGAGCACAGAAAGCGGACACAAGGGCTGGAAGGAACGTGTATCAATAAATAAATGAATAAGTCGATCCATCTTTCCTCCAGAGGCTACTGGTCTGCAGAATAATTAAATAGAGGAAAAAGTGTAGATATGGCCACAGCTACAAATATTGACACCCCTCATGTAACATGACGAGTATATGGGCGAGTAATCCGTGCACCTGGACCTAGTACTGAGGAGAGATGAATCTGATTGCACGGCAGAATGCTATCGGAGCCAGGACACAGGGCGCACCACGGTAAGACTGGCTAGCTGACCCTTTCCGGCAAGCCAGGGGCGCAGACGGGCAGCGCCGCCAGAAGCGAGTAGATCCCAACGCTGGGAGTTTGGGTGGCTGTCCCTCGCTTGGCCTTTGTGCAACACATACGGCTTCAGGAAATGGCGGAGTGTCAGAAAATCTGAAAGATGGATGAGTTACAGCTCTCTAAACTTCGAAAATAGGTCACAGTTACATGTTGAAGCTAATCTGAATACATCTGCGACCTCAGAAAAATGAGGCACATCCAGTGACACAACAACATTTCATTACCTACAAAACAACACAAGTTAATATTTCGCAGTGAACATACCTTTACACAATGAACCTCTGAATTAAGAACTTTTAATCGGTTCATGCGATTTCAACAAACGATATCTCAGATGACAGCCTTGCACTATAGCTATCATCCCTGAAAGCTACTTACCTGTATCTATTGTTTTGTGACGTCTTTTATACCTCTTTCATTATTCAAATGTTTGTCAGAACATCGTATTCTCGACGTTTACACAGCAAATGAACACAGCATCGATACCTCGTATTTTGTCGCAATTGTGTGGTTATTTAGTGAACAGTTCTGTTGATTGTGTCAAGAAGGCACAAATAACTGTTTAAGGACAATCCGTTGTCATTTAACGTGACCGCACTGGCGCAAGAATACTACATTATTTATTTACGAACAAATCTTTGTTTCCAATGGGCCCGCAGCTCGATATAAGTCGTGTAAAGACACTATGAATCAAGTCCAAAAGCTGATTCTATTTTGAGATGTTTATTTAATCACGAGAGGCTTATTTCAGGACTATTGCCATTATCAGGCGATCTCAAAGTAATGGTTTTATTATATACTATTTTCTAGGGCAGACGGTAGCCTACTTGTCATATATGAGATTGACAACCATACATTTACGGAATTCTTAACTTACCTATAACATCGCTGGTTAGTCACGTCAGCATTTTTCTTACGTTTTTTAAAGTTATTTTATAACGTAGCTTTCGTAGGCTATATTTGTTGGAAGATATAGCCCGAATTTTATTTGTTGTGTGTGACAATTTTGTGTTTGACGTTTAACCAACAATGTTATAAGTTTACATTAGAGCAGTTACTTATCGATTTCGCTTAGTGACCCTGTTGTTTATTTTTATCTGTGAATGTGTGATTCGTTTGGCTTAGCTTATTGTCTTTGGTTTTTTATCCGTTTTCATGATCGATGATTTGAATAAAGTTTTCTATATAGTGTTTATGTTCTAGATCTAATTGCTCATTGGGTATTTGTTGTGGATATTTGTGTGCATGTGTGTAGATTTGGACCTCTTCCAGAATATTGAGTAATCGACCGTCAGGTGTTATATGTAAAATCTGGATTGCTTTTTCTACACTGTCTGTGGTATGTTGTTCTATCTGTAGGTATATACAAAATTCATTGTAAAGATTGTGATAAGCCTATATAGGTCAGACAGACCGGAACTTTAATATCAGATGTAAAAAACACACTAAAATCACCGAAGGCAACCCATCAACCTTCTTTCAACACCTATAGATAGAACAACATACCACGGACAATGTAGAAAAATCAATCCAAACCTTACATATAACACCTGAAGGTCGCTTACTCAATATTCTGGAAGAGGTCGAAATCTATACACATGCACACAAATATCCACAGCAAATTATGTCCAGCCAGTAATAATATTATCTTAAATCCTTAAAATTTAAGTAATCTAGTGGGTATGAAAACATATCAACGAACTTAATCAATGAGTGTTTATGCGAGTTGACTTCTATCTTAAGTTATTTGTGTAATCAATCTCTCATCAGAGGAACATTTCCAGACTGGCTAAGATATGCTAAAGTTAAGCCTCTTTACAAGAAGGGGGATAAAGACATACCATCAGACAATCGACCAAATTTCGCTTTTGCCGGATTTCTCCAAAATATTTGGAAAGGTTGTGTTCAAGCGTATCCTTAAGCATCTGACTGCAAATAAGTTTGAATTTCTTAAGATCTATGATATAGAGAAAGCTATTTACACTTATATTGAGAATGTACTTAGTTCATTAGATAATAAATTAGAGGCTACTGGCATTTTCTGAGACCTGTCAAAAGTCTTTGTCTGTGCGAACCACACCATTCTTCTAAGTAAATTAGAATATTATGATGTCACTGGCAGTGCTGCGAAATGGTTTGAGTCTTATCTAACTAACAGGAAACAAAGAGTGTCGTTGCAAAATACCTGTGCAGTAAGCAGTCAGTCTTTGTCTGATTGGGAATTAATTACATGTGGTGTTCCTCAAGGTTCCATCTTGGTTCCATTGCTTTTTCTTGTGAACACTAATGAACTCTTGTTTGTTACATTGGCAGATACTAAGTTTGTTTTGTTTACAGATGATACAAACATTGCAGTAAGCAGCAAGTCAAGTACAGATTTATAAATAGCTGCTAATCAAATTTTCTATGGTACTAATAAATGGTTTAAAGCTAATTCACTGTCTTTAAACTTTGAAAAGACCCACTATATGCAGTTCAAAACCTGTAAGAGATTTCCTTGCAGCATGTGTACAACAAATCAAGACATGCAGATCAAAGAGGTTGGCAGTGTTAAATTTCTGGGATTACAAGTCGATAATAAATTCAGTTGGGAAGGATATACCATATAACTGCTTAAGCACCTAAACAAGTCTGTATTTGCAGTGAGAATGATGTTATATGTACGAGTTATCAATATAAAACACTATCATACTCTGCTTACTTTGATTCTATTATGTCATACGGAATCACATTCTGCGGTAACTTATCAAACCGGGCAAAAGTTTTTAGCGTGGAAAAGCGTATTGTAAGAATCATTTGTGGTCCAAATTCAAGAACATCATATACAAACCTGTTCAAGGAATTTTGAATTCTAACCACTGCTTCTCAGTATATTGATTCCAATGAAATTTTTTGCAGGTAATAGATCTCGGTTTCCAACCAATAGCTGAATACATAGTATCAATAGTAGGAATAAGAACAACCTAAATAAAGACCGGAAATCACTTACCTTGGTCCAAAAACCGGTCCAATATTCAGGAACACACATTTTCAATAAATTGCCAGCAACCATTAAAAACTTGGTTTCAGATACAGTACGGTTTAAAGAAAGTTTATAAGATTTTTTGACAGGCAAACTCCTTCTACTCTAAAGGTAAATATCTTAAGAGAGACCATTAGGCCAGCTTAAGTAGAAGTGTCTGTTAGATTTCAGTTTTGACAGCACTTGGTCACAACAATCAAGATTAGGTATTTTATGTATGGTAAATTTATTAATTGTACATAACAATGTTTCATTCTGACAGAGTATTAATTCTGTAAATATTAGCTATTCCATACTGTATTGTATTCACCTATTTTGACAATCTCCTGACAAATGATCAGGGTAGTAAGAATTAAATTCAAATGTTTTATGTTTTTTATGTTATACTTTCTGACATGCTCCTCACCCACGAGAATCATCTCTTTTTTGGGTCAGTGGAATGAAAACTGAATCTAATCTGTAGAACCAACATGCCCCAAGCTCTAGTAGGAGGCTACCCTGATGCTGCAACTGATAGAGTTCATCTTTCAGGATGGGTTCAAAAGGATTTATTTACCGATTGGTTCGTTCACTTCACTGAGAAAATATGTCTTACTGAACATAGGCCTCATTTGCTCAACTTTGATGGTCATTATAGTCACTTTCGAAATCCAGATGTGATTCACTTGGCCAAAGAGCACCATGTGACTATCGTCTCACTGCCTCCTCCGCCAAACTACGGCCTCTAGATAAGACGTCCATGGGTCCTCTCAAAACATACTACAGCGAGACAGCGGAATATGGTTGCAGCAGAACAGGCGTCTTCTCGAGCCTTACGACGCTATAGGGGTTTCTGACCTATCCTGATTTCGTACCCAATCAGCTGAGATAACAGTACACTGGTTCAAAGCAAATGGGTTATACCAAATGAACCGCCACATTTCACCGACGCTGACTTCATAGTTGCTGAGCTGCTAGCAGCTGAAACTTGCTCCACAGCAGAAAACAGACCTAAAGTTCCAAAACCACATTCTCCTCTACTTGCTGAATCTGGACCATCGACATTATCTGCCTCCCCTGATACATAGTTACATCCAGCTCTAGCTATGAGGCTTGATGAGGCCGCTTCAACACTGCGAAGTTCTGTACTTCCACAAATGCATTATCTCCTGTCCCCAACATTAACAAGAGAACCACCACTCCGTGAAGCAAATCAGCAACCGCCTGCCTTATCACTTGGACGTTATACAGAGATAAGTTGACCAAGTTGCTTGATAAAAGTATTGCCAAGAAGAGGTCATGTTTACTTGGGGCTAAAGGCCGTCCTGCGGGCAGAGGTGGAAAGTCCAAACGCCTTAAGAAAATTTGTTCCACGAAACGACCTGGTTCAGCATAGGATTCGTCAGATTCTTACGAGCCTACCCTTGTGGACGGAGATAATGACTTGGATATGAAAGATACAAAAAACTCAGCTTTATGAAAGTAAAAAATCTAGAGTTTTTTCAAAAGAAGGTACCTTTATGTCAAATACAATAGAGGATGCACAGAAATAATGACTTGGATATGAAAGATGTGAATACACCAGACTCAAGCGATGCACCTTGCATCTTTCGCGATGAAATTTTTTTCTCAAGACACTCGAGGAGAGACGTGAATTAAATGTGTAATGTGTCAAATATAGGCACACTTAGATAGTGCCAGCGCTGAGGAAGATACTGACGTTTGCAATTTCTGTAAATGACTTTAGCTCTGATGTTCATTTAAAATTATTAAATGTATGTATCATTCTTTTCATGGACTAGTCTACTTTTTGTATGGTTTTATCTCATTAAAATATTTTACAAGGTTACTTGCACCGTTTTTTGGATGCCCATATTTGCACCACCTTTTTATCTTCCTTTCACAAGCTTTTTGTGAGCCTTCGTTTCCTAATAGAAACTATGATCACTGTTTTGCCTCTCGTCATTTTTCAAATTTGTTATAATTGTTAACGTAAGTAAAAAATCTATAATTTTTCCAAAAGAAGGTACCTTTATGTCAAATGCAATAGAGGATGCACTTATTTATACCTTTACCTCTACACCAAATGAAAATGAGAGTGACAAATATGCAGCTTGCATCAAAGAATGTAATCACAATTAGGACAGTTGATATTTTTAAAAATCTCGGGAATCCGATACATCGATATATCGACGAAACAACTGTCGATATACCAGCCAGAAATAAATATCTCTGTTGGTCCCTTATGGACAAAGGACATCATCCCGGTAAGTAATAGTCACTGTCAACGAAATGCACCAACAGCCGTGTAACTTAAGATATTTTTTTATTTTATTTTATTTTATCATCAAGTCTTCGAATGAAGCACTAGCGTAACGACTGAATTCACGACATCCAGTGATTTATGGCTGTATATGTAATTTTCGTTTATTTGGAGAGATAAAATGTGGCCTGCATATGGCATAACGAAATCTTGAAATTGGTAGCCTTCAAAATAAAATAAAATAACATCTTAAGTGACACAGCTGTTAGTGAATTTCATTGACATTGACAATTACTTAAAAAAATATCGGCTGCACATTGTAAATATACTGCCAGTTTTAGAGCTGCTTATTTAAGTATTGATTTATTATTAGATACTCTGTACATCAACAAGCTAGCAGTTGATTTATCCTCCTCAGAGCACGAATTGAAAGGAAAACGATGCACGTTCACACCTGGCGATAACCACTTTGCTAAAAATGGTAACTGCAGGTAAGTGGCACACTGAAAGGTGTCCGATGGGGCCATCGCTCGGTTTCGTCATGTATCGGATTTGCCTGGAACATTTCAAGTCGACTTCCCTGTTTTTCCATTTCTGCCAGCGGTTAGCGACGTAGCAGGTTGTATTGTCTCTTGCAGCGGTCTCTTCGCGATATTTTCAGAAATTTTATAAATTATATAACTCAGTACATATCTCGAAATATCTCTTCTTATCTTACCGATTCCTTCTTTTTTCTCTTATGAAAAGAATGAGGCAAAGCTTGCCGATTAGCCGTGAAAGGAGGAGGATGTATATGTATGTATTGTTGAGCAAGTCGCCATCTTGATGAGATTCTGTATGAGAAGGAATTTAATACATGAACTATGCTAAAGTAAGTGTGTTCGCGTATTATTTAACTGAGTATTATTGACAGTGTCTGCTTATTACGCTGTGTTGCACGGGATCAGTGGGGAACGTCTGATTTACACTGGACGAACCTGCCGTTTTGTATGCTCAAGATATCCAGTTTATTACTTCCAATAAGTAGGCTAACACGGTCTTACCAGCAGATCTCCGGTCTTCCTTATGTGATCACCGAAAGTTAATAATTATTAGAAATGTTTTTAGGAGATCGCCTGACAATTTTCGTCGCACCGAGACTTCGAAATTGCTTCACTGCCTTATCGAATTTAAGTTAAGCTAAATTTAATCAGGATGGAACAGTATTGAACTGAGTGAAAGTGATAAGCCTGCTTTGTGAATGAAAATTCCCTTAACATACGCATGTTGTTACTATCCTGATCAGTGAAGCTAAATCAGGCCGGTTTTTAAATTTTTTGAATATCACAAAAAAAAGTTATTAAAAGGTGTAGTGTCAAAATTGCATGATGAAACCAAAACGTTGCAGTTTCTGTTGGTATTGCCCATCACCGATTACGTCGGCATTTCCTCTCACACGTCCCCGCTCACCGCAAAGACCAATTTCGTCATTTTGATTTTTGTTCATCTGGTTCAGCAACTGTTTTTTAACAATGCCGATGTGAAGAAATAGCACACCAGTTGCGTTAAAAATTGCTTATTAACGCAACTGGTGTGCTACTTCTTCCATTCATCCCCCCCCCCCCCCCAGGACAATCGGACATTTTTTTGTGCTATCCATACTCGCTTCACACAGTCAAAGAGAAAGACTGGACGTGATGAAAGCTATACAAACCGATAAGACGTCTTCATACACTGAAAGCAAAATTACGTTCTACTACGATCTCAAATGAACTACTTCAAATATTTACCGAAAATTCCAAAAAATACATAATATAAAATCAAAATATCGCCACTCATTAGAGCCACTGCGACATCTATACAGGGTGGTCCACTGATAGTGGCCGGGCCAAATATCTCACGAAATAAGCATCAAACGAAAAAACTACAAAGAACGAAACTCGTCTAGCTTGAAGGGGGAAACCAGATGGCGCTATGGTTGGCCCAGTAGGTGGCGCTGCCATAGGTCAAATAGATATCAAGTGCGTTTTTTTTAATAGGAACCCCCATTTTTATTACATATTCGTGTAGTGCGTAAGGAAATATGAATGTTTTAGTTGGACCACTTTTTTCGCTTTTTGACAGATGGCACTGCAATAATCACAAACGTATAAGTACGTGGTATCACGTAACATTTCGCCTGTGCCGACGGTATTTGCTTCGTGATACATTACCTGTGTTAAAATGGACTGTTTACTAGTTGCTGAAAAGGTCGATATCGTGTTGATGTGTGGCTATTGTGATCAAAATGCCCAACGGGCGTGTGCTACGTATGCTGCTCGGTATCCAGGACGACATCATCAAAGTGTCCGGACCGTTCGCCGGATAGTTACGTTATTTAAGGAAACAGGAAGTGTTCAACCACATGTGAAATGTCAACCACGACCTGCAACAAATGATGATGCCCAAGTAGGAGTTTTAGCTGCTGTTGCGGCTAATCCGCACATCAGTAGCAGACAAATTGCGCCGGAATCGGCAATCTCAAAAACGTCGGTGTTGAGAATGCTACATCAACATCGATTGCACCCGTACCATATTTCTATGCACCAGGAATTGCATGAAGACGAGTTTGAACGTCGTGTACAGTTTTGCCGCTGGGCACAAGAGAAATTACGGGAAGATGACAGATTTTTGCACGCGTTCTATTTAGCGACGAAGCATCATTCACCAACAGCGGTAACGTAAACCGGCATAATATGCACTATTGGGCAACGGAAAATCAACGATGGTTGCGACAAGAGGTTCAAATGGTTCAAATGGCTCTGAGCACTATGGGACTTAACATCTGTGGTCATCAGTCCCCTGGAACTTAGAACTACTTAAACCTAACTAACCTAAGGACATCACACACATCCATGCCCGAGGCAGGATTCGAACCTGCGACCGTAGCAGTCGCGCGGTTCCGGACTGAGCGCCTAGAACCGCGAGACCACCGCGGCCGGCTGCGACAAGAGGAACATCAGCGACCTTGGCGGGTTAATGTGTGGTGCGTCATTATGGGAGTAAGGATAATTGGTCCCCATTTTATCGATGGCAATCTAAATGGGGCAATGTACGCTGCTTTCGTACGTAATGTTATACCGATGTTACTACAAGATGTTTCACTGCTTGACAGAATGGCGATGTACTTCCAACATGATGGATGTCCGGCAAATAGCTCGCGTGCAGTTGAAGCGGTACTGAATAGCACATTTCATGACAGGTGGATTGGTCGTCGAAGCACCATACCTTGGCCCGCACGTTCACCGGATCTGACGTCCCCGGATTTCTTTCTGTGGGGAAAGTTGAAGGATATTTGCTATAGTGATTCACCGTCAACGCCTGACAACATGCGTCAGTGCATTGTCAATGCATGTGCGAACATTACGGAAGGCGAACTACCAGCTGTTGAGAGGAATGTCGTTACACGTATTGCCAAATGCATTGAGATTGACGGACATCATTTTGAGCATTTATTGCATTAATGTGGTATTTACAGGTAATCACGCTGTAACAGCATGCGTTCTCAGAAATGACAAGTTCACAAAGATGCATGTATGACATTGCATTAATGTGGTATCACATTAATGTGGTATCACATTGGAACAACCGAAATAAAATGTTCAAACGTACCTACGTTGTGTATTTTAATTTAAAAAACCTAGCTGTTACCAACTGTTCGTCTAACATTGTGAGCCATATGTTTGTATTACAGCGCCATCTATCACAAAGTGAAACTGAAAGATTCATATTTCTTTAAGTACTACACGAATATGTAATAAAAATGGGCGTTCCTATTTAAAAAAACGCAGTTGATATCCGTTTGTCCTATGGAAGCGCCATCTAGCGGGCCAACCATAGCGTCATCTGGTTTCCCCCTTCAAGCTAGACGAGTTTCGTTCTTTGTAGTTTTTTCGTTTGACGCTTATTTCGTGAGATATTGGGCCCGGTCACGATCAATGGACCACCCTGTATGTCTGTGAAAAATGTGTCGCCGATAAACAGCGATATCTTTCTTGAAGTATATATATATATATATATATCGATATTTTATCAACGGCTCCAATCACAATGAAACGGTACTTAAGCGCCCCTTTCATTACTATTGATGTTCTAATGACCAGCAATGTAAAACTGTGCGTAAAACCCGCTGTGTCAGTACACAGGACTACTGTTACTTACCTTTTGTGTGAGAACTTCTCCCATTGCAGCAGGTGGGAGGAGAGGCGTCGCTTTACCACCTGCTCTCCTACGCAGCTAGCAAGCTGTCGGTGAGGTCGAGATTGTTGGTGACGGGGGAGGCAGACCGGCCACTTCCAGTCGCGCGCGCTCACACACACACGCACCCACACGCACGCAGCCGGCGTTATTAAACGTCCCGGTTAGGACCGCCGCCTAACGCAGCACCAGGCGCGCAGATATCGATTCCGGTCGCCCGGCCGCGGAACCGCGTCACACGAAAACACGCCAGGCACCTCCAGCTGCGCCATGCCGCGCAGAGCCCCTCTCGCTCCAGCCGTCTGCCTACAGCCGCACAAAGACAGCCCCCATTCATATGCCAAGGGGCGCTTCTCCTACTCCTGTCTTCTGCGCCGTCTCCTCATACTCCCTTTCCCTCTCCCCCCTCTCCCTCCCTCCCACCAAACCGCTCTTACGCTTGAGAAATTGTTACAACAGCTCGATTCAGCCGAGTGTTAAAACGATAAGAGACTGAGTTCTGAAACGATCGATATCTTTTATACAGGCACGTATCTACATTTACATACATAATCCGAAAACCATCATACGGTGCGTGGCGGAGAGTACCTTGTAGCACTACTAGTAGTTCCCACTGCTGTTTCATTACTAAATTGACAGAGGGAGAAACCACTGTCTACGGGGTGTATGGGAAAAGTAATGAGACTGATGATTTGTCTACCAAAGCTTTTACTTTTTTTTCAATCAATAATATTGTCCCCGTCAAAGTAATTCCCTTCCTGCGGAGTCGTTCCCGGTCTTGGTAGCAGCGCTGAGATGCTTCAGCTGGTGGGGCCTCTAACATGTCGGTCACATCCTTTTGAACGTTCCCCATAGTCCCAAAATTGCATCCCTTTCAAGCATTATTTTCAATTTTGGGGAAAGGGAAAAGGTCACAAGGACTCATATCTCATCAGTACGCGGCTGTGGAACAACAGGAATGTCTTTTGAGATCAAAAATTCCGTGACACGGGGTGCTGTCATGACGCAACATCCACTTGTCGATGTCCAGTCTCTCTTTATTCACCATTTTCCTGTGCCTTTCAAAGACATGTTTGTAAAACACATTATGCTCGATACCCTTATTGTCAAAAAGATTATCAACATCAACATTGTTTTGATCTCTGATTTGCTCATTCGAGATTTTTTCGGTCGAGGAGATACCCCAGCATGCTACTCTCCACTTTGTCGCAGGATCGTTCTCAAAAATTCAAGATTCTTCACATGCTATCACACGACAGAACCGTTAGCGGTCATTGCCAGTCCTCACAAGAACAACACTCACGTGTTTATTCGATTATCCCTCTGCTCAGGAGCGAGGTTTTTCGGCACCATTTTGGCACAAACATTTTTCATGTGCAAATCGTCCATCAAAATTTGATGTACGGTGACAGTGTTTAACAGATCAGCCCTCATCCTCCGGCCGGCAATCGCACTGCAGTCACCGACAAATGACGTTTCTCTAAATTTTCACAGTAGCGTTTTGCGAAGTGAGCGTCGTCTTCCCTCCGCTGAATTCAGTTTGTGTTCAAAAAGTAGGTGCCTAACACTCATCTGTTGATCGCATCTACCGGTAGAAAGTCTAGCAGCACACATGTGAATTGCTTCGATGATTATGTGACAAAACTGCTTATGGTGAGACAAAGGTACTAACCAATCATGAATAATATGAAATGACAGATTCCCATGTTGTTGTTGTTGTGGTCTTCACTCCTGAGACTAGTTTGATGCAGCTCTCCATGCTACTCTATCATGTGCAAGCTTCTTCATCTCGCAGTACCTACTGCAACCTCCATCCTTCTGAATCTGCTTAGTGTATTCATCTCTTGGTCTCCCTCTACGATTTTTACCCTCCACGCTGCCCTCCAATGCTAAATTTGTGATCCCCTGATGCCTCAAAACACGCGCTACCAACCGATCCCTTCTTCTAGTCAAGTTGTGCCACAAACTTCTCTTCTCCCCAAACCTATTCAATACCTCCTCATTAGTTACGTGATCTACCCACCTTATCTTCAGCATTCTTCTGCAGCACCACATTTCGAAAGCTTCTATTCTCTTCTTGTCCAAACTAGTTATCGTCCATGTTTCACTTCCGTACATGGCTACACTCCACACAAATACTTTCAGAAAAGACTTTCTGACACTTAAATCTATACTCGATGTTAACAAATTTCTCTTCTTCAGAAACGATTTCCTTGCCATTGCCAGTCTACATTTTATATCCTCTCTACTTCGACCATCATCAGTTATTTTACTCCCTAAATAGCAAAACTCCTTTACTACTTTAAGTGTCTCATTTCCTAATCTAATCCCCTCAGCATCACCCGATTTAATTTGACTACATTCAATTATCCTCGTTTTGCTTTTCTTGATGTTCATCTTATATCCTCCTTTCAAGACACTGTCCATTCTGTTCAACTGCTCTTCCAAGTCCTTTGCTGTCTCTGACAGAATTACAATGCCATCGGCGAACCTCAAAGTTTTTACTTCTTCTCCATGAATTTTAATACCTACTCCAAATTTTTCTTTTGTTTCCTTTACTGCTTGCTCAATATACAGATTGAATAACATCGGGGAGAGGCTACAACCCTGTCTCACTCCTTTCCCAACCACTGCTTCCCTTTCATGCCCCTCGACTCTTATAACTGCCATCTGGTTTCTGTACAAATTGTAAATAGCCTTTCGCTCCCTATATTTTACCCCTGCCACCTTCAGAATTTGAAAGAGAGTATTCCAGTTAACATTGTCAAAAGCTTTCTCTAAGTCTACAAATGCTAGAAACGTAGGTTTTCCTTTTCTTAATCTTTCTTCTAAGATAAGTCGTAAGGTTAGCATTGCCTCACGTGTTCCAACATTTCTACGGAATCCAAACTGATCTTCCCCGAGGTCCGCTTCTACCACTTTTTCCATTCGTCTGTAAAGAATTCGCGTTAGTATTTTGCAGCTGTGACTTATTAAACTGATAGTTCGGTAATTTTCACATCTGTCAACACCTGCTTTCTTTGGGATTGGAATTATTATATTCTTCTTGAAGTCTGTGGGTATTTCGCCTGTCTCATACATCTTGCTCACCAGATGGTAGAGTTTTGTCATGACTGGCTCTCCCAAGGCTGTCAGTAGTTCTAATGGAATGTTGTCTACTCCCGGGGCCTTGTTTCGACTCAGGTCTTTTAGTGCTCTGTTAAACTCTTCACGCAGTATCTTATCTCCCATTTCGTCTTCATCTACATCCTCTTCCATTTCCATAATATTGTCCTCAAGTACATCGCCCTTGTATAAATCCTCTATATACTCCTTCCACCTTTCTGCCTTCCCTTCTTTGCTTAGAACTGGGTTGCCATCTGAGCTCTTGATATTCATACAAGTGGTTCTCTTCTCTCCAAAGGTCTATTTAATTTTCCTGTAGGCAGTATCTATCTTACCCCTAGTGAGACAAGACTCTACATCCTTACATTTGTCCTCTAGCCATCTCTGCTTAGCCATTTTGCACTTCCTGTCGATCTCATTTTTGAGACGTTCGTATTCCTTTTTGCCTGCTTCATTTACTGCATTTTTATATTTTCTCCTTTCATCAATTAAATTCAATATTTCTTCTGTTACCCAAGGATTTCTATTAGCCCTCGTCTTTTTATCTACTTGATCCTCTGCTGCCTTCACTACTTCATCCCTCAGAGCTACCCATTCTTCTTCTACTGTATTCCTTTCCTCCAGTCCTGTCAATTGTTCCCTTATGCTCTCCCTGAAACTCTCTACAACTTCTGGTTCTTTCAGTTTATCCAGGTCCCATCTCCTTAAATTCCCAACTTTTTGCAGTTTCTTCAGTTTCAATCTGCAGTTCATAACCAATAGATTGTGGTCAGAATCCACATCTGCCCCTGGTAATGTCTTACAATTTAAAACCTGGTTCCTAAATCTCTGTCTTACCATTATATAATCTATCTAATACCTTTTAGTATCTCCAGGATTCTTCCAGGTATACAACCTTTTATGATTCTTGAACCAAGTGTTAGCTATGATTAAGTTATGCTCTGTGCAAAATTCTACAAGGCGGCTTCCTCTTTCATTTCTTCCCCCCAATCCATATTCACCTACTATGTTTCCTTCTCTCCCTTTTCCTACTGACGAATTCCAGTCACCCATGACTATTAAATTTTCGTCTCCCTTCACTACCTGAATAATTTCTTTTATCTCGTCATACATTTCATCTATTTCTTCATCATCTGCAGAGCTAGTTGGCATATAAACTTGTACTACTGTAGTAGGCATGGGCTTTGTGTCTATCTTGGCCACAATAATGCGTTCACTATGCTGTTTGTAGTAGCTAACCCGCACTCCTATTTTTTTATTCATTATTAAACCTACTCCTGCATTACCCCTATTTGATTTTGTATTTATAACCCTGTAATCACCTGACCAAAAGTCTTGTTCCTCCTGCCACCTAACTTCACTAATTCCCACTATATCTAACTTTAACCTAACCATTTCCCTTTTTAAATTTTCTAATCTACCTGTCCGATTAAGGGATCTGACATTCCACGCTCCGATCCGTAGAACGCCAGTTTTCTTTCTCCTGATAACGACGTCCTCTTGAGTAGTCCCCGCCCGGAGATCCGAATGGGGGACTATTTTAGCTCCGGAATATTTTACCCAAGAGGACGCCATCATCATTTAATCATACAGTAAAGCTGCATGTCCTCGGGAAAAATTACGGCTGTAGTTTCCCCCTGCTTTCAGCCGTTCGCAGTACCAGCACAGCAAGGCCGTTTTGGTTAATGTTACAAGGCCAGATCAGTCAATCATCCAGACTGTTGCCCCTGCAACTACTGAAAAGGCTGCTGCCCCTCTTCAGGAACCACATGTTTGTCTGGCCTCTCAACAGATACCCCTCCGTTGTGGTTGCACCTACGGTACGGCCATCTGTATCGCTGAGGCACGCAAGCCTCCCCACCAACGGCAAGGTCCAGACACAAAATCCAGAAATCCACTACAATATAGCTATACGAAAATGTGTGACCGTCAATATACAGTATATAAACACTTCATGTAGTTATTATGTTGACTATGGACTTCTTAAAGAGGTAAACAATGATGAACAATTATTTGTACTACATTTTTGTAATTTATGTTCCAAAGATGATTTTGCATGTACGGATCGATACAGGATCGTATTTTCATTGCTACACACATCAAAAATGTTTGGCCTCACCTCGGTTTCAAGAGTTCCGAAACCTGTACAGAAAATTTGAACAGAGGTCAATGTAAACATCATTTCCGCCCTTTTTATTGCCCATGAAAACCATACATTGCATGTTGTACCACCATACAGCGAGGCCTTCAGAGTTGGTGGTCCAGAATGTTGTACACACCAGTACCTCTAATACCCAGTATCACGTACTCTGGCACTGTTGCATGTCTGCATTCGTCGTGGTATACTATCCACAAGTTCATCAAGGCACTGTTGGTCCAGATTGTCCCACTCCTCAAGGGTGATACGGAGTAGATGACTCCGAGTATTTCGTGGGTCACATCGTCCATGAACAGCCCTTTCAATCTATCCCAGGCATGTTCGATAGGGTTCATGTCTGAAGAACATGCTGGCCACTCTAGTCGATCGATATGGTTATCCTGAAGGAAGTCATTCGCAAGATGTGGACGATGGGGGCGCGAACTGTCGTCCACGAGGACGAAGGCCTCGCCAATATGATGCCGACATGGTTGCACTATCGGTCGGAGGATGGCATTCACGTTTCGTACAGCCGTTACGGCCCCTACCATGACCACCAGCGGCTTATGTCGGCCCCACATAATGCCACCCCAAAACAGCAGGGAACCTCCACCTTGTTGCACTCGCTGGACAGTGTGTCTAAGGCGTTCAGCCTGACCGGGTTGCATCCAAACACGTCTCCGACGATTATCTGGTTGAAGGCATATGCGACACTCATCGGTGAAGAGAACGTAATGCCGATTCTGAGCAGTCGATTCGGCATTTTGTTGGGCCCAAATGGTTCAAATGGCTCTGAGCACTATGGGACTCAACTGCTGAGGTCATAAGTCCCATAGAACTTAGAACTACTTAAACCTAACTAACTTAAGGACACCACACACATCCATGACCGAAGCAGGATCCGAACCTGCGACCGTAGCGGTTGCGCGGTTGCAGACTGTAGCGCCTAGAACCGCTCGGCCACTCCTGGCCGGCTGTTGGGCTCATCTGTACCACGCTGCATGGTGTCGTGGTTGCAAAGATGGACCTCACCATGACGTCGGGAGTGAAGCTGCGCATCATGCAGCCTATTGCGCAGATTTTGAGTAGTAACACGACGTGCTGTGGCTGCACGAAAAGCATTATTCAACATGGTGGCGTTTCTGTCAGGATTCCTCCGAGCCATAACCCGTAGGTAGCGGTGACTCACTGCAGTAGTAGCCCTTGGGCGGCCTGATCGAGGCATGTCATCGACAGTTCCTGTCTCTCTGTATCTCCTCCATGTCCGAACAACATCGCTTTGGTTCACTCCGAGACGCCTGGACACTTCCTTTGTTGAGAGCCCTTCCTGGTACAAAGTAACAATGCGGACGCGATCGAACCGTGGTACTGACCGTCTAGGCATGGTTGAACTACAGACAACATTACCCGTGTACCTCATTCCTGGTGGAATGACTGGAACTGATCGGCTGTCGGACCGCCTCCGTCTAATAGGCGCTGCTCGTGCAGAGTTGTTTACATCTTTGGGCAGGTTTAGTGACATCTCTGAAGAGTCAAACCGACTGTGTCTGTGACACAATATCGACAGTCAACGTCTATCTTCAGGAGTTCTGGGAACCTGGGTGATGCAAAACTTTTTGATGCGTTCTAGTTCAGCACGAGTTTGGAGTACGAGTTGGGAACACGAGTTATGTATGTGTCGAACTAGTATGGTGATCCATATTAACTATATTGTATAGTAAAATGACTGAAAATACACTGATATGCCAAAGAAACTGATATGGGCATGCGTATTCCAATACAGAGTTACGTAAACCAGCATTATACCGCGCTGCGGTCGGCAACGCCTATATAAGACGAGAAGTGTCTGGCGCAGTTGCTAGATCGGTTACTGCAGTTACAATGGTAGGTTATCACGATCGAAAGGAGTTTGAACTTGATGCTATAGTCGGCGCACGAGCGATGGGACCCAGCATCTCCGAGGTAGCGATGAAGTGGGGACTTCGGCACTCCCGATGGCCACCAGACTCTCGAGACACGAACATTATTAAGCGTATCTGGGACGTCTTGCAACGTGCTGTTCAGAAGATATTTGCATCCCTTCGTACTCTTACGGATTTATGAACTGTCCAGCAGGATTCATGGTCTCAGTTCCATTCAGCTCTACTTCAGACGTGAGTCGAGTTGATGCCACAATGTGCTGCGGCAGTGTAATACCAACAGGAGCCTTTGTGCTGGTGAGGTGTGAGTCATTGATATCGTCCGACAGGTAAGGCCGTGCACGAAAACAGTGTTCACAGAAACTCTGGAATCGACGCCGCAGAACTGTATTGGAACATATCAGTTCCACTCACAGGAGGAAGAAGAACTGATACTGCAAGACTCCGACCATGAGGCTGACACCATTGTCACTGACTTCACCCATGCAGAATGGATGGAGGGGTAGGTGGAGTCCATCCACCAGTCCTCTGTGCCGAACTGCGATCAAGAGGCTCCAGTGCAACCACTCAGTCGCTGCCTATGAACCATCACGACCTTATGGACCATGAACAGACTTCTTCGCCCACATGGGCTGAGGACGTCGAGACTGGACAGGACCATAATCAGGGGCCTGCTAATGTCTGAACCACTCCTGGAGGACTGTCGTCGAGGGGGGTTGGGAGGGAGGGGTGACATTGCTCGTCATGTCCGCTTCTGTACATCCTCACCATCGATAACCCTGCCCACCCACTAAACCACCAGGCTTACTGTTTGGACATCATGAATATCAACATGGTTAACTCCCCTGCCAAGCTCCAACTCCTGAGAAAAACAATATGAGCCACAGCAGTGGACTTGGCATTCCTGCAACAAACGCACTCCTGAACTTGTATGGTTATGCAACGTATGTGACGCCTAGTGGTCCCACAGACTCCAGTGTGGCCATTTTACTGTGCAATGGCATCGAAGCCACCAGCATCATGTGACTCCCCTCTTTTCGGGCATTAGCGCTCACAGCATTCGACAGTCGATTGTGTCCTTCATCCCAAGGACCAAATCCCGCACTTGACTCCTTGTGTGGGTCAGTCGCGGGAAGTTGGAGTTGGGTTGTTTGGGGGAAGAGACCAAACAGCGAGATCATCGGTCTCATTGGATTAGGGAAGGACGGGGAAGGAAGTCGGCTGTCCTCTTTCAAAGGAACCATCCCGGAATTTGCCTGGAGCGATTTAGGGAAATCACAGAAAACCTAAATGAGGATGGCCGGACGCGGGATTGAACCGTCGTCCTCCCGAATGCGAGTGACGCCTTCTCTGGAACTGCGTATCTTGATTCAACATCTTCACTTTTGCGACACACGGAATAGAATACACAGCAATAACTCTGGACACACACATCTTACCAGACATTCAGCGAGCCGACTGGATTGTATGTACATGTCAGGTCTCACACAGGGAGTAGTGACCACCGGACAATGACTTTATTTACAACTCTGGTAGAGTAACGGCCTTTAAAAGATGAATGTAACACACCTTTAGCACCCTGAGTGGCATCAGCAAGTCGCCGCGACATTGAACACCTGTGAATGACATCACACTATATACAGGGTGTTACAAAAAGGTACGGCCAAACTTTCAGGAAACATTCCTCACACACAAAGAAAGAAAATATGTTATGTGGACATGTGTCCGGAAACGCTTACTTTCCATGTTAGAGCTCATTTTATTACTTCTCTTCAAATCACATTAATCATGGAATGGAAACACACAGCATGAGAACTTACCAGCGTGACTTCAAACACTTTGTTACAGGAAGTATTTAAAATGTCCTCCGTTAGCGAGGATACATGCATCCACCCTCCGTCGCATGGAATCCCTCATGCGCTGATGCAGCCCTGGAGAATGGCGTATTGTATCACAGCCGTCCACAATACGAGCACGAAGAGTCTCTACATTTGATACCGGGGTTGCGTAGACAAGATCTTTCAAATGACCCCATAAATGAAAGTCAAGGGGGTTGAGGTCAGGAGAGCGTGGAGGCCATGGGATTGGTCCGCCTCTACCAATCCATCGGTCACCGAATCTGTTGTTGAGAAGCGTGAAAGGGTACAGTACCGCCCAACATTGAAAATAGGTACGAAATTCTTGTCAGAACAACACATTTTTTGTGTAAAAGTAACTCAATTTCAATTAATACAGCGAAGCCGGATACCAGTGTGGGAAAGAATGACAATTTATTTATTTAATTGATCACATGTGCACTCCCTCAAAATAAATCCCTACATCCAGTTTGGTGAGATCTGTGAAATGAATAAATGTATGGTCGTCTGCTAACCACAGATAGTGAATGGGAATATATGATCATCTTTGAGTCGATCCTTTGGCTACCTTTGGTGAGACCAAAGAGATGAAAATTTTACCAGAGCTTTGGGCGTCTGAAATGTGGCTGACCAATAAGGTAGCAAGGTGCTTCTCCCACTTCGACAGAGGTGCGAGAGAACCGGAATACGGCCATGTTTCGGCACTCTGGCGCTGAACCTTCTGCTGTAAAGACCTGTTTTTTTGTTGTGCTCCGTAATGAAAGTGTGGAGGCATGGTATGGATGTGGAATATTTAAGAGTAGTTAGAACTAATCATTTCTCTTTCCCAGGAACTTTTGTGGGGAAAATTACAAAGTGAGGCAGGTAATTTTAAGGGGATTGTAGTAAACCAACGGTCACAATGAGCCCACGTGTAGTTATAAGTTGAGATACTAGCGTGTGTACAATAAGCTGAAATATTTAAGAATTAATAGCGTGTGTACAATAAGCTGAAATATTTAAGAAATAGCGTGTGTATTATAAGTTGAAGTATTTAAGAAATATCATTCCGTGTGACGCTAAATTTAAACTCTGAGAGAGAATCAAGGTGAGTCGGCCGTTTTTCCAGCAACGCCACTTGGCTTGCATTGCACAGGAAGACGTGCGTTTATCTCCAGAGTTCACAGTAGGAAAGTAGAATTACAAAGTGGGGCAGTGTCGTGTGAAACTGGGATAGATATTGATTGAAGTGGGAAAGCGGAAAGTGATGATGTTGTAACAGTTCTTTGTGTTGTATATCATATTGTTGTGTTGTATATGTCATGTAATTTGGGTATGTGTGTTTTGCATGGGGGTAGCAAGGTAGTTTCGAAAGATTTGTGGGTATGCCTGTTCCTTCTGTATCGCTCGATCTGGAGGAAAGATTCGTGAGGATGATTGTGAGAGACGAAGTGTGAGGTATAATAAAAGATCCACCATCCGATCCAGGGAGTGCACTGTTGCGGTAAATAGATTACGAGACCATAGTATAGAGATTCACTAACGTAAAGCCATGCCCACTGGGCGGAATTTCTCATGTGATTTTGTTGTAGGTTGTAGAATTTGTGTGTTTAGGAATAAATCAAATAGTGAAAAGAAAGAGATTGGTGGCCTTTTTCATTAAATTGTATGTTGTCATAATGTCCCGAATTTATATAAAAGCCGTTAAATCAAAGACAAAAAGTAAATGTGGTATTGCCAGTGCGTAGTGTGCAGTCAGAGTTCTATAAATCACTGATAGTCAGATGCGTGTTTCCGTTGCGTATTATTCATGCAGGAGGATAATTTGTAACTAAATAGTAAGATACGAGAATTCATGTTGCTCGATAAATTAAGGAAGAATCCACTCGCTTGGCAAACCACTCATCTTGCAGGCCTGACTGCTTGATGCCACAGTATGAGAAAGGCAAGTGGGTGCCTCTCAAGCGTACGAACACTTCGACTGAAATGT
Source organism: Schistocerca nitens (assembly GCF_023898315.1). Taxonomy (NCBI): domain Eukaryota; kingdom Metazoa; phylum Arthropoda; class Insecta; order Orthoptera; family Acrididae; genus Schistocerca; species Schistocerca nitens. Next base: position 7,856,107 of record NC_064619.1, on the reverse strand, counting down.
GCAGGAACTCCATCGTGCATGAACCACATGTTGTGTCGTACTTGTAAAGGCACATGTTCTAGCAGCACAGGTAGAGTATCCCGTATGAAATCATGGCGGTGAATCGAGGAAGTACAGTACATACTGACGAAACTAAAATGAGCTCTAACATGGAAATTAAACGTTTCCGGACACATGTCCACATAACATATTTTCTTTCTTTGTGTGTGAGGAATGTTTCCTTGAAGTTTGGCCGTACCTTTTTGTAACACCCTGTATAGCTATAGTTCATTCTTTCCTGATAGGGTAAAAGCGGTGGTGACAAGTAGAGATAGATTTGACTTTCGTTTCTGTCCCTCTCGTCCTTTTCTTTTAACTTAAATACGAAGATAGGCGCACAACAAGAAGCGGTTAGTAACTGATAAGGCAACCGCTCGAAAAAAGTGGTAACTCGCGAGATTTCAAAACGAGAGCCCGCGAGATCGAATCAACGGGGCCATGGAAATTTTTCAGTATGCATTTACGCTGGCCTTCATGTCTAAATAATGTGAAGATACTCCAGGAACGACATATGGTTAGGATTCCACTTACAGTAGGATTACAGGGATACGTTAATAGACTGCGAGTCGACGAAGTAGCTTTATCTTACTTTTAAAGAGAAAGAAAGCTTCCATTAATTACATCAATTTCAAATTTTTCCCAAATCTTTCTGCAATTCCTTATAATCGTCGAACAAAGACACAATCTTGTACACAGCAGCTTCGTCAGTGAGAAACCTTCCAGACCTGCTGATCCTACCTGGTGAGTCGTATTAAACATCCTTGGATCACACCGGACGTGCCTTTCGTTTCTGCGGAACATTCACCGTCCAGTAGAGAGTGTTAGGTTCAATTATCGTAACACTCGTCGTCTAATCAAGTGTTTACGAAGTTAATCCGTGTGGTCCCATCTTGATTAGTAGTCGACTGTGTGACAATGTCGAGTGCCTTTCGGATTCTGCGAGAACTAAGTCCACCACTTCAGTGGCATTTAACGTTTACAGTTGTCATTTAAGACTAAAGCAAACTGTTTTTCACATGAACAGTTTATCCCGAAGTCGAGCTGATTCTTTGAGAGGAGCTTGTCTTCCTCCACGAACGCCGTGTTCGAGCTTAGAGTATGTTTTAGGACCTACATAGGGAGAAACGTTTATCATAATAAAATAAGGGAAATCACAGTTCGCACGGAAAGATATAGGTGTTCGTTTTCTTCCGCGCTGTTCCAGATTGGAATAACAAAGAATTATCGTGAAGGTGGTTCGATGAACCCACTGCCGGGCACTTAAGTGTCATTCGCAGTGTTTCCATGTAGATGTAGATCTAGATGTCGAGGTTATTTGCGAGACAGAACGTTTTGAATTGCCAAAGTGCTGGCTTCTACAACGGATCATCCGTCGTTGGAAGTAATTTGTGGCACTGAACAATGAATACCTGGAGAGCAAGTTCAGTGGGCGCAGTTAGTTACCTGTTTCGCAGATCATTTGAATGATTATTTTATCGAAATGATGTGGAACGAGATGTATACATAATTAGTGTTAAAATAAATGAACACATCATTGTTAGGATTCCGTGCCTCAGTCGGTAGAAAAAAAAACCCTAATCGAGTGACATTGTTGTCAGTCTGTCTGTCTGTCTGTCTGTCTGTCTGTCCGACTGTTAAACAACCTTTTTCTCCGGAAGGGGTAGACGTATTAAGTCTAAACTTATTTCACACACTAAAATCTAGAATTTCTTGCTGATGTAAGAAACTGAAGTTTCTACGTCAATGCAGTCATAAGAAACAGCCATTTATGTCTCATATTTCGATGCTCGCAAACAGGTAGATCTAGTTATCTACAATCATGAAATGTACCAAGAAGCAATGTTTCACCGTACCAGTAAAGGAAAAAAAACCTAAAAATGATAATTTGTAATTATATAACACAAAAATTTTTTTGTCATTTGTTATCCTATTGTCTGTCTGTCCTTCCGTCTGTTAAGAGCCCCTTTTTTCATGAACACGTAGGTTTATCATGTTAAAATTTATGTCACATACTAAGATCTATGGTCTCTTGGCGATGTAATAAACGTTACCTTCTGACTCAAAGCAATCAAAAAATACTGCCATTTATGTCACATATTTGGATACTCGCAAATTCACTCATCAACACCTGTGGCGCACTTCCCGTTGACCTAGAATCGTGATACTTGGCAAGAAGCAATGCTTCACAGTACAACAAACGAAAAAAAAAACGAAAATGAAAAATAGTTCTTTTCTCATTTGTTATCTGACTTCAAACTTGGAATTAAAACATTCTCGAAACACTTGGAACTCGCGGAATCGACATCTTGGCAGTATCAATGTCAATGACAGGCAAAAATCATCGCGATTCTAGATTCTCGGGGTGGATAACTGTCTATATAAATAATTTTGCACTGAAACTTCAGAGTTCGAGTCCTCACACTGGCCAGTGTTTTAGATCTAGCCACGAAGCTACCCTTAACAGATAGGTTTTTTTTTCTTTGCTGGCCACTAGTTCCTAATAGAAATTCCTTCATGGAATTGAGGGAGTTGTCCAGTTAATTTGCTTAGATAATATAATTAATAAGTTGATGGCTACCACACGTAGGTACTCAAGTCTTGTGTTAGTAGCAAATTCGGAATGGTGTGAAATGTCGTTACGTACCATAACATGTTACTGGTATTCAGTGACGCCACATAGCGTCTCTCAGAGTGGATAGAGGCAAAACACTGATTCGCCGCATGCACGTAACTTTCCTGTGTTTTGAGCAACTGTGCTCTTTCGCTGCTGTCCCCTTCGTAACGCCGTACCTCTCTCTCGCTTCTCTTTAGCTGTCGTAGCGGACCTGCCAGCTGCTAGCCCGGTGGGGGCGTCAGGAACAGAAAGAATATCAGATGAGCGACCCGGGCTGCGGTTCGTTCGTTGCGATGCCTCTCGCGTCGCTCTCAGACAAGTGCCTCGCTGCGGTGAAAGATGCCAGTCGAGGAGTCTCTTTGGGTCGAAGTGAATGCAGACGACGAATGCAAGAATTAAGTCAGTCGGACTGATAGCGTACATGAGCACAGAAATTCAAAGAGAGAGAGAGAGAGAGACAGAGCTCAGAAATAGAAACGCCAGACCAATAAACTACTTGGCAATAAAGCGATTTGCCGACGCTATAAAAACAGAGACGATTGGTACATTGAAATTCCAGGAATAATTTCTAAACGCTACTCGTGCCACACGTCAGCAGACGCTTCCGAATTCGCAGTATCTCAAAACAGCCTTCTCAAATCAGTTCACAAAAAACAAAACAAAAAACAAAAAGAAATCCGGTTCCTTCCTTTTCCCGTTTTCAGGACAAATTCTGCGATGCACAAATTGCCGCTGCCATTTATAACGTATTCAAACTTGAATGCCCGTGGTCTAGGGGTAGCGTCTTTGATTTATAATCAAAATGTCTTCGATCCCGGGTTCGAATCCCACCGCTGCTTAAATTTCGATTAATAATCAGCATTGACGGCAGAAGACTTCCGGTATAAGAAGTCACCCTCATTCCGCCAACGGCCTTGTCAAAGAGGGCGGAGGAGCGAACAGAGGTTCAGGGCACTCTCTTGTCCTAGTGGTGGGACACTGCCCCTAAAGGCGGAAGGATCAGCGATGATCAACGGCAAGAGGGTGCAGAAGGCAATGGAGACCATTGCATTAATGACACGTAACGTGTATCCCCAGGATATGTGGCCTGTTTTGAAGAAGTGTCGTGATGTTCTCTCCATTGGCAAAAGATTTCGGAATAGTCTCCCATTCGGATCTCCGGCAGTGGACTGCCAATGTGGAGGTTCGATGAGAAAAAGATTGAATAATCAACGGAAGGACAACGTTCTACGAGTCGGGGCGTGGAATGTCAGAAGCTTGAGTATGGTAGGAAAACTATAAAATCTGAAAAGTGAAATGTAAAGGCTCAACCTAGATACAGTATGGGTCAGTGAAGTCGAATGGAAAGAAGACTGCTGTAGTTTGTTGTGGGGTTGTTAAACACAGAGGGCTACGGCGGGGATGAAACCTCTCCAACGTTAGGCGAAAGTAACCTGCAAGTGATGTGTCACAGCCCAGTAGCATACGAAGGGGTATTCAAGAAGAAATGCAACACTTCTTTTTCTGAAAGCATGTTGGTTTTATTCGGGATTCCGATTTACAATATTATTCACCACTTTTTTCGCAACAATGCCCTATTTTTCAACATAATCTCCGTTCAATGCGAGCCCTAACGCCCCCTTACTCGTAGGGCCTGTATGTCATCACGGTAGCCAGCCGGGGTGGCCGAGCGGTTCTAGGCGCTACAGACTGCAACCGCGCGACCGCTACGGTCGCAGGTTCGAATCCTGCCTCGAGCATTGATGCGTTTGATGTCCTTAGGTTAGTTAGGTTTAACTAGTTCTAGGGGACTGATGACCTCAGAAGGTAAGTCCCATAGTGCTCAGAGCCATTTGAACCATATTTTTGTCTTCACGGTACCACTCTACTGGTGGGCGTCGGAGCCAACGTCTCGCTGCATCGATAACCTCTCCATCCCCCACGTACTTCTTCCAGCGAAGTGAATCCTTCATTGCGTCAAAGAGATGGAAGTCGGAAGGTACGAGAGCCAGGCTGTAAGGTGGATGAGGAAGTGTCCAATTAAGATCAGTGAGCTTCTCTCGAGTACGCAGACTTCTGCATCTACATGGGTGTGCAAATCACATTTAAGTGTCTGGCAGAGGGTTCATCGAACCACCTTCACAATTCTCTACTGTTCCAATCTCGTATAGCGCTCGGAAAGAACGAACACCTAAATCTTTCCATTCGAGCTCTGATTTCCCTCATTTTATCGTGGCGATCGTTTCTCCCTATGTAGGTCGGTGCCAACAAAATATTTTCGCATTCGGAGGAGAAAGTTGGTGGTTGGAATTTCGTGAGAATATTCCTTAGCAACCAGAAACGCCTTTCTTTTAATGATTTCGAGCCCAAATCCTGTATCATTTCTGTGACACTCTCTCCCGTATTACGTGATAATACAAAACGTGCTGCCTTTCTTTGAACATTTTCGATATACTCTGTCAGTCCTATCTGGTAAGGATCCCACACCGCGCAGCAGTATCCTAAAAGAGGACGGACAAGCGTACTGTACGCTCCTTAGTAGGTCTGTTACATTTTCTGAGTGTCCTGCTAATAAAATGCAGTCTTTGGTTAGCCTTCCCTCACAACATTTTCTGTGTGTTCCTTCCAATTTAAGTTGATTTCAATTGTAATTCCTAGGTACTTAGTTGAATTTACGGTCTTTATATTTGACTGATTTATCGTGTAACCGAAGTTTAACGAATTCCTTTTAGCACTCATGTGGATGACCTCACACTTTTCGTTATTGAGGGTCAACTGCCTACTTTCGCACCAATCGTATATATTTCGTAAATCGTTTTGCAATTTGTTTTGATCTCCTGATGACTTTATTAGTCGATAAACGACAGTGTCATCTGCAAACAAGCTAAGACGGCTCCTCAAATTGTCTCCCAAAACGTTTGCATAGATAAGGAACAGCAAAGGTCCTATAGCACTACCTTGGGGAACGGCAGAAATCACTTCTGTTTAACTCGATGACTGTCCGTCAGTTACTATGAACTGTGACTTCTCTGAGAGGAAGTCACAAATCCAGTCATATATCTGAGATGATATTCCATAGGCATGCAATTTCAATGTAAGCTGTTGGTGTGGTACAGTGTCAAAAGCCTTCCGGAAATCCAGAAATACGGAATCGATGTGAAATCCCTTGTCAATATCACTCAACACTTCATGCGAATAAAGAGCTAGTTGTGTCTCATAGGAATGATGTTTTGTACACCCATGTTGACTGTGTGACAATAGACCATTTTCTTCGATGTAATTCATAATGTCTGATCATAATATATGTTCCAAAATCCTGCTGCATATCGACGTTATTGATATAGGCCTGTAATTAAGTGGATTATTGCCACAACCTTTCTTGAATATTGGTGTGACCTGTGCAACTTTCCAGTCTTTGGGTACGGATGTTTCGTCGAGCGAATGGTTGTGTATGATTGGTAAGTATGGGGCTAATGCATCAGCATACTCTGAAAGGAACCTGACTGGTATACAGTCTGGACCAGAAGACTTGCTTTTATTAAGTGACTTAAGTTGCTTCACTACTCCGAGGATATTTACTTCTACGTTAGTCATGTTGGCAGCTGTTTTCGATTCGACTTCTGGAATATTTACTTCGTCGCCTTTTGTGAAGGCGTTTCGGGAGGCTGTGTTTAGTAACTGTGCTTTGGCAGCACTGTTTTGATAGTATCTCCATTGTTATCGCGCAGAGAAGGCATTGATTGTTTCCTGCCGCTAACATACTTCACATACGACAAGAATCTCTTTGGATTTTCTGCCAGGTTTCAAGACAAAGTTTCGTTGTGGAAACTGTTATAAGCATATCGCATTGAAGACCGCGCTAAATTTCGAGCTTCTGTAAAAGATCGCCAATCTTGGGGTTTTTGCGCCTGTTTGAATTTGGCATGTTTGTTTCGTTGTTTCTGCAACAGTGTTCTGACCCGTTTTATGTACCACGGAGGTTCAGCTCCGTCGTTTGTTAATTTATTTGCATAAATGTTTCAATTGCTGCCGATACTATTTCTCTGAATTCAAGCCACATCTGGTCTACACTTATATCATGAATTTGGAATGAGAGGAGATTGTCTCTCACGAAGGCGTTAAGTGAATTTTTATATGCTTTTTTGAATAGGTATATTTTTCGTTTTCACAGAGAAGTCGAATTCCGTTTGCATTTTTGTGGCGACGAACAGGCTGATGCTACTTATAATCCGTCTTGATTGCAAAATTTTTATTCATATGACCGGTTTCGGTTAATCTAGAACCATCTTCAGATCTGATATGTCGGTTACAAGAGTAACCCGTCCAAATCCAGCAACTTTCGCATGCTGTGTCACATGTTTTTATTCATATGACCGTTCCGGTTAATCTAGAACCATCTTCAGATCTGATATTTCGGTTACAAGAGTAACCCGTCCGAATCCAGCAACTTTCGCATGCTGTGTCACGTGTTTTTATTCATATGACCGGTTTCGGTTCATCTAGAACCATCTTCAGATCTGATATTTCGGTTACATTCACATGCTGTGTCACATGTTTTTATTCATATGACCGGTTTCGGTTCATCTAGGACCATCTCCTGTAACTGAAATATCAGATCTGAAGATGGTTCTAGATGAAGCAAAACCGGTCATGTGAATAAAATTTTTGCAATCAAGACGGATTATAAGTAACATTGTAAAATTCACTGATTGCTGCTATCCTATTAGACATAATGTCTGTTTTTTGCAAAGAACAGGTTGGTGTAGTTCCTTCAGTTCCCTGAGGGCAACACAATACAGTACCAAGCGTTACCCGTGTATGTATTTATCCTTTCTCTGCCTATCTGCTCCTGCCCCTCTCTTTGTCCACTTCGTCCTTCCACTTTCTCTGTCCATCTACTGCCCCCTACACTACATCTACATCTACATCTACACCTGCAACTACATTAATGATCTGTAACTCGCACTTAAATGTTTAGCAGAGGATTCATCGAATCCCTTGCACAATAAACAACTATTATTCCATTCTCGAACAGCGCGTGGAAAAAATTAACACCTATATCTTTCCGTGCGGGCTCTCATTTCCCTTATTTTATCACAACCATCGTTTCTCCCCATGCAGGCCGGCGTCAACAAAATATTTTCGCATTCGGAGGGGAAAGTTGGTGATTGAAATTTCGTGAGAAGATCCCGGCACAACGATGTCTGTTTTAATAATATCCACCGCAAATCCTGTATCATTTCCGTGACGCCCTCTCCCCTGTTTCTCGATAAAACGAAACGAGGCTGGTGGTTCTTATTCCTACAGTACTTCTTGACAGAGTGTAACTAATATGTGTACCAAACTTGACTGAAATCGTTGCAGGCGTTTAGGATGAGCTTCTTACCCGCGATTTTGTCGGCCTACACACTTGCTAAATATACTGAAGCGCAAAGAAACTGGTATAGGCATGCACATTCAAACACGGAGATATGTGAACAGATAGAATATGGCGATGTGATCGGCAACGCCTATATAAGACAACAAGTATCTGGCCCAGTTGTTAGATTTGTTACTGCTGCTACAATGGCAGATTGTCAAGATTCAAGTGAGTCTGAACGTAGTTTTAAAGTCTGGGCACGAACAATGGGACACAGTATCTCCGAGGCAGCGATGAAGTGGGTATTTTCCCGTACGACTATTTCATGAGTCTACTGCGAATATCAGGGATCCGATAAAACATCAAATCTCCGACATCGCTGCGACCGGAAAAAGAACCTGAAAGGACGACATCAGCGACGACTGAAGAGAATCGTTCAACATGACAGAACTGCAAGCCTTCCGCAAATTTCTGCAGATTCCAACGCTGGGCCATCAACAAGTGTCAGAATGCGAACCATTCAACGAAACGTCATCGACGTGAGCTTTCGGAGCCGAAGGCCCACTTGTGTAGCCTTCATGACTGCACGACACAAAGTTTTACGCCTCGCCTGGGCCTGTCAACACCGACATTGGACTGTTGCTAACTGGGAACATGTTGCCTGGTCGGACGAGTCTCGTTTCAAATTGTATCGAGCAGATGGACGTGTACGGGTATGGAGACAACCTCATGAATCCATGGATCCTTCATGTCAGCAAGGGACTGTTCAAGCTGATGGAGGGTCTGCAATGGTGTGGGGCGTGTGCTGTTCGAGTTATATGGGATCGCTGATACGACTCTGACAGGTGACACGGACGTAAGCATTCTGTCAGATCACCTGCATACTTTGACGTCCATTCTGCATCCCGACGGACTCTGACAATTCCAGCAGGACAATGCGACAGCCGACACGTCCAGAATTGCTACAGAGTGGCTCCAGGAACCGCCCTGCAGGATTCATGGTGTCAGTTGCCTGCAGCACTATTTGCGACATTAGTGGAGCCCATGCCACGTCGTGTTGAGGCACTTCTGCGTGCTCGAGGGGGCCCTACACGACATTTGACAGGTGTACCAGTTTCTTTGGCTCTTCAATGTATATTTCACATATATTTAACACATGTCACACGTATTGAATGTAGGTCATGAAAGGGTGAAGTCACCCATATCAGCACTAAAAGCAATCCGCTAAATTTCGGTTACACAATAAATCACACAAATCTAAAGGCAGTAAACTCAGGTAAATACGTAGGGATTATAGTTTGGAGTAACCTAAATTGGAAAGATCACATAGGTAATTTCGTGGAGAAAAAAACCAAAGAATGTGATTTATTGGCAGAAAACTGAGAAAATGTAACAGGTCGACTAAATAGACTGCTTAGACTATTCTTGTGCGCATTTCTTCTGGAGTACTGCTGTGTGGTGAGTGATCCGCATAAGGTAGGATTGACGGTGGTCATCGAAAAAGTTCAAAGAAGGACAACTCGTTTTCTATTAAAGCGAAATAAGGGATAGAGTGTCATGGATATGATACACGAAATGGGCTGGCATTCATTAAGACAAAGAAGGTTTTAGCTGCTGCAGGACCTTCTGATGAAATTTCGATCACCTGTTCTCTCCTCAGAGTGTGAAAATATTGGCGTCCACCTATGTATGGATAAATGATTATCATAATAATATAAAAGAAATCAGAGCTCGCACGGAAAGATTAAAATGTTCGTTTTTCCCTTGGTATGTTCGGGGGTGGATCGGTAGAGAAGTAGCTTAAAGGTGGTTCGACGAACCGTCTGCCAGGCATTTAAGGTACAATGACGTAATTTTTCTGGAACATTCATTGGTATGTTTGCATGCTGTCTGCAAATTATGTCACGAATACAGTTAGCAGAAAAGAAGTAGTTAATTAAAACATTCTGTTTCGTGCGGCAGTTTTACTGCATAAACAGTAAAAAAAGTGGTAGGCGATAATCTTTCTTCTTTTCGTCATTTGGTGAGGGGATCAGTGAGTAAACGTTTCTTAATGGTTTGAAATTATGTGTAAAGTTTGTTGCAAGTCTCTAAGTGCTCCCAGTCTCAAATACTGGATGGCTAAAGGTGAGTGGTTCTTACCCCCACGGCGATTCTTTCCAGACAGTAAGTGATGTGTGTACCATGTTTGGTTGAATGCGGTCCAGTGGTTTAGGAGGAGATGTGGAACTATACGTACATCCATTTTTACAATTTACATGTATTACTAATCAGAAACGAGCATCCGAGTAAAAAAAAAAGCTTAACCTCCTCGCTAATTAGATTTGTTTGAAAACGTGGCATGTGATGGTTTTTCAAACAAAATACTATAAAACGTCAAAACCTTTTGGTTTTCAGTTAATTACAACGTCCAGTCTCTCGCTCAGTTATGTATACTAGAATGAATTTTTCACTCTCCAGCAAAGTGTACACTATAGTGAAACTTCCTGACGAACTATTTTTGTAAAATGCAGTTTTAAGACGCCGTACTAATGAACAGTATGAGTTGTGATATTTCAGACTATGTGCATGAACGCGAGACTTGATAGGTGTGTGAATGACCGAGTTCTGTATTCAAGTAACTACCTTAAAATGATAAAGTTTTTCTTATGAAATTTAACTTTACTTGAGACAAGGGATCGTAATAACATCGCCATATATTTCGCAGCTTGTTACTTTTATCTCACACTATGCCATACTGTGTGTTAAGTCAAGTGTTTTATGCACATTTCCGACACATATTTCCCTTTCCAAGTGACTATTATTACCACCGAATCTGAGTCAGTTAATCTCATCCAGCATACTCCCATTGCCAGTACCCTGAAAACTGGGTCTAAAAGATGGTGTATTTACGAAGGAGCGTGAGGTTCACATCTTTAAATTGAGGCTCACTCTTGTATCCGTATTTGCTTACGAATGAATTTGTTTTCTGAGAGGTTCCGCCTTGAGCAAAAGCAATTTGGTCTTCTTTTCTACCCAGACATGTTCCGATTCAGTGACAGCATTAACAATGGGTTTTATTATTCACTTTGTATTAAATAACAGGAAAAATTGCTTTTTACTATCTGCACAGATACTAAATTATCCACAAAAATGAGAACAGAGAAATTTTTTATTTACGTTGCTAAAGCGTGATGTCTTTTCTGTGCCTTACTTTACAATGCATTATACCTTTTTTAAGTTTATCCTCGGCAACCATAGAGAACTTAATATAGAAAATATATTTACAACGAAAATTTATAACTGGGTGTGTTAGACTGTTGTGGTTAAACTTATTGTATTCTTCGTGTGTCTCTGTGTGTGTGTGTGTGTGTGTGTATGTTTGGTTCGTCTGACAGTTCTTTGAGGGCAGAGAACAAAGTTACAGTGCAGAGAACTTTGTATTTATTTATTATTTCTTTTCCTCTCTTCTTCGTTAAACCCTAGTCTTCCTGTCTTTCTACTTTTCTTCCTTCTTTCCCTCTATTAAGTCTTCTTAAACTATTAGTTTGCCGGCCGAAGTGACCGTGCGGTTAAAGGCGCTGCAGTCTGGAACCGCAAGACCGCTACGGTCGCAGGTTCGAATCCTGCCTCGGGCATGGATGTTTGTGATGTCCTTAGGTTAGTTAGGTTTAACTAGTTCTAAGTTCTAGGGGACTAATGACCTCAGCAGTTGAGTCCCATAGTGCTCAGAGCCATTTGAACCATTTTTGAACTATTAGTTTCTGTGGAGGCTGTTGTTACATTTGAGAATTCTTAGGTCAGCAAAACCTTTTTTTGTGAAAGGATGTTGATTTTATTCAGGATTCCAGTTGTAAGTAGGCTGTTTAGGCTTTTATATTGGTAACGCCACGTAGCGCTCAATATGAAAATCACTGGCTGTGCTGTGTGCAGTCTGTGGCTGGGTGGCATTGTTGTAATATTCGCTATTGTAGTGTTGGGCTGTTGGTCGTTAACAGCGCGTAGCGTTGCGCAGTTGGAGGTGAGCCGCCAGCTGTGGTGGATGTGAGGAAGTGAGACGGCGGATTTTTGAGAGCGGATGATCTGGACGTGTGTCCATCAGAAACAGTACATTTGTAAGAATGGATGTCATGAAGTGCTATATATATTAAGACTTTTGAACACTATTAAGGTAAATACATTGTTTGTTCTTTATAAAAATCATTCATTTGCTAACTATGCCTATCACTAATTAGTGCCTTCAGTAGTTAGAATCTTTTATTTAGCTGGCAGTACTGGCGCTCGCCGTATTGCAGTAGTTCGAGTAACGAAGATTTTTGTGAGGTAAGTGATTTGTGAAAGGTATAGGTTATTGTTAGTCAGGGCCATTCTTTTGTAGGGATTATTAAAAGTCAGATTGCGTTGCGCTAAAAATATTGTGTGTCAGTTTAGTGTTGATCAGAATAGGTAAAGAGCGAAATGTCAGTACGTTCAGTTTTGCTCAGTTGTTTGAAAATCAAATAATGTAAGAGATTTACCAGCACAGTAATTCACTAATTTTTCTAAGGGGACGTTTCACAGTACACCATTTTATGCGAACCCTTTTGGCCAGAAAATCCTATTTTTCAACATCATCTCCGTTAAGTGTGACAGACTTACTCCACCTTGTGTATTAAACTGGGGACCTAGAAACGACGAAGAGGTTTCGTCCCGCCATAGACCTCAGTGGTACACAACCTCACAACAGGCCACAGCAGTCGACCCACCTCACCGGCGCCCCACACCGAACCCAGGGTTATTGTGTTGTTATACCGCCAGGGGAACACCCCACCCCCCGGGAACGTCTCACACCAGACGAGTGTAACCCCAAATGTTTGCGGGTAGAGTAATGATGGTGTACACGTACGAGGACACAGTGTTTGCGCATCAATCACCGACATAGTGTAAGTGAGGCGGAATAAGGGGAACCAGTCCGCATTCGCCGAGACAGATGGAAAACCGCCTTAAAAACCATCCACAGGATGGCCGGGACACCGGACCTCGACACTAACCCGCCTGGTCTTTCCACTCGGGAAGCAGCGCGTTAGACCGGGCCGGGCGGGCAACTACGCCACCTTACTAAGAAGGCCTGTGTGCCCGCGTGGTGCCAGTCTCTTGGTAGACGTCGCAGCCAACATCTTGCTGCATCAATAATCTCCCAGTTATCCACATACTGCTTTTCGCCGAGTGCATATTTCATTGGGCCAAGCAGATGCTAGTTGTAAGGTGTGATATCCGGGCTGTAGGGTGGATGAAGAAAAGCAATCCAACAAAGTTCTTTGAGCTACTCTCGGGTGAGGCCCTGCGTTGTCATGGACAAGGAGAAGTACGGTTCCATTCTGGTGGCGACCAACACGCCAAGTCGTTTCTTCAGTTTTCTGCGTGTAGCACAATATACTTGAGAGATTACCGTTGCACGTTAACGGAGGATGTCAACATATCCTTCAGAGTCCCAGAATACCGTCGCCATGTTTTTTTCCGGCTTTGAGTGCAGCTTTGAACTTTTTCTTCGGAGGAGATGTGGTGTGGCACCACTCCATGGATTGCCGTTTTGTTTCCGATTAGAAGTTCAACGGCTATGACGATGTTCACCAAACGATTTTTACGATAGGCCTCATAACGCATAGGCTGTTCCGCACAGATGTCCCTTTGTTGCTTTTTATGGTCTTCTGTTCAAAATGGTTCAAATGGCTCTGAGCACTATGGGACTCAACTGCTGTGGTCATAAGTCCCCTAGAACTTAGAACTACTTAAACCTAACTAACCTAAGGACAGCACACAACACCCAGCCATCACGAGGCAGAGAAAATCCCTGACCCCGCCGGGAATCGAACCCGGGAACCCGGGCGTGGGAAGCGAGAACGCTACCGCACGACCACGAGATGCGGGCGGTCTTCTGTTAGGCGACGAGAAACACAGAGGGCACACACCTTTGGGTACATTAACTGGTAGACGAGAGTGTCAGCACTACCAACAGACACACCCAGTTGTGGAGCGAGGTATCTGGTTGTGATCCGTCGATCACCTCGAACGAGTGTCCCCCCTCGATCCAACATCGTAAGTACACTACTGGCCATTAAAATTGCTACACCAAAAAGAAATACAGATGATAAACGGGTATTCATTGGACAAATATATTACACTAGAACTGACATGTTATTACATTTTCACGCAATTTGGGTGCATAGATCCTGAGAAATCAGTAGCCAGAACAACCGCCTCTGGCCGTAATAACGGCCTTGATACGCCTGGGCATTGAGTCAAACAGAGTTTGGATGGCGTGTACAGGTACAGCTGCCCATGCCTTCAACACGATACCACAGTTCATCAAGACTAGTGGCTGTCGTATTGTGACGAGCCAGTTGCTCGGCCACCATTGACCAGACGTTTTCAGTTGGTGAGAGATCTGGAGAATGTGCTGGCCAGTGCAGCAGTCTAACATTTTCTCTATCCAGATAGACCCGTACAGGACCTGCAACATGCGATCGTGCATTATCCTGCTGAAATGTAGCTTTTCGCAGGGATCGAATGAAGGGTAGAGCCACGGGTCGTAAGACATCTGAAATGTAACGTCCACTGTTCCAATGCGAACAACAGGTGACCGAGACGGGTAACCAATGGCACCCCATACCATCACGCGCGGTGGTACGCCAGTATGGCGATGACTCAGCGTGCTTTTCTTCACTGCCAGGTATCCGTAGACATTCTTCATGAGCCTGTGAATATCTACGATGCTCCGGTTTTGCGCCAAAAGAAACTCAGTGACAACGCTCTGCTTGGAATCCACCTCCGTTACAGAAACCATTTTGAACACTACATATAGTGCCGCCCGCTATCCGGACTTCATGATACTGTAGGGGCTGAAGCAAGAATATCCCAAAATGTCCTACAAAAGATTCTGCATTTTTTCACCTAGAACTGGCCGAGGAAAGAAATGTGTTCTGTGGTGTCACCGCCAGACACCACACTTGCTAGGTGGTAGCTTAAATCGGCCGCGGTCCATTAGTACATGTCGGACCCGCGTGTCGCCACTGTCAGGATCGCAGATCGAGCGCCACCACACGGCAGGTCTCGAGAGACGGACTAGCACTCGCCCCAGTTGTACGACGACGTTGCTAGCGGCTACACTGACGAAGCATTTCCCTCATTTGCAGAGAGACAGTTAGAATAGCCTTCAGCTAAGTCCATGTCTACGACCTAGCAAGGCGCCATTAGCCTTAGATAGCTTGTATCTAAAGAGTCTCACTTGTATCGCCACAATCTCCAGATGTCTCATCAAGAACGATGTATACAAAGGATGGATTAAAGTTAAGTAGTCCAGAAGCTACGTACTTTTCTTTATAGCATTCATTACGTATCCTGTTTCAGACCTCACTCCATCCTTCGTGAGTTAGCGCGTGCATCTTGGCCGCCTCTTTCAATTAGTGTGCGTAGTGTTGGCAAGTCTGCCGACACTACATGTTCCATTACTTATTGAACGCCCCTAGTAGTAATTGAAGAAAACTACCAAATGCAAAAAGCCATAATAGAAGGACAAGAAATAATAAACGAATACACATCCTTTTACAACGGAACTCTGTCTTCTGTCCTCAAAGTGGAACTATCAGGTTAGTTAAGTCCAGAAGCAAACACGCACACGCACAATCCTTCACATCGAAATAAAATAAATTCAACCACAACAGTCTAACATTATCAGTCGTAAATTTTCGATGTAAATATGCCTTGTGTACGAAGTTATGTATGGTTGCAGATGGCGAGCTATTAAATAAATACAGGTACAACGCAAAATACAATAAACCACAGAAATTACGGCATGTATTAATAACATATGTAAAAATATTCGTGAGTAGTTTACTGAAAACTGTAATTCCATCTGACAAATAGTAAAAAACAGTTTATCCTGTTATTTCATAGAAAGCAAATAAAACTTGCAAATAAACATTTCTGGATAGGGAAGAAGAAAAAAATGTATTTCCTCAACGCGGAAGCTATCCAAATAGAAATTTATACGATACAGCTGCTGCAGTATCAAAGCCGCTTCATGATACGCCAACGTTTGTTGCTGTACGTATTATTAGCAGGCTGCAATGACATTTACATGCCTAATTATGCACACACGTCTCGTGACGAGATGTATGGATAGGGAAAGGCTCTCACGTTGCATGTTCTCCCACCCTCTTCCTCATATCTGTTCATGTCGGGCCTGAGCAAATAGTTTCCAGTTTTTTGTTTTTATCCGTCGAAGTAGTCATTTTGAGGTGCTCAGAAAGCTTTCTTGTTTTGATCTAACAGCCTATTGACTCATTGTTTAATATGGACACGCTATCCTGAGATGTGATAAACTTTACTTTTGCAGCTGTTCATGACTATACGGTTTGAATACAATTATTAATTTTGTCTATCAATGAATTTTCATGCCATCTGAATATATGACTAGGAATCGAACAGGAAAGTTATTCTCTTTGGTAGGTGTCAATACTTGGAATTTAAAAGAATTGAACACGCATGGTTTCTTTACTGTTAGCGTGTGTGAAAAGACGAAGAAGTTTCTCATCTATCCTTGGAAACGAATACTTTGACTCCTTAGTAACGCCTTCTTGTCAGAGCCCAGTCACATAAACGTGAGGCCATACTTCTTAGAGTCAGTTGACTGCTTCTTCTTCGAAATTCGATCTTCCCGACCTACTTATTGTTTTCCTCGTGGCTATTCTCATTCAGTATGTGTGTGAAGTTACAGAACCAGCATACTGTTAATAAATTATTGGTCTCTTTCCGGAACCTACGAATATTTGGTATTTCACACGCCTGAAGTTTTCCAAAAATCAGTGTGAAAGCTTACCTTTAGATTTTTCTCGTGCCCATCTAATACTAAGAAAACATTCATCGCTGTTAGTGTCAATGATCTCGTAAACTTCTATTTCTTTGTAGCATTCATTGTGACGCTTCTGGCACGCAGAGCTCTAGGGGCACGTAAATTTGCAAACCTCTCTCCTGCCAAAGTGAATGCAAGGGCAGCTAATATTTCAGCTGGAAAAATACGCACATCCGCAGCAATATTCAGCGTCGCATGCCGACAGACAATATCCGCGTAACTCGAATTCCGCATCAGGCCGGTGCGATTTGTCAACGGGAGCAGAAACTGTATTTCGCCCGCATTGCATCCGAGTGGAGTTTTTGCTCACTCGCTGTGACGCAGTCGCGTTCTACCGGCTTGCTTGCTGAATATAACTACGGCAGCAGGGAACCGTATCGAAAGAGGCAATTCGGAATCAACGCTGCAATGCAATTTGTGCCGCAGTGTATTGCTTCTGCTGCGTGACTTCGCCACAAGCAATTCTGCAACCTTCGTTTAATCTACTGCTGCCCCACACCACACACATTTACGATCCTGAACCAGACAGACCGAACAGTATGTGATGAATGGTGGCGAACACTATCTATTCATATAGTCTTGCAATCCATAGATGACAACAGCGATGGAAAACGAATTTTGAAACAATTCTATCTCAAAGGTATCCTATTTATCTAGGTAAATATATCAAACAACTGTATCAAGAAAAATTGATCTTACTTATTGACTAACGCACCCTTTAGATGTGTGTGTCGAAATACTCGCAGTACAGTACTAGGAACTTTAATGTTCACTGCACAGAACGTGTTTGGCTGATGATACAGTTAAGAAGGTGATTCGACATAACTTGTACGGCGTGTTCAAAAAGTCTCTCTGCAGTGCCGTATGATTGTTAGCCGCGAGTGACGTATGCCACAGTGAATATACCGAAATAAAACTCAGTGAAATACAAGTTATTAATTTATTCAATATTCATTTTTACTTAGACATTTACACATTAAATGTTGAAAGTGTCCCCCATGTTGTTGAATACACAATTCAGTTAGTCTAATCATGTTTCCAAACGCAAGCTGTAACATTTCTTCTGTAACAAAATCAGTGAAAGTGGATATTGCAGTTTTCAGTTCATCGATGGATTTTGGACGGTTTTTATAGACAGTTGATTTCGCTGCACCCCAGAAGAAAAAAATCTGGTGGTGTTAGGTCAGGCGATCGTGGAGGCCAAAGTCCCTGTGAAATTATACTATCGCCAAAAACATCAGCAAGCAGTGACACTGAAACGCGAGCTGTATGCGCGGTTGCACCACCTCGTTGAAAATAACCGTTCAGTATTTCACTTAACACAAGTTCTCCTATGAATGGTTAGAGAATATCATTGCAGTATCGTTGTGCGTTTATTGTTTCGTTGAAAAATATGGAACCCAGAATCAGACGTCTAGAAATTGCAATCCGAACTCGTATTTTCACAGAATGAAGTTGTTCCTCATGAATACACAATGGATTTGCAGTACTCCACATACTAGACTAGAATTTTGCGAGTTCACTTACCCGGACAAATGAAACCACGCCTCATCGGTGAAAACGTTTCATTAAGAATATCCCTTCCATTTTGTTGAACAAAATTTTTGAACCACTGACAATAATGCAAATATCTTGCCATGATCAGTACTTTTCAGTTCTTGCACGACTGTCAGTTTGTATGGGAAAAGTTCTGATTTTTTCCTTACAGCCGTGTGGGCCGTTTCGACACTAACCTCAATTTCCTGGGCGAGTTTTCTTACTGACTTGTTCGGACTCGTGGACATTTTATCGGAAATATCGAGTAGTTTTATCCTGAGACAAAACGCTAGGACGACCACTTCTCGGTGCATCTGTCACTGAACCTGTACTTCAAAATTTGTTAATCAAATCTCGCACAGTATCTAAATGTGGGAGTGTTGTCTCCGGGAAAAACTAATTAAATGTTTGACGAAAAGAAACCGTGTACTTACCACCGGCTTTGAACACTTGTTCAACTGAAAACACACGGTCTTCAATGGTTAGCATTTCAACAGTGACAAAAACGAAACAAACGAACCGAGGAACTATACGTAAACGTTCGCGTCAACACGTAACGACACACACCAACGATGCTAGTGATGCTGGCTGAGATAAACGAAACAGTGGAATGTTGGGAGAGTCCACTTGAATGGAAGTAACCCAGGCAGGCGAACAATCATACGGCAAGCGCGGCTAACAATAATACGGCACTGCGAAGAGACATTTTGAACACCCCGTGCTTTTACTGAAGCTCACGCCCATTGAATTAACACTGTTCTACATCTTGCATTTCCACCCCTCCATCCACGTTCACCCACTACACTGTGACTATCAGCAGTCGACGGCAATACTTATTCACTGCAGAGCAACAAATAGCTAATTTACTGCTTCATTTACGGATAATATTTGTGATAATCAGCTACGGTGTAGAACGTACAATATCGGATAAAAAGTATCCGACCACCCATAAGTAATGGGGAACACCACTACATTTCTCGAGAGGCGGACCTGCCAGTATAATTCGAGGCCGGGAGTGCCGTGTTCTCAGTAGAGAAGTACTTACTGCACAGTGAGCCGTCCAGGAAAGCTCAGAGGCTTCGGAAATGTAGTAGTTATTGGATGTCGCCGGAGAAACAAATGCATCAGAGACACATCAACCCTTCTAAAGATGCCCAAATCGACTATTGATGGTGTGATTGTGTAATGGAAATGCGAAGGAACATTCACAGCTAAAAGATGATCAAGCAGACCTCATGTACTAACGCACAGCAACCATCGAGCACTGGTTGAAAAAAAAAAGATGCAAGAGGTCAGCTAAACAAATCACTCGTGAATTTTAAAGTGCTATCAGCGGTCCACTGTACATAGAGAGTTGGAAAGGAAGGTACGATGGTCGAGCAGCTCCTTATAAGCCACAAATTTATTTAGTCAATTCTATGTGACACTTGAGGTTGTGTAAAAACCGACGCCACAGGACAGTGGATGACTGGGAACGAGAGATTTGAAGTGATGAATCAGGCTACACCCTGTGGCTATACGGTAGAAGTGTTTGGGTTTGGTGAATTACTGGAGAACTTTACCACCCATTACCTGTAGTTCCAGAAGTACAGAATAGATGGTGATATGGTATAGGCGTGCTTTCCGATGTTAGGGTGCGGTTCCCATATTGCGGTTAAGAAAACGCCGAGAGCGAAAGGAAATGAACACATCTTACAGCATTGTATACTGCACACAGTAGACAACCAGTTCGGAGACGACGACTGTTCTGCTCAGTATGACAACGCATTCTGTACTAAAGCATAATTTGTTTGTGGACAATAAAATATCTGAAATGGATTCGCATTCCCAGAGTCTCGATCTCAACCCAGTGGAATATCTTTGTGATAAGTTATAACATCGTCTCCGCTCTACACCCCGTAGTCCGACATCATTACTGTCTCTGGTTGTGGCTCTTGAGGGTAAATGGGCTGCCGTCCCTCCACAGACATTTAGACATCTCATAGCGGAGATGAAGCCATCATAAAGATGAATGGTGGACGCACCACATACTAATGTCCACTACTAGGTGTCGGATACTTTTAATCAGATAGTGTATGTCCAAATGTTCAAATATGTGTGAATTCCTAAGGGACCAAACTGCGGAGGTCATCGGTCCCTAGACTTAGACACTACGTAAACTAACTTATGCTTAGAACAACACACACACCCATGTCCGGTCCGGTGGGAGGGGAGATAGTGTGTGAAAATGTTACAAAGTCAATACGTGTAAGAAATCACTTGGACGTTTTTATGGTAAGAAACCCCTAACTTTCGATGTTCTTACTAGATTTATTACTCGTGTGATTATGATACTCTCTACCTGCCCTACGCTTCAATTCCAGAAGTAGGCCTGTACACACAGGAACATAACTGAGATATTTATCATAGTTTTGTGGGAAAACTGTTTTTATGAAGAGTACTACTACAAAAATTTGTATCGAAAAGCCCACAAACATCTCTTACATGCCGAGGTACAGTCGTTAAGACAGGTCACCCGAAGCGAGTAAATTCAGCGAAGAGCGGTTTTTGCCACGTTAATGCCGACAATGTGCCAATGTTTCCGACGTACGCAAGTAATTTCGTAACTTCCTGATCACGATCACAATTCAATTTTTTTGTTTTTAATGGACTCCCTTTAAATACTTTTTCTGCAACATTTGAAAGAGGCATCGAAGAGGATTTCAGCGACAATTTTTTTAGATTCTCGTCAAACAATAGACTGCCATATTTGATGAGAAGCTCACAGAGGCTTCAGCGACAAGACACGAGCTACATAACCAACCGCTGTACCGTTTATTCATTTCCTAACCCAGACCACCGACCGTCTCCATGTGACGTGTCCTCCACCGTCACCTCTGGCCGCTGCAAGAGCAACTGTCTGTTAACAAAGAGACAGAACACCACGCAGAGGCAGCAACGCGCCCAGAGTGAAGCAAACTAAACAACCACCTTCCATGTTTTGTGTAGGCCAAAGAAACTGTGTCAGGAAATTACAAAATAAATTTCAGTTGTTAGCTTATTGCTGCACAGCAAGAGAGAATATTTGCTCTGACTATAGTGCACTAACGCTATATACACTGAAGAGCAAAAGAAACTGGTTTACCTGCCTAATATCGTGAAGGGCCACCGCAAGCACGCAGAAGTGCGGCAGCATGACGTGGCATGGACTCGACTAATTTCTGAAGTAGTGATTGAGGAAACTGACACCATGACTCCTGCAGGGCTGTTCATAGATCCGTAAGAGTACGAGGGGGTGGAGGTCTCTGCTGAACAGCACTTTGCATGGCATCCGAGATATGCTCAACAATGTTCATATCTGTGGAGTTTGGTGGTCAGCGGAGGTGTTTAAACTCAGAAGAGTGTTCCTGGAGCCACTCTGTAGTATTCTGCACGCGTGGGATGTTGCACCACTAGCTTGAACAGTCCCCTGCAGACATACAGCGTCCATGGACTCATGAGGTTGCCGGCCGAAGTGGCCGAGCGGATCTAGGCGCTTCAGTCTGGAATCACGCGACCGCTACAGTCGCGGGTTTGAATCCTGCCTCGGGTATGGATGTGTGTGATGTCCTTAGGTTAGTTAGGTTTAAGTAGTTCCAAGTTCTAGGGCACTGACGACCCCAGATGTTAAGTCCCATAGTGCTCAGAGCCATTTGAACCATTTTTTGATTCATGAATTTGTCTCCATACCCGCACGCGTTCATCCCTTCGATACAATCTGAAACGAGACGTCCGACCAGGCAACATGTTTCCAGTCATCAACAGTCCAATGTCGGTGTTGATGGGCCCAGACGGGGTGTAAAGATTTGTGTCGTGTCTCATAAAGAGTACACGAGTTAGCCTTCAGCTCCGAAAGCCCATATCGATGATTTTTCTTTGAATGGTTCGCACGCTAACACTTGTTGATGGCCCAGCATTGAATTCTCCAGCAATTTGCGGAAGGGTTGCACTTTGTCACGTTGAACGATTCTCTTCAGTCATCGTTGGTCCCGTTCGTGCAGCATCTTTTTCCGGCCGCAGCGATATCGGAGATTTTATTTTTTACAGGATTTCTGATCCTCACGGTACACTCGTGAAATGGTCGTTCGGGAAAATCCCCACTCCATCGCTACCTCGCAGATGTTGTGTGCCACCGCACGTGCGCCGACTACAACACCACGTTCAAACTCAAATCTTGATAACTTGCGATTGTAGCGGCAGTAACCTGTCTAACAACTGCGGCAGACACTTGTTGTCTTATACAGGCGTTGCCGACCGCAGCGCAGTATTCTGCTTATTTACATATCTCTGTATTTGAATACGCCTGCCTATACCATTTTGTTTGGCACTTCGGTGTAGTACCGTCTCTCGATCACTGAACGCCTACACATAACATGAAAGCTAGTAGTATAGGATGGCACCACAGGGAATGATAAATAGCGTGCCACAGCCTCTCTATGTACATTCTGTCTCGTCATTCGCTACACAGATACTATATCAGGCATTCTCTGTGTCGGTTTCCATACCGCCGAAGTTGCAGGATATTTTATCTGCGTTTATATATTCCGTGAGGCGCACTACTTTCAGAACAAAAACATGGAAACACATTACCATGCCTAATACTGCGCAGGGAACTTATTGGCATTCAAAACGGTACCATCCGTCTCAAAACGAATAATTACAGGTACTGTACGGTTTTCGAGGGACTCTTACACCACTCTTCCTGCAAAACGGTGGCGAGTTCGGGTAACTATGATGGAGGTGAATAGCAACATACACCGTTCTCTAAAGTAGACCCCAAAGGGTCAATAATATTGAGCGTGAGTAACTGACCTAATGGCTGTGGAGGCCAAGGGAAATCTGAAAATTTATCCGTGTGTTCACACAGCCAGTCCTGGGTGACACGACCTGGGTGGACAGGGACCCTTTCGTCTTGGAACACGACATAATCACTGGGATACAAACATTCTTTTACTATCGGGTGGAACTTATCAGCCAAAATGGTCACATGTTCCTTGACAGTAAGACGATCTTGCAGTGTAACCATGGGGCCCATAGATTACCACGATTTGGCTGCCCAAACCATCACCGAACCCTACTATGTTTCACTGTCTTGACATGAACTCGGCCAGAAGTTGAAAACTGTGTGAAACAGGACTCATCCAGCGCTCGATAGCCCAGGTTGTATGGTTTCGGCGCCACTTTTCCCCGTTACAGACATGTGAATGAGTTGATAAGTGGTTCTGGAATTGCAGGTTTCCCCGAAATTTCCTCCTTCTGGAGCTTCCTATGTCTTGTTTTCGCTGACAGGGTTCTCGAGTCCGACATTACGTTCTACAGTAACTTTTGCAGCTGTCGTCCTCTTACTTTTTGATACAACCGTCTTCAGTGACTTTCCGTCATCATCAGTCAGCATCCACTTCCGTCTGCGTAGTGCCTTAGCGAATATTTTCCTTGTTTGCGTTGTAAATCATCGATGCGGACCCTCTTTAGACACTTCGGCTACCTTGTTACAGAAGCACTCACCATACCAGCACCAACAATTTGCCCACGTTCCAATTCACTTAGCTGCAACAATAGGCACTCACATGTACACTCCTGGAAATGGAAAAAAGAACACATTGACACCGGTGTGTCAGACCCACCATACTTGCTCCGGACACTGCGAGAGGGCTGTACAAGCAATGATCACACGCACGGCACAGCGGACACACCAGGAACCGCGGTGTTGGCCGTCGAATGACGCTAGCTGCGCAGCATTTGTGCACCGCCGCCGTCAGTGTCAGCCAGTTTGCCGTGGCATACGGAGCTCCATCGCAGTCTTTAACACTGGTAGCATGCCGCGACAGCGTGGACGTGAACCGTATGTGCAGTTGACGGACTTTGAGCGAGGGCGTATAGTGGGCATGCGGGGGGCCGGGTGGACGTACCGCCGAATTGCTCAACACGTGGGGCGTGAGGTCTCCACAGTACATCGATGTTGTCGCCAGTGGTCGGCGGAAGGTGCACGTGCCCGTCGACGTGGGTCCGGACCGCAGCGACGCACGGATGCACGCCAAGACCGTAGAATCCTACGCAGTGCCGTAGGGGACCGCACCGCCACTTCCCAGCAAATTAGGGACACTGTTGCTCCTGGGGTATCGGCGAGGACCATTCGCAACCGTCTCCATGAAGCTGGGCTACGGTCCCGCACATCGTTAGGCCGTCTTCCGCTCACGCCCCAACATCGCGCAGCCCGCCTCCAGTGGTGTCGCGACAGGCGTGAATGGAGGGACGAATGGAGACGCGTCGTCTTCAGCGATGAGAGTCGCTTCTGCCTTGGTGCCAATGATGGTCGTATGCGTGTTTGGCGCCGTGCAGGTGAGCGCCACAATCAGGACTGCATACGACCGAGGCACACAGGGCCAACACCCGGCATCATGGTGTGGGGAGCGATCTCCTACACTGGCCGTACACCACTGGTGATCGTCGAGGGGACACTGAATAGTGCACGGTACATCCAAACCGTCATCGAACCCATCGTTCTACCATTCCTAGACCGGCAAGGGAACTTGCTGTTCCAACAGGACAATGCACGTCCGCATGTATCCCGTGCCACCCAACGTGCTCTAGAAGGTGTAAGTCAACTACCCTGGCCAGCAAGATCTCCGGATCTGTCCCCCATTGAGCATGTTTGGGACTGGATGAAGCGTTGTCTCACGCGGTCTGCACGTCCAGCACGAACGCTGGTCCAACTGAGGCGCCAGGTGGAAATGGCATGGCAAGCCGTTCCACAGGACTACATCCAGCATCTCTACGATCGTCTCCATGGGAGAATAGCAGCCTGCATTGCTGCGAAAGGTGGATATACACTGTACTAGTGCCGACATTGTGCATGCTCTGTTGCCTGTGTCTATGTGCCTGTGGTTCTGTCAGTGTGATCATGTGATGTATCTGACCCCAGGAATGTGTCAATAAAGTTTCCCCTTCCTGGGACAATGAATTCACGGTGTTCTTATTTCAATTTCCAGGAGTGTATACACAAAACTGTTCTGATCACTACTGACAATTGCAAATTACTGACGACATTGCGCAGGTGTCGTCGGGGTCAAATACAACAGTGTAACGTGCAGGCTCGGCTACTATCTGCATTTATATTTAAGCATTTATTTCTTGCGGTGTTCTTTGAACTGCGTTGAAATTGTCTTCAGATACCGTTAGACAGTTTCGCAATTTTTATCAGCTATCGCTTCCTTACAGAAGCACGTGGGATCTACTGCAAGCCCTAGACTGCAACGAGTGTTATTCAGTAGATCATAACCGTGTAATGTGAACAGTAATGACGCTATCGTACTTGGCTGAGGCACACCTGAAATTCCTTGGGTCTGTGAATGAAACTCAGTCCTGGATAAAGTGCTGAGTTCTGACTGCCAAGAAGTTTTCAATTCATTCGCAGAACTGGCTATGTAGACAGTATAAAAGAATTTTATTTAGTAGGTGATTGTTACATACAGAACGGAAGTCTGCACGGAAGTCTACAAATGTCTCATTAACAATGTCATCTCCATCCATGGTCTGTCAACAAACTGTGCAGCGGCCAAAGTTGAATTTTACATCATCGGTGAGGTCCTTGCTGGCCACCATGAGAAAGTCTCTCTTACTACATGTAACTCATCACTACTGAACCCAAGGTGTGTAGAACCCGACGTTTTTCTGCCTGTTTTTGTAGAGATGAGTGACCTGTAATCTTTCCTAATGGTATGAAATATTTATCTCTAGAGGAGATTAAGATGGAACCTCGTGTTCAGGGATGTTAATGAAATAAACTGCATCAATGCATAGTACACATAAGCATCAACGAACACGAGTGTGCAGCCAAATGTAAATGACAAGGGAACATTCCCAAGTGGCAGTAAACGACCTTGATGAAAGTTGGCACGTGCGTAGATGGGCAAAAATGATGCAATACTTTTTTCTTTTGTTTTCGCCCCCAGTATCATTTTTAAAAGGTAAAACACGGTCCAAAACATAATTCGGCGTTTTAGGTTTAGAAGGAATATCTTCGAAACGACAATAATAAAATTTTATATGTAATTAATGTTCATGAAAACTGTATAATCAGCATTTCTAATAATTTGAAATTCTGCAGAATGCACTACCACCATTAACTAATTCTGAAAAACGAAAGCTTCTGTTATAATACAAACTAAAGAAGACTTCAAGTCATACATATCACTGTCTAATGAAACTGGTTTCTGTAGTATCATTTTTGGAAAATAAGCTGAAAACAATGGTTGTCGCAATATTTTCACCATACCTAATTACATTTTCTAAATATACATTATTATTCTAGTTATTTACTTATTTCTATTTGTTTCATGTTTTAAATTCTTAGTTTACGTTATACAGTCAAGGTTTTTTGTGTTTAGCTTCCTGTTTCACGTACTTGTATTTTGTTAATTGAAAATAATAAGAATCTCATAATTCTGGTAGAAAGTAGTTACAATAATGGTAACCTGTAATGAAATGCTTAAAACATATCTTTTTTGTTACATCATGCACATAAAATCAACGAAATTTCTTCACATAATATACACTATGGAAATCACAATTAAATCAAAATTCAGCAAAATTTCAAATGGTCATCGGTGATCCTCAAAAAATCCTGATTTCTATGAGCTTGATTATATTGTTTCTCAAGTGGAGAGTAACAGCGTAATCATTCAGCAGAACTAGATCTGAAAATTTTGCGAGATAACATCCCAAAGATTTTTGGGCTCACATGCAGTTCCTGTTTGTCGAAATGTCTTTGCTCAAACTAGACTAGGGGTTGAACTGCACGTGTCGCATTACACGCCCTAAATTAGACACTTGTGACTCTTTGGCTAAATTGCCTGGCCGATGGCAAATTTGCGAAATTGTATGAAACACAGTTAAAGTAACATATAATAACAGTAATAATAATATCAGGAATTAAGATAACGACCGATAAATGATGTAGGCCATACAGTTGCGATTTGGTTACAACAATGATTATTCAGAAAGAAAACAAATAGCGAAAGTGGTCGTATTTACAATTACTATTGCACTCAAGCGCATATCCACTTGAACAGTTAGATCATTCACAATCTCACTGCGGAACACAAGTCCAATACTCCCCCTCGATATTTACACGAAAAGTTAGAGTTCACACCAGGCGCGCGACTGCTCACCGCTCAGAGACTAAGTCCCACGATACCACACAACGCGAAATTTTCTAATTCGTTTCACTTCCTAGCTGCCTAAGACCGACCGTCCGCTTTCGCTTCTGCACCAGCACTGTCTCTCTGCCCGTTCCGGGCACCACTTCCCACGTGCCGAACATACTCGCTCAACTGACTAGGGCAGTTCCCTTTCCTGGAGCCGTCCATTTGATTGGCTGCAGCTTATTCTGCATTATTTTACATTTTAAAAAATTAAAATAATCAAAGCTTGACCACTTTCACATTCTAAATAAAGTAACAACAATATGCATTGTTAAACTCTTTTACATAAAACCAAAACAATTTCCTTCTTAACTTTGAATGTCACGGCCAGTATCCTTGCACCAATGTGCTTTCTGATAAATTAATAAAGAACGAAAGTAACTATTATGCACTAAATTTAACAACAAATATTCCATTTCCTAATGATTCAATAAGGTGTCATGCTGTCATCGTTCAATGTGTTTTGTGCGGAGGAAATGATGATCTGATGCTTAACTGAAAATACTGATAAATTTACTACCATCTTTTAAACAAATAAAGTTACAGAGATGATATTTACAACATTTGTCAATTTAATGATGAGCTTCTATAAGAAATGTTGATCGTTAAGATCGACCAAAGCGTTCAGATTTTAGCATTCAAGTCTTTATTGAAGAACTTGTTAATATCACTTTAACAGTAAATCTTAAACTATTATAGATATGATCAATATTCAAGTTTTATTGGGATCACCAGGATTTTTTATTAAGGATGGTAGATCAAAATTACTGTGGCTTCATTCCCTGCATTACTACAGAGTTAAATAGTTTTCATAAATGTCTCCCTTTATGGCCGATCTTAGGTCCGCCATATTTAACACTGCCACGCCCCTCTGGCCTCAAACGCCTTCTACACGGTTCCCCTACGATTTAGGTTCTCGTCTTTATCACTCGCACACTACGGCACAATAGACGCCTGTGAATTTCTCCACCTTGTGGCGAATCTGCGCCCTTTGTGGCACGTAGTCCTGAACTACAGGGTTTGTTTCACACTTCCTGAAGGCTGACTCTTCCGGCCATATATTTAAATGAGAGCGAAATGCTCGTTAACTCACAGTCTTCTCACAATGTTTTACCAACATCCAAAGCTTCATATGTTCCACGGCTGTAGTTGTACCGTCAGGCCTTTTGGGATAAACAAATGAACAATTTCCTTGTTCTTGAGTCTGGTTCTCTAAACGGTCCTTCCACACTTATCACCGTAAGAATCTAACAATAATACAGAAATTTTTCCCTCACTGGGAAAGAAAAGGTATCTTTCAAGTATTTTTTGATCTGGTCAGACTTGTTTTCAGATTTAGACGCTGCCACAAGGATATTTGGTGCTTCAAAAAGAAATTCTCGTAGAAACTCGCTGTTAGTTTCCTTCAAAACTGTGAAAAAGCGAGTGTTCAGTGCAAAAAATGAATAACTGAGAAACGTTTTGAGCGTCGTACTCGAGGACGTGATGGCACACGTGCAGGCGTGGAATGTATACAGCTTCCGTTGTTGGAAGAAATTTGTGAAAAGATTTGCAGATCTAGTTCTGCTGAATGATATGCCGTTACTCTCCACTTAAACAGTACAATCAAGCTACGGTAACTAGTACATCATCAGTTCTCTTCTCCAAGGTTTACCAATGTATGGAAATATAGCTCATACAAATCAGGATATTTATAGGATCATCGATGACAATTAGAAATCCTGCTGAATTTTGTTTTGTTGTGTTCTCCATAGTGTATATTACGTGAAGAAATTTCGTCCATTTTATGTGCATGGTGTAAAAAAAGTTGTATTTTAAGCATTTCATTATAGATTATGATTATTTCAGCTATTTTCTACCAGAATAATGACATTCTTAATATTTTCAATTAACAAAATACAAGTGTGTGAAACGTTAAACTATAAAACAAAAAGACCTTGAATGTATACTGTAAACTAAGAGCTTAAAACGCAAAATAAATGGAATAAATAATTGGAATAGTAATGAAAGTTTAGAAATTGTAATTAGGTTTGTCGAAAATTTCCGGCAGCAAATTGTGTACTGCTTATTTTCCAAAAATGATACTTCAGAAACCAGTTCTATAAGACAGGGATAATGTGGTTTAAAAGCTTCTTTAATCTATGTTGTACCAAAAGTTTTCATTTTTCAAAATTAATTAATGGTTGTAGGGTATTTTGCAGAATTTCAAATTATTAAAAAGTTTATTATACAGTTTTTAACAACTTTAAATATATATCAACTTTTATACGAAAGACATTTTTTGTGTATCATTGTTTCGACGATATCCCCTAAACCTAAAATGCCAAGTTATCTTTCGGGATCTGTTTTACCCCCTAAAAGTGAAACTGGGTACCAAAAAAAACTATTGCGCTATTTTTTCCCCTCCACACACCCACCAAGTTTCATCAAGATCGTTTATTGACATTTGGAAATGTTCCCTGTAAGCTATTGTGATGTGTGTAATGAGCCTTCTATGGACGGGGAGCTAAGCTCTAACAGTCACGTCTACCCTTCAAATTAATGGCATGACTGTACCGCTGTGATAGCTCCAATGAAAATTTCTTTTGTGCTTGGCACAAAAAGAAACTTTGAGAAACAAGATGTTTGTTCCACCACGCGCCGAAATATGCGAGGCATGCAAAGCGGAGCTGAATGAGTCATTACATCATCCAACGAGTTGCTACGCAGAGCGCACAGGTCTCCAGAAAACGTTGTGTGTGAGCTGAGACCATACCATTGCGGTCTCTTTTCGCCTGAAAACTAACGTTCTCATTTTACGTCACCAAGGGAGCCTTAAACGGCACATACCATTTTCAAATTCTCGCCTGCAGAGTGTTTTGTTGTCGTTTACTTTTTCTGCCCTTTAAATCTGATCTTTATGCGAGAGTGAAGTACAAACACAGCACGGAAACTTTGCCGTTCTCTGAAACGGAGTCTCGAATGAAATTCGAAAGTAGGCCCGCACGTGTTTCTGGTGGTTTCTATCCTCGGGTTATTCCGACAGTTTATTTCCCGACGTTTTCAAACTTTCTTTCGTTTCTGCTGATAGAAAACGTGAATGGAATTCATGAACCGTATAGAACAAAGAGAAACTGGTAGTCGTATAAAACAATAATACAAACGCCGCTAACCTGCGCGGAAAAAGCTTACACGTCTCGCAACCATTGTACAAAGGAAATGTGGAACTGGAATGAAATTCTCCGATTTTCGCGTCTAGCAGAGGACGTACAACTCTTCCAGTATCAGGAAATTGTTTTTCATTACTTTCCAGCGATTCTTACATGGTTCCACCAGGTTAAAATTCACATATTAGTGCTACTACAGCACGAATATGTTCTCAGCAAAAGAACTAATTTTAAAATACACATTATACGAACGTAACATTTTCATGGGCTGAGAATTCACCGGAAAAAGACAAAAATAATCAGAAGTAGCAGAAATGAGATTAGCGAGAAACTCAAAAACAATATTAGTAGCCACAAAATAGACGAAGTTAAGAAATTCCGCTAAGTTAGAAGGAAAATAACCCGTGATGGACGAAGTAAGGAGAACATGCAGTAAGAACCAGGCTAGCAAAAACAAAGACGGGATTTCTGGCCAAGAGAAATCTACTGGTATCAAACATAGGCCTTAATTTGACGAAGAAATTTCTGAGAATGTACGTTTGGAGCATAGCATTGTATGGCAATGAACACTGGACACAGGGAAAACCAGAACATAAGAGAATCGAAGCGTTTGAGATGTGGAGCTACAGATGAATGTTGAAAATGAAGTGGATCGATAAGATAAGGAAGGTGGTGGTTATCCGCAGAATCGTCGAAGAAACGAACATACGGAAAACACTGACAAGAAGAAGGGACAGGACGATATGGAACGTGTTAAGGCATCTGGTATTAGAAGAAACAGTTGAGGGTAAAAACAGTGGGGGAAGACAGAGACTGGAATACTTTAGGCGAATAACTGAGGACGCAGAAATGAAACCGTAGAGGAATTTATGACGGGCCGCACCAAACCACCCAGAAGACTGGTGACTCATAATAATAATAATAATAATAATAATAACAGGAAGAAAAAGCTCGTGTGGAGTTGATAGTCTCCCATGGGGCGCCTCCCCAGGTGGCGGATAGGGTAATGCTCTCCAGATATGGAGGGTACCGGGGAAATAAAATACCCGGGGTGGACCAAAACTATCAACCGAAATCCACTAACGTCTGCCTGGTATCCAGCGGTTAGGGGTCAGCGTCTGTTCACCTAGATGGTGCGGCTGCAGCAACTTTCTTGATCTCAACAATCAAGTCGTATTCCTCGTGATCTTTCCTCGGAAGGACCACCACCAAGTTAGTTTTCAACTTGAAAACCAAACATGATGATAACACAAGGAATGAATCCACTACCCCGGGCACCAGTCGCAAGGCTGGCTTTACCTGGTCATCGGATTCCGGGGGACCAGGAGCATCATGTTACGCCTAAGGTTGAGAACCAGACGACGTCCAGATTATTACACACAAAACAAAGACACTTCATCGGTACACGTAATACTAAAACTCTCTTCAAACTGGGCAAGATCAAACAACTTACAGACTTGCTGCAAAAATTCCAGATCAAAATCCTAGCAATCCAGGAAACACGATTTACGGACGAAAACCATTTTGACACAGACAGCTACAGGATCTACAAAGGAAAACCAGCAGTTAAAACTAATGAGAATGGACTCAAACAGTTTGGTACAGCATTTGTAGTCCACAAATCTATCAGCGACTCTGTCATTGACTTCCAGTCTGCCTCAGAACGTATATCAACGCTCTCCGTCAAATCGGCCAACAAAGCATATACCTTGATCAACGCACTCGCACCCACAAATAACTATAACAAGAACCACCGCCAGAAAGTGGATGACTTCTGGAATGACCTTGAAGAGACGACAAACAAAATTGCCAAACACCATGTAATAATCTTGTTAGGCGACTTTAAAGCATAATTAGGCAAAGAGAAAAAATACAGGAAAATCACCGGAATCCATACAGCTCACAAGGGAACTAAGAAGAATGTGGAAAGGTCGATTAGCTTTTGCGAAAATTTCGGCCTCGTAATTATGTCAACACAATTCAAAAAACCCGACAAGAAACTGTATACTTGGAAGTCACCCAACACAATGTTGGGTGAATTCCAGACTGACCATGTGGCCATCTCCAAGAGTAACACAGCAGAAATTCTGAATGTGAAAACGAGAAGAAGATTTTTTTGACTCAGACCACCGTCTTCTATAGATAAAGACCAGATTACAACCCAATAGAAAAAAGCTAAAACTAAACAAGGTGCTGAGACCAGACCCCGAATACATAAAACTCAACAAGGAAAATATCTTACAGGAAATTAGTCTGACAAACACCACAAACTGTACAGAACTTGTGGACGTCCTCAAATCCACGATGAAATTGGGTCAACCCCCGAGAAGGAGAAAACACAGGTGGTGGAATATAATATGTGACCAAGCAATAGAAGAAAGGACTGTATTATGTTTTCTTATTGGCAACGTTATGTAGCGCTCTGTATGAAAATCACTGACTGTGTTGTGTGCAGTCTGTGGCTAGTTTGCATTGTTGTCTGCCATTGTAGTGTTGGGCAGCTGGATGTTAACAGTGCATAGCGTTGCGCAGTTGGAGGTGAGCCGCCAGCAGTGGTGGATGTGGGGAGAGAGATGGCGGAGTTTTGAAATTTGTAAGACTGGATGTCATGAACTGCTATATATATTATTACTATTAAGGTAAATACATTGTTTGTTCTCTATTAAAATCTTTCATTTGCTAACTATGCCTATCAGTAGTTAGTGCCTTCTGTAGTTTGAATCTTTTATTTAGCTGGCAGTAGTGGCGCTCGCTGTATTGCAGTAGTTCGAGTAACGAAGATTTTTGTGAGGTAAGTGATTTGTGAAAGGTATAGGTTAATGTTAGTCAGGGCCATTCTTTTGTAGGGATTATTGAAAGTCAGATTGCGTTGCGCTAAAAAAATATTGTGTGTCAGTTTAAGCACAGTCCTGTATAATTTTTCAAAAGGGGACGTTTCAGGACCAATGCCTGTAAAAACTTCAGTAGTCACAAAACATCAGAAAAATGTCAACAATTTCTAGTAATCTGAAAACAAACATCGAAAACTAATCGGAGGGAAAAAATAAATGACAAACGGCGAGTAGATGAGATAGAGCAAGACTAAGAAGAACAACACCAGGAATTTTTATAAGACGTTTAAAGAACATATTGCAGGATACCAGCCACCCAATCTTTGCTTCAAGAAACCGGATGGTTCACTAGAAACTAACACGAAGAATAACTGCCAAATTCTCGCAGACTATTTCAACAAACTTCTCAACTGCGAAAGACCTACAGAAGGTATTCACTACCAGACGTCTACACCAAATCCCGGCGCTAAACCGTCAACCATCAACGAAATAGTAGAAATTATCAAGACACTGAAAAACAATAGAGCCCCAGGAGAAGATCGAATTATTGCAGAACTATGGAAACTAAATGATGAAAGATGAACAGGAAAAATTCGCAAAATCATATTAAACATTTGAGAAACAGAACAGATCCCTTCTGAATGGAAATGCGCACTCACCCATCCACACCACAAAAAAGGAGACAAAACTGAACCAAATAATTACAGGAGTATCTCACTCGTACCGGTCACATATAAAATCCTATCAAAAGTTCTCTTGAATAGATTAGAATAACAAGCTGACCCACAAATAGGAGAATACCAGACTCGTTTTCGCAAGGGACGATCATGCATAGAGCAGATCTGAAATCTGAAAATGATTCTCCAGATGAGAAACACCCGAAACACAGTGATCACTTTTGTAGATTTTAAAAAGGCCTACGACTCAATAGACAGAGTAGCGCTCTGCAAGACGCTGGAAGAATTCAGCATTGACAGAAAGACAAGAGCAATCATTTGGCAATCATTAAATGACGCAGTCTCCAAGGTTAAATTTATGGGGGATATCTCGGAACCATTTGAAATCCAAACTGGAGTGCGACAGGGTGACGGACTTTCACCATTACTCTTTAATATCAGTCTTGAAAAAATCATCAGGACATGAGGAAAAAGAAGTCAAAGGAATCCAAATTGCCATTAGAAAAGATAATAGATTCAATGTGAAGTGTTTAGCTTTTGCAGATGACCTTGCAATCCTCACAAATAATAGAAAAGAAGCCACTAACGCCATAGAGAAGTTACACGAAATTGCACAAAGAACTGGCCTGCAAATCTCATATGAGAAAACCCAGTACATAGAAAGAGTGCCACAAGACAAATTGCATATTGTGACAACACATGGGAAAATCGTACAAGTACCACATTTTAAGTACCTGGGAGAAATCATCCAGCCATCATCAGTGATCAACCTAAAGGCCAATGAGGGAAGAATAAAAAAACTACAGAAAGCATATAAACTCAAATGGAACTATTATAACAAAAATTCCATATCCATTAACGCAAAAATTGAGGTACTACAACACTGTCGTACTTCCGGAGGCACTGTATGCATCTGAAACAACAAAAATAGGTGGGCAAACTAAAATCAAAGAAATAGAGAAACAAGAAAGGATAATTCCCAGGAAAATTTTTGGCCCGATACAAGAGCAAGGAATATGGAAGAAGAGACCAACAACAGAATTATGTAAATAAACAGACAAGATTACAGATACAATAAGGAAAAGAATGCAGTTCTACGGACGTATCCACAGGATGAATGAAAACAGAATTTCAAAGCGAATTCTTAAAGTCATCAACTCAGGCAGGGGAAAAACAAAATGGATAAAAGAAGTTGAAGAGGACCTCAGACAAGCACAAATAACAGTAAACGATGCAGAAAATAGAACTGAATTCAGGAACATCATAAAAAAACATAAATTTGACACCACAACACAGAAGAGACCAGGATGCAAATGGTCAGCGGAGTGAAAGAAACAACACAGTGAACACATGAAGAAAATTTGGGCTCAGAAAAAACATAAACAATCATCATAAAGGAATTCAAATTCAAACGCTCTCTTAAATGGGAATAATCGAAAATAATAAATAATAATAATAGGAAGAACAAGAAGAAGAATAAACAAAACTTTTCATGATAGCTTTTCTACGCCATAATATACACTCCTGGAAATTGAAATAAGAACACCGTGAATTCATTGTCCCAGGAAGGGGAAACTTTATTGACACATTCCTGGGGTCAGATACATCACATGATCACACTGACAGAACCACAGGCACATAGACACAGGCAACAGAGCATGCACAATGTCGGCACTAGTACAGTGTATATCCACCTTTCGCAGCAATGCAGGCTGCTATTCTCCCATGGAGACGATCGTAGAGATGCTGGATGTAGTCCTGTGGAACGGCTTGCCATGCCATTTCCACCTGGCGCCTCAGTTGGACCAGCGTTCGTGGTGGACGTGCAGACCGCGTGAGACGACGCTTCATCCAGTCCCAAACATGCTCAATGGGGGACAGATCCGGAGATCTTGCTGGCCAGGGTAGTTGACTTACACCTTCTAGAGCACGTTGGGTGGCACGGGATACATGCGGACGTGCATTTTCCTGTTGGAACAGCAAGTTCCCTTGCCGGTCTAGGAATGGTAGAACGATGGGTTCGATGACGGTTTGGATGTACCGTGCACTATTCAGTGTCCCCTCGACGATCACCAGTGGTGTACGGCCAGTGTAGGAGATCGCTCCCCACACCATGATGCCGGGTGTTGGCCCTGTGTGCCTCGGTCGTATGCAGTCCTGATTGTGGCGCTCACCTGCACGGCGCCAAAC
The DNA here is from genome assembly GCF_023898315.1 of Schistocerca nitens. Classification (NCBI taxonomy): domain Eukaryota; kingdom Metazoa; phylum Arthropoda; class Insecta; order Orthoptera; family Acrididae; genus Schistocerca; species Schistocerca nitens. Next base: position 7,819,646 of record NC_064619.1, on the reverse strand, counting down.
ACGCATACGACCATCATTGGCACCAAGGCAGAAGCGACTCTCATCGCTGAAGACGACACGTCTCCATTCGTCCCTCCATTCACGCCTGTCGCGACACCACTGGAGGCGGGCTGCACGATGTTGGGGCGTGAGCGGACGACGGCCTAACGGTGTGCGGGACCGTAGCCCAGCTTCATGGAGACGGTTGCGAATGGTCCTCGCCGATACCCCAGGAGCAACAGTGTCCCTAATTTGCTGGGAAGTGGCGGTGCGGTCCCCTACGGCACTGCGTAGGATCCTATGGTCTTGGCGTGCATCCGTGCGTCGCTGCGGTCCGGTCCCAGGTCGACGGGCACGTGCACCTTCCGCCGACCACTGGCGACAACATCGATGTACTGTGGAGACCTCACGCCCCACGTGTTGAGCAATTCGGCGGTACGTCCACCCGGCCTCCCGCATGCCCACTATACGCCCTCGCTCAAAGTCCGTCAACTGCACATACGGTTCACGTCCACGCTGTCGCGGCATGCTACCAGTGTTAAAGACTGCGACGGAGCTCCGTATGCCACGGCAAACTGGCTGACACTGACGGCGGCGGTGCACAAATGCTGCGCAGCTAGCGCCATTCGACGGCCAACACCGCGGTTCCTGGTGTGTCCGCTGTGCCGTGCGTGTGATCATTGCTTGTACAGCCCTCTCGCAGTGTCCGGAGCAAGTATGGTTGGTCTGACACACCGGTGTCAATGTGTTCTTTTTTCCATTTCCAGGAGTGTACTTTGTTGTATCAAACGTACTTTCGTGTAAAATCTCTATCAACACACATTCGGGAGGACGATGGTTCAAATCCGCGTCCAACCATCCAGATCTAGGTTTTCTGTGGTATCATTATCGCTGCAGCCAAACGTGGAGATGGTGCCGATTTCCTTCCCCATTTCTGAAACATTTTAGCGTTTGATCCATCTCTAATGGCCGCGATGTCAATTGGATACTGAATCCTATTCATCGTTCCATCACCCTTTCTACCAATGCATGGTATTTTTTGGAAATAATCAGTCTTTTACAGAAATTCGTGAATAAATAGCGTAGATAACGACAAGAAAATACTCTTCTCGCAACTCTTTCAGAAACACTTCAATACATACCACAGATAAAGTGACATCTGGCTACCCAAAATCTTAGAGTGGTGTTACGGGCAACGCCACACTTCCTGCTGTTTGAGCGGAAGGTCGAGCCCTGCGCACACTATGTGGCCAGAATGGAGCACCATTTCCAGGCCCTTGGTATCACAGGTGACACCCAGCAGCGGACATGCTTCTTGGCTTATGCAGGGACAGAAATTTACCATTTACTGCAGCAACTCAACCCTGAAATGGAGTTCCATGTCCTCCCACATCATACGCTAAAGACTCGTTTACTAGAACTATTTGTTTTGTAAATAAAAAGCGCCTTTCCTTGCTGCACTGTATTTTATTTCTCCCAGACGCATTTCGTCTTTTCCACTTTAAGGCATCATCAGTGGGATCTAGAATGATACAGTTTTGTTTCGATATGTGTTATTTGTAGATTATAAAACAGTTCACTTGCCGTTTTTTATGTAAATAAGTGTTTGCTTACAGTTCCCAGCGCTTTTCGTTGGCACCTGCCCGCCATACATTTTTTAGATGTGACCAGCTGTTGTGACGGAGCGGTTCTAGGCGCTTCAGTCTGGAACCGCGCGACCGCTACGGTCGCAGGTTCGAATCCTGCCTCGGCAATTGATGTCTGCGATGTCCTTAGGTTAGTTAGGGTTTAGGTAGTTCTAAGTTCTAGGGGACTGATGACCTCAGACGTTAAGTCCCATTGTGCTCAGAACCATTTGAACCATTTTTTTTTTAGATTTCAGAAGCTGAGTGGGCCGTCTTACACAGAGTGGTTATTTAAACTGAAGGGCTTGTCCTGTGACTATTACTTCCATTACGCAAACGCTCAATTCACAAGTAAGCAGTCATAAGCAACTTCCCTCCTCAGAGACAATAATTTGTACATTCATTGAGTCGATGCAGCCTATAACGACCTCCTCTAACTCAAATATGCCACGTTAGTGACTTGCCTCCCATCATTATGGTGTTTGAACAGTCTCTTCGGCCCGCCAAGCTCGCCGGCTACAATTCCAGCCACGTCCTGCTGATTCACCTGCAGCCACTGGACGTCAGCCGCAACTGCTACCATTGTGCAGTAACTGTTTCATCACACACCCAAGGCAACAGAGTTATTACCACCAGGCTAGATTTCTTTCTGTGGCAAGACAGGACACAACGTGGAAGTTTGCCAAACGCCCTCTAGATGGAAGTAGATTACAACTGTATGGACACCTCTTCCCCAGGACCTGGTGAGGTGCCCGACATCTACACTCCGGCTGTGTTTCATGTCCACATTGTGTTTCTAGTCTCTGAGACTTAACGCTCATAGTGGAAGTCAACATGATCCCAGAGGAATTCTGGATTGATACATGTCCTTATGTGACTATATTGGGGCAGGAGACTTACTGTTATCTGAGCTCACCTCCACTACAGGAATTTTCAAGACGGCTGCACAGTTATAGGAACAATTCACGATTCACATTCAGTATCATTCTATCGTCTTCGTGGCACGTATCTTCGTGGTTAACACTTAACGAGGCACAAACATACTTTTTTTTAAACGATTTCATGCCGCCTTCAGCTCCCATTCTCTTTACTTCATGTACGATTGTACAATTTCGGCCTTAGGCCATTTTCAAATATCTAAAACGGAAGAATTATACATTGGATATATTGGTAACACTTCTGACTTTGATGAAGGAACAAGTCATATATCCAGATATACTAGGCGCATTATAATTTACTTTGTGGGTGATTTTTTGGTAGTAAATTATGCCATGTATGTCGTTTGCTCATGTGGTTCCATGTTACGCTCATAAAATAAATTCGAGATGTTTTACGCTATTTTAGGAGAACGTTACTTTCGAGCAGTTGTTGCAAAGCTATTATACATAAGGCCCATGTTTTAACGTACTTAACACTAGGAAGTTTACAATTATTTTACAAAAATCTGCATGTTTTGTTGTCAATTATATTTAATTATCATTAATCATTGGTGTAAATATTACTGTATATAATTTCTTTAAAATAACTTATAAATATTTGTTCTTTTACTGTGGGAGCTAGTCATTTTTGAAGAGTTGGTACAACGATCTTATATATGAAATGTATCATAATACTCTAATCAAATAGTACTGAAAACTATGAGACCCATGTAAAAACTGCTTTATGTTTGCGTGATTTTTCGCATTACAGTCATATTCACTAATGAGTGTAGCGATAATTTTACATTCTATGGTGCCGTAACGCTTCGTCGTAGAACTGGTAAAAAGTTGTCTAGGAATATCCCATTTTGCAGGTCTTTATCCTCACTTCGTACTCTGTCTGACTGATCTTTTTTATGGATGTAAATTTCAGTTTCTTCCATCACATCCATGATTTTTCCTTTCTGTAATTTGTGTAATATTTGAAGTAATCCATCTATGATGGGTATTTTGCGGTTGGTGTCTTAAGTGCGCAGCAAATGTGGATGGGTTATTCTCGCTTATTGTAGTGTGTTCTTTAAATCGTCTACTAACGTCTCTTTCTGTTTGTCCAATATAAAATTTTGGGTACTGTTCAGACTTATTTGTACCAGCTATTGAAAAATGACATACTCCCACAATAAAAGAACAAATATTTATAAGTTTTTTTAAAGAAATTACGTACAGTCATATTTGCACCAATGATTAATGATAATTAAATAAATTAAGATCAAAACATATGAAGGTTAATTAACAAATTCCTGTGAAATAATTATAATCTTCCTAGTGTTGAGTACGTTAAAACATGGGACTTACATATAAGAGCTTTCAGCCTCAACCACTTTGAAAAATCAGTCATTGCACAACATATATTGCAAACGAAACATGTCATCAACAATCTAGAAAACAATTTGGTAGTATTACATGATGAAGGAAATGGTAAGACCCTAAATCTGTTAGAACAACTGGAGATATACCTCCACAAAATCTAAAAACCAGATTATGTTAAATGAACAAACAGATTTCGCAAGCCACAGGTATTTCAGTAATTTTAAAGCTTTATTCTAAAGTTATTTTATGAATATGTCAATTGTTTCCTGCATCTGTCAATTGGTTAATAATTATATCTTTAGCATTATGAAAATTTCGTCTTTGACCACACCGCGTACAAAAACATCTGTGAGTGTTTACAAACATGTGTTTGCGAATGTGCCTCTTGAATGAAGTGATATGTCTGAAAACGATGGAGGAAAAAACTTGCGCTGTAACTAAAACGTTAAAAACGCTTTTCTTGGATTATTTGGTATGTTTACACTATTCATCTATTCCACTATTTCGCAGATATTTTCCGCGGCTGACTTAGGAAATTCGTGACCGGAATATGCATTTAATCTCATTCAAGAGAACAAATAAAGCAGGTATTAAGACGAATTAAACCTGAAGATGGACCCACAGGGTCCGAAATGCATCGCGTACTGAATAAAATACGGAAAATTGTGACTGAAGGCGTTTCTTAATTCATACCTCGGTTATATATAAGAGCTTTGCAATGACTGCTCGAAAGTAACGTTCTCCTAAAATAGCGTAAAACCTCTCGGATTCATTTTATGAGCATAACATGGAACCATAGGAACAAACGACATACATGACATAATTTACTGCTAAAAAAGTCATCTCTAAAGTAAGTTATAATCTGCCTAGTATATCTACAGATATTACCTGTTCCTACATCAAAATCACAAGTGTCACTAATGTATCCAATGTATAATGCTTCCGTTTTAGATACTTGAAAATGACCCAAGGCCGAAAATCTATAATCGTACATGAAGTAAAGAGAATGACAGCTAAAGGCATCATGAAATCTTTCAAAAAATTCATCACCGCTGCAGACCCTATCGCACTGAAAATTATATAAATATCCTCATTTTGGACGACGAAGAAGAGCCAGCTGTGAGGGGCTGGCTCCTACTTAAACGACCTACGCTCCAGGTACAGGTCAGCGTTTCCTCGTCCTACCACTAGCGTAACTGGTTTTGAGACTCACATCATCCTCCTTCCAACGGTCTCGTTTCGCTTCTTGAAAGCTCGTAATGTTTCCTTCACTCTCCAGGATGCTACAAACATAGCCCCAGCCCCCTCCAAGAAGAAGGCGTTCTCATTGCAGTCACCAGCAATAACTGTGCTGCGTTGAGAGAGTATCACTGACTGAAAGGTCTGGAGAGAGGCCAGATACTGAAAGGTTTATAGAAGATAATAATGAAATTCGAAAATACGGGTGAGCTTGGTGAAGCACCTGGAAGAGGAAAGCGTTGTATTACGGTGAAAGTTATCGAAGCGGTTGCTGTTGCTGCAAGTGACAACGCAGCGTGTGCCTCGGGTAACGTTGGTGTTCGTGGAGTGTTACAAGAATTTTCCACCCAACATTCAAAAATGTTTTGAGGTTTGTTTCAGACTTACACATGTACAAGATCCAGACTGTGCAACTGAAACTGCATGATCCGCAGGAACGTTCTGTATTTGCTGATTGGTTTCTGTCACGGATCGAAGTTGATGACATGTGGCCGGGCAATGTTCTGTGGGGTGACAAGGCACATTTTACACTACGGGTGCAGTGAATACGCACAACTGCCGAATTTGGGGTAGTGTTAAACCGCATGTATTGCATGAAGAGCCACTGCATTAGCCGCATGTGACTGTGTGATCTGGATTCACAAGCACTTTTATCCTCAGTCCGTTCTTTGAAGAGAATACAGCCGTAGGAGCTGTCCGGTCTACCAATTCGTCTGCCCGTTGTCGAGACCTCCTTGTAAAGCATGTGATTGTTTTGGAAGAGCGCAACTACGTGGAAACCATTACTTTCAAACAAAAAGGGGGCAACACCTCATGTCGCTCGTCCAGTGAAAGAAGTGCTCAATGAAACCTTCCACGAACTTGTTATTGCCAAAGATTTTCCTGATGCAAGGCCAGCAAGATGACCTGACTTCAACCCACGTGACGTTTGGTTCTGGGTATATCTAAAAGAACGCGTTTAGCAGGGACCACATTCTGTCTCTATCTGATATGAAGGCCATATACAGGAACGCGTTGTTCAGATTCCACTGGAACATCGTTTTACGGACGCAGCATCCCATCGATGACTCCGGTGCTCCTACTGAACGAAATGTGCAAGCGGCGGTTAATAAGAAAGCCAACGTTATGCCGTTTTCACTTGTTTGGCGTTTTCTGCCTACGACCCGTTCGTAGTCCACTACGTAAGGAACCATTTTATACGTCTTTCTTGCATTCACATTTCATATCAGGGACAGGTGCTGTTACATACCAAAGTCATGCTCCAAATGCCTACTGAATTCTCTAGTATCCCGGCCTCCCACGCCGTCATATTCCCTTCCTCCAGAAGAGCAATGACGTGAATTCGGTCTGTTGACGATGAGGCATGGGGCATGAATAATGTGAGTCGACTGAAAACGATGTGGTGCACGTATTTGATATTGCTCGTCTCCTGCCATTAGCTATTATGGTACGAATGGTGCACTTTTAGATCTATGTCGCCACGACAGATTGTCAGTCTACTGTCCAATTATTCACATAATTATGTAAACAATTCATAATTAAGTGAAACAGAGGAAGTAAATTTAATTTTTCCACTCCAAGGAGTCCACTCTCCACCAGAAGTGCCTATCACTTATTTAAAGCCAAATTTTCGTCCCGTCTTTTGTGGAAAATTAACTGCACATCATCGAAATATGTTTCGTATTATAGAATGAGAGAGCTTCATAGACATCAAATGGATGAGCCAGAAGAATGCATCTCTTATGGAGAAAAATAAAGTTCAGGTCGACTCGAACATGAGGCACTTTACATGTAAAGTCTGCACACAGTTTATTCAGCTATAGTTACCGTTTACGAACATGTATCTATTCAGTTAACACGCACTGTATCTATAGATAATACCATCGTATTCTGCTTGCACTAAAGACTTCGTACACTCTTGAAACATATGAGTACTGACAATATCAATATCCCGTAATCTTTGAAGTAATATTTATTCGTCTGCATGTTCCGAAGGTAAATAGAAAAGCATGGCATGTATTTCATTCACGTCATTGATGCACCGGAAATTAACTCTGGCTGCGATGTGCACCGGCCAATTAGTGTGCGGTGAGCTGTACATGCAGTGGAGTACAGCCCATTCGACGAGTCCCTAAAACACGACAGAAAGACACTCTACCTTAATAAAAGCTCTCCGACACTACCGCAAAAAAATACTCCTCCTCGCAATCAAACCGATACGAATGACTTCATTGCACTCGGGCTAGACCACTTTAACTGAGTGTAAATTGCTGGTATAATACGGGAATAAAACTATTAATGGGCTCTATTTTTATAGTGACTTCTACTCAGTCTAGTAGATCACCATCGTAATTTCATTTTCTTCTACAATAGTTCACTTGTTCGGGAAAGTCCGAAACTTCGAAAAAAATAGCCACATGACCCAGAGTCTGTGATGTGGAGTCACTGTACTAACGTCAAAATCCTTTCTATTGGACTTTCTGCTGCGCTAACACCCGAGTACACTTGCCGTCCAACGCACGATAAATGATTAAACGCACAGTTTTTATACTGGAGTACAGGTTATTTACTCGTAATGAAAAACTAGTCTCAAAGTTCAAGGGGTATTTTGAGCCTAATTATTTTTCATACTCGAATCAGTGGAGAGTACGACATCGGCCTACACAACATCTACATTTTTTTCTGCTTAACTTCACTAAAACACCGAGCGGGGTAGCACAGGGGTTAGCGGTTAGCACATCGGACTCGCATTCGGGAGGACGACGGTTCAAATCATGATTTAAGTTTTCCTCGATTTCCCTAAATCGTTTAAGACAAACGGCAGGATGATTCCTTCGAAAGGGCACGGCCGCTTTCCTTATCCATCCTTGCCTAATCCGAGCTTGTGTTCCGTCTCTAATGACCTCGTTGATGGGACATCGAACACTAATCTGCTCCTCCTCTTCACCAGCAGTAAGGCTGAGTACTGTTTCTGTGCGGTATATGACAAGAAATAGATTTTTGGAAACTCAAAATCTTACATCACTCAGCGAGACATATTACAGCTTTATGCTTCGTATTGAAATCTCAACTGACATGAAAGTCCTACTCGCAACGAATATGAGTCCCGAAGAAATTCTAATGATATTTAAGAAATGAACACACTTTGTACACTACGATAGCAGTGTAGACACTTATTTTGTTCCGAGACGACTGGTTTCAACAGTCAATGTTGCCATCATCTGATCTAAGACGAAAACGTAAAGATAATAAGAGGGGAGGTTGGAAGGAGACTACAATTTATATCACGCATTATATAAGGTACACAAAATTCCATGTGCCTTATGGAGACTGTTATAAAATTGCCATTTTAAAAAACATAAAATCAAAGACACTGAAACTTCAAAAAAAAAAAATATTCAAATGTGTGTGAAATCTTATGGGACTTAACTACTAAGGTCATCAGTCCCTAAGCTTACATGCTACTTAACCTAAATTATCCTAAGGACAAACACACACACCCATGCCCGAGGGAGGACTCGAACCTCCGTCGGGACTAGCCGCACTGTCCCAGACTGCAGCGCCTTAGACCGCCCGGCTAATCCCGCGCGGCGCTGAAACTTCCTGGCAGATTAAAACTGTGTGCCGGACAGAGACTCGAACTCGGGACCTTTGCCTTGTGAGGACGGGTCGCGAGTCGTGCGTGGGTAGCTCAGCTGGAAGAGCACTTGCCCGCGAAATGCAAAGGTCCTGAGTTCGAGTCTCGGTCCGACACACAGTTTTAATCTGCCAAGAAGTTCGATAACAGCGCACACTCCGCTGCAGAATGATAATTTCATTCTATAAAAGATACTCTTCCATACACGTATCTTGATAAAATGCACATACCATCCATGCATTTTGGCGGCCAACATGGCCCTTACAAGCTTCCCACACAGCACTAGACTGCCTGCAGAGTGTTAACATAGAAGTGGAACACCCACTGCAAAGTTACCTGCTTTGCTACTGGATGAAGTGTATATTACACGTTAAACGATCACATGCTGTGATTAGAAGTAATGAATAGCTGTGCGCTAGAAATAAAGATGGATATTTCAAAGTGCCCAATATGATAGTTAGAAACGCCATCTGATCGTACATATAAAATTACCATGGGCTTTTGCTCTATATTAAATCTGTAGCAAATACATACTGTGTGCTTATTGGCTGTGGGAAAACAAGAATAAATAAAAAATTAAGAAATAACCTATATCTTAATTAAAATAAGCAAAGTGACATAGAAAGAAAACTGCACTGGTCCGAGTGCAAATGCTATACTGCCCAGACTTGGAGGGGTTCTGCAAAGTATCACCCATGGGTAAAAGGGGGAACAGACATGAGCAAAAAACCACATGATGCTGAACTTACCAGTTGTAATGAATTCTAGACGCAGGGCTTATTGGGTGCAAAGTGTATACTACCGAATCAATTGAAATGATATGTACGTGCCATAAAAAGTAATCTAAATGACTACAATAAAATTAAACGTGTGAGTGGGTCAACGGTGTATACAGGGTGTTACAAAAAGGTACGGCCAAACTTTCAGGAAACATTCCTCACACAAATAAAGAAAAGATGTTATGTGGACATGTGTCCGGAAACGCTTAATTTCCATGTTAGAGCTCATTTTAGTTTCGTCAGTATGTACTGTACTTCCTCGATTCACCGCCAGTTGGCCCAATTGAAGGAAGGTAATGTTGTTTCGGTGCTTGTGTTGACATGCGACTCATTGCTCTTACAGCACTAGCATCAAGAACATTTCCAGAACGAAGGTGTCCGGACAGGAAGACGTTCGAAGCAATTGATCGGCGTCTTAGGGAGCACGGAACATTCCAGCCTATGACTCGCGACTGTGGAAGACCTAGAACGACGAGGGCATCTGCAATGGACGAGGCAATTCTTCGTGCAGTTGACGATAACCCTAATGTCAGCGTCAGAGAAGTTGCTGCTGTACAAGGTAACGTTGACCACGTCACTGTATGGAGAGTGATACGGGAGAACCAGTTGTTTCCATACCATGTACAGGGTGTACAGGCACTATCAGCAGCTGATTGGCCTCCACGGGTACACTTCTGCGAATGGTTCATCCAACAATGTGTCAATCCTCATTTCAGTGCAAATGTTCTCTTTACGGATGAGGCTTCATTCCAACGTGATCAAATTGTACATTTTCACAATCAACATGTGTGGGCTGACGAGAATCAGCACGCAAATGTGCAATCACGTCATCAACACAGATTTTCTGTGAACGTTTGGGCAGGCATTGTTGGTGATGTCTTGATTGGTCCCCATGTTCTTCCACCTACGCTCAATGGAGCACGTTATCACGATTTCATAAGGGATACTCTACCTGTGCTGCTAGAACATGTGCCTTTACAAGTACGACACAACATGTGGTTCATTCACGATGGAGCTCCTGCACATTTCAGTCGACGTCTTCGTACGCCTCTAAACAACAGATTCGGTGACCGATGGATTGGTAGAGGCGGACCAATTCCATGGCCTCCACGCTCTCCTGACCTCAACCCTCTTGACTTTCATTTATGGGGGGCATTTGAAACCTCTTGTCTACGCAACCCGGGTACCAAATGTAGAGACTCTTCGTGCTCGTATTGTGGACGGCTGTGATACAATACGCCATTCTCCAGGGCTGCATCAGCGCATCAGGGATTCGATGCGACGGAGGGTGGATGCATGTATCCTCGCTAACGGAGGACATTTTGAACATTTCCTGTAACAAAGTGTTTGAAGTCACGCTGGTACGTTCTGTTGCTGTGTGTTTCCATTCCATGATTAATGTGATTTGAAGAGAAGTAATAAAATGAGCTCTAACATGGAAATTAAACGTTTCCGGACACATGTCCACATAACATATTTTCTTTCTTTGTGTGTGAGGAATGTTTCCTGAAAGTTTGGCCGTACCTTTTTGTAACACCCTGTATGTGAATATGTCATATAGGGCGTAAAGGATGTCTGTAATCCGTGCTGTGCATCAAGGACTACTGTATATGGGAACATTTTGCGTACCCCGACCCCCTTTTCCACAGGTGATACTTCGCAGAACCCCTCCAAGTTTGGCCGGTTTGGCATTCGCACTCGCACCAGTGTGGTTTCTTTTACACCAAGTTGCTTTGCTAATTAAAGATAGAGGTTATTTTTTAACAGTTTTTGATTATTACTGTTGTTTTCTCACCATCAGTGAGCATACAGTTTGTAGTTATACGGTGCACAAGCCGATGGTAATTTTATAAGTATAGTCATGTGACATTCCTAATTGTTATGTCAGTCACCTTGAAAAATCCAATTTTATTTCTGGCGCTATTCATTGCTTGTAACCACAACATGTGATCATTTAGCTTCTGCTGCACGTGCCATCCAGGGGCGAGATAGAAGACTTTTTAATGGGTTTGCTGCCTCGATGTTAACACTCCAGCAGCGTAATGCTGTGAAGCAAACTTGTGAAACTCATTTTCGCCACAAACATGCATGTATGGTGCAAAGATTTTATCTAAGTATTTTATCAACTGTGTGCATTTTATCAACTGAATTTTTATCGAGACATGTATAGATGGTGAGTGCCTTATATGCTCTGAATTCATGTAATGTAACATGACAGTTTTATAACAAGTTCCGTAAGGTACGTAGAATTTTGTATATTTCATACAATCTGTGATATAAATTGTAGTCTCCATCCATCCCCCTCCCTACATTGTCTTTATGTTTTCCACTTGGAACATTGCCAGGTATAGAGGTATGAAACCGGAATTTGGTTCCGATAATTACACGTCTGTTGTTTGATACTGATAAACAATATTTTATTCAAAATAATCGCCATTGAAATTTATACGTTGTTCCCACCTCTCTGGCAGGTTATGAATGCCACGTCAAAAAAAGACATGTCTTCTTTTGAAGAGAACCGGTTAGCGGCCCATTTTCGTACATTTTCTCACGAACTGGAGCGTTGTTCAGCGAGAGCGTGTCCCAGTGATGACGGAGCCTAGTCTGCAGAATGAGCCGCATGCCCTAGTATTTCCCAAGTGAAGGCCTAGATCGTTTTCCTAACCCGCGATGGGGTGTTATCGTGGAGCAACATGACTTTGTGTTGCCTTTTTCCATATTCCGGTCGTTTTTCACGTAATGCTCGATTGAAATGGATCATTTGCTGTTGGTAGCGAAAAGTGTTAATGGTTTCACCAGGTTTTAGCAAAATAGCTGACACCCTTCCGATCACGCCAAACACGGAGCATTGTCTTCTTTCCAATGCGATTTGGTCTTGCTGTGAAAGTCGGTGGTTTTCCTGGATTCACCCATGATTTACGACGCTTAGGATTCTGAAAATATATCCATTTTTCATCACCTGTCACTATTCGATGGAGAAACGTCTTTCTTTTGTATGTGGCGAGCAGATTTCCACAAGTGGTCTTTCGATTTACTTTATGTCTTTCATAGAGTTCATGCCGAACCAATTTCCCTATTTTCCGCAACTTACCCCTAGCTTTCAACTGAAGAGAAGCGGGTTTCTGCGCCACATTCAATTGTTCCGCGAGTTTCTGTTAAGTTTGAGAACTATTTTCATCCAGTAAGGCCTGAATTTCGTTGTGTTCTAACATTTTCGACGGTTTCCTGCGCTAACAATTACACTGTTACACACACTCTTCTGACATGTTACTTAGTTTGTTACTACAGTACAAGAAAACAGGACACGAGGATGAAGTGTATTGTGCAAATGGTGATTAATTATTAAAATAAATTTTCAGAGGTCTTCGAAAAAGTTACAGAAAAGAATTATAAGCTAAAAAATTGCTATTAGCTCATAAATGCAAGCTCACATGACTAAATGAATACACAAAAAGCGCTCTTTTTGGTCGCAGGGACATACAGCAATAGTGACGTTGCTCTGTACCCCGTTGCCATTTGATGGAGAGTATATGTTTCTTCGTGGTACAAACAGAACAAATAGGAATATAACCATTTTGTTGCCTGCTACATCACACATTTTTACAAGTCCGTGAGGTTCAGGCTTATTTTTGTGCCATTCACTTAGTTGTTTCGCCTCTTAGCCATCTTTCCATATCATTATTACTTTGTATAGTGTAGGGCTCTCAGCCTGGTCATTTTCGTTTGTCATTTCGCTGCTCAGGTTTTAGATTCGTAATGGTTTCAATATATTTTAGTCGACTTCACTCGAGTCCATGAAGTATCACACAAGTGACGATTTAGTTAGCGTGGTCTACGTTACGATTCATTTTTGTTACTGTTAGTATGTTAATTAATTTTGCCTTTTTGCCTAAGAAGTCACATTTTGTTACATATTTGAGAGTTATTTAGCCTAACGGCATACCACAGCTCGTTTATATTCCATTATACTTTCACATTAAGTACTGTATGCGCTCGGACCAGGCAGTCCAGAGTTTCTACACCTTCGCTAACAGCGACTTCAGTTTACCTGCTTGTACACCGTTGTCGCCCGCTCCGAGCCGCGCCTCCAGACCTCTGACGTTCCTACTCTTTGTTTCAATTGCTCTTCATCCCACCCGATTGGAAGTTACATTTTTTTGATTCCTTTGTTTTAAAGTTCGACCAAGATGTAGTGATAGGAGCCCTTGCACTCTATGACCCGACCGTATGTTCTCCGTTACCAAATACAACAAGAGAATTACCTTGTTTCGGTAGTCCGCCTTTCTGCTTTTTCACGTGTGTTGCAGTATGTTTAGTCCCTCCTCTGCTTTGTATGTCACAGTTTCTTACACGTGTAGATGAGATTTTAAAATCCCGAAACAGGTCGTCGTTTGAACAAGTAATTAGGACGACTGAAACGGATCTCTGTACATTAATTATCATGCCTCTCCGTTGCGGATGTCTTACATACCAAATCTTGTGCAGCATCAGCCTCTGATTTACAGCTTGTCGAGTGACGTGTGTTTATAGTGATTGAAGTGAAGGCTCAGACATCGCGTTCTACAGACTTGTTATTTCACGCAGCTCTGTGTCTTCGGCTGCTTCTTGCATTTCAACTCCAACACAATGAATTGCATACATATTTCCACGTGCGTTCATTCAGCCACAACAGTTGAGAGAGAGAAAGATAAGTATTTTTTGTTTCAAATAAAGTGTTCTGTATTAGGATGATCATTTAATTGACTGTTCTCTCAGGTTGTAACGCCGGAAATGCATATCCTTCAATTTCCATCTATTGCACTGCAAATTTTTTTCCTTATTTTGTTACCTGAAGGTATAACATTTCTGTGTCTTTGTATATTGTAATTGTTTTACTATTTGTATGTGTTTATGCATTTATGTCGATGTATAATTGGTTTGTTTTGTAAATATTATTTGTATTTTTACGCTGGGTCTTGCCTAGGGAAAACTATGCTATCGAACGAATACATCGATAGGTCGTGTGGAGAACCAAAATGTTTAGGATCTTTGGTAGTGTTAACTCTGCCGCTTGGAGCGCGGGCAGAGCAGAGAGAGTCTGGCTGGAGGAGGGCAGTGGAGCGGGTGTGGTGTGTGACGCTCCCGCGACTTGCTGCGCTTTCGGGGTTTGGCAGCATGTAATTGCGCTCGACTTCCTATAATAGTTTGTGACACGGTGTCGCGGACGGGAAGCATTAGCTGACCCACATCAAGAGCCCGTTTCGCCTGGTGACCGTGTCGAGAAGGAAGCACGCCAACATCCAGCTTCTGCAACAGCGACGGCCGACAATGAGTGGCTGTCGCCACCTCCTCGATCAACGGCTTCAAACCTTCAATCAACCACCAAGGAAGACTGGAAGCACGTAAAGTTTTAGAACTGTATGGCAGACCTCAGCTTTTAAAACTGTTCAAATCACAAAATTACAGCAACGTAGCATGAACCTTTGTTGCTCATTGTCCCAATTGCATTACCAAGCAGGGTCCCTTCCTTTTCCGGAATGAACCCGAGTGTCGTTGAAATTCAAACGCCAGTATTAAAGCAATATTATTCTATTTCACTGCTTTAATTTCAAAGTTCAGTTAAAGTATTCATAGCTGGGTACAATGTTTAGATTACACAAGCACAAATTGTGAGTGCGAGTTTTGTTAGCATATTTTAGCTTACCTGTGACTACAGCTCAGCTTGGTACGTACTAAATTTTACTATTGTTAATTGTTCAGAATCATTTAATTCAAGTATAAAGTTAAATCTCTTATTTCTAAATTGCGTAGAGTCAAGTTGCTTTTGAAATGATTGTTGAGGTAGTCCGACTAGCCGTATTTTACTGAATTTCGATGTGCTTCAGAAAGAAAGCTCACTATTAACTTCAGTCACTAAATTAACTTTCGATTTTCCGGTTTTATTAATTCTTTTGCTAAATTAAGTCAGGGTGTAGCGAAATTTATTACTTCTGAGAAACTTTCAGTTTTTCACACTACATGTGTCAACCTTCAGATGCCACGCTTCTAGTGCTAATTATATGTGTAATAACCTTTCTTTTTCAGTTACTATAGTAATTGTCCTTAGGACTGGCGACCGTAATTTCCCCCAAACCTCAAATATCTAATTACCGCTAGTTAATTGTTGACGTAACGGCCGCACATTTACTTTCTTTATTAACTTTACCCCTTTTCAAAATTAATTTCCACCAGTTTCATTTGCATTTTTCGTTTCATTTAGATGTAACCCTTTCCTCCCTCTTTACCGACAAATTAACTTCGGTGACGATTGCTTTTCCCAAATTTCCCATCAGGTACACGCGGTTTAATTTTTCACTGTCATTAAGGTCGACGAGTGAGGGAGAGGTTACAAGGTCACTTGTGAAATGTTTTCCCGCAGCCAGATCCGCAACGATCGATTTTAAACTGTCGGCGCAAAATAGTCCGATATCCGTTCCTTTGGATCACCGTCAAATCAGAACTGTGAATGAAGATATACTGTCCGTTACGATTAAATGGACAAAACGATCTCGAACTGTGACCGCACAGCGTGATCCAGTACTCTCTCGCAACCCGCTTAGTACGACCCCCCCCCCCCTCTCTATCCACTGATTTCATACACGCATCGCTGTCGTACAAAACAGGTCCAGTGCAATCGTAAATCTGAATCTGTGATACAGCCATCTCGCAGGAATCGATATTCAACCAGGCTCACACTGACTCACATGATCATACTGTGCGGTTTGATGCCGTCGAGGCACTCGCTTCCATGTTTCCACTTCGTTTACGGCTCTAAACTAGATGAAACTTGGTGCAAAACTGACCTCCCGATCACGCCAAGGCGGAACATAGTAGGACTGCGAGTAGTGCAGTTTTATCGCTTGCTACTGGTACCGCTCCCACAAATATCCAGAATGTGAATTAATTCGCACCGCTTTTTCTGGACGCTGCAGTCTACAACCGCTATGTTGCAAAGAAAAGCCATTGCATTATTGTACCTGTTTGACATTCACTGTCTACGTATCACAAGCGGGAAGAGTATCTTCGTGTAATTTCCAAATCATAATAGATTGTCGGAATGCCTCCATAAAGTTCGTAGGCGGACAGAGTGGAAACTTCAAATCACTTTTTCGTTAGTATTGTAGAGTCGTTGAATGACAATAGATACGAACCACATCAGTAACTGCACTATATTGCCCGTCCACTGGGGGCAGAACCGCACAATAACCCTGGGTTCGGTGTGCGGCGACGGTTGGGTTAGTGGACTGTTATAGCCTGTTGTGGGGTTGTGTATCACTGAGGGTTACGGCGGGGACGAAGCCTCTCCGTCGCTTCTAGGCCCCCAGTTCAATACATACATACATACATACATACATACATACAACTACACTATCGCGCATCTTTTTTCACAGGGTGAGGGATGTGTGTTATCTTGAGAACCTTATCAAAGTATACAAACCAAACGTTTTGTCACACGATATGAATGTTTTTTCTTGTAACCACTGGCGACAAATCTGGCCGAAGTAGTTTGAGGAAAGGGCAGGAAATGCCCGAACGCGAATTCTAAGCCTACTCCTCAACACGAGTTGAGCATCTTAACTTCTGTGCCACCTTCTTCGCTTCTAGGAGAAAAGAAACGGATCAGCATTTGTCTGTTATGTGCGGCGAACGATACACATCACATTTGTTGCAACAGCAAAAGCCATTCCGAAACAATTGATCATTACTCCAAGATAATACTCACACAACAGCATACCAGGATCTAAGCTTGAGTACGGGACGCTTTAAAACAGAAATATCACAGTGTCATGTTACATTGTCATCTACTTTCCAATTTCTCGAAGCAGATGCTTACAGATGGAACATGTTAAAGTTCCTGACGGTTCACAAACTCTTTTAAATCAGTCCAACACTCTGAGCATCAGTCTGCTCTCTTTTTTCTTTTTCTTTTTTTTTTTTTTGTCCTCTCGTTAAATATTCCTTTTCCACACTACGTCTTCATAGCCTGATGTGATGCGCCTCATCATAAAACTTAGCATTCAGTTGTCGGCCATTCTCCTGAATATAGTTTCATAATCTTTGTTGCTGCAGCTACGAATACAGCAAGCTTGGCTGAGAGCGCTTTCCATGCATACATGTGCATCAAATGTCTGGCGTGGTGAACGAGTCATTCCTTGTAGTGAGATGGGGAGAATTGAACCACGTCGCTGGATGGCGCGAAAACGCACTCTAACTGAGCTATATCTGTAACTAAAAGCAGGCAGCTCAGGGAAGCTCCGACCAATGCGGTTGCTGTAATGTCCCGTGACTAAAATGCAGTTACGTTTTAAAATTAAATTCGTTAATTAACGTTCGAGAATAAACCACTTAAACTGAGATTGCCTTCGGGGGAGACAGAAGTGCCCAAATTGTGCTGAATAAGACTCAGATCTGCAGTCATTTTTCCTGTTAGTCAATGCCAAACAGCTACAGAAAAGATCTCAAGTGCGGTAAGACAAAACAATAAACAATTCAATTATTTGTTCAAACACAGGGAATGGTCGCTTACATACGCTGTTTGTACATTTCATGAATGGTACATGAGTGACGACTTGGTTGTGGAACTGGCAATAGGAAAGACGGACGTGACGGAGACACATCTGGCGAGGGAAACATACTCTAAGTGTTGAAATTAGCCAAGAAGAACGGACAGTCGTCATATTACCAATTAATGACAGCTGGTAAGTCGGTATCATCTGCATTCTAAATATAATGACTATTTCGTGTTAATCATAAACATGTGTAAAGAAATACAGAATCTTCTCTGAGTGTATAATTAATCGCCGGCCGCGGTGGTCTCGCGGTTCTAGGCGCGCAGTCCGGAACCGTGCGACTGCTACGGTCGCAGGTTCGAATCATGCCTCGGTCATGGATGTGTGTGATGTCCTTAGGTTAGTTGGGTTTAACAAGTTCTAAGTTCTAGGGGACTGATGGCCGCCGAGTAAGTGACGCCAGAAACCATTTCCAGAAAGTTAAATGATTTAGACAGGAATATAATTTAGTTTAACGCCGACAACAAATTAAATACGTGCATTACTGTATCATTTAGTCTTGCCATTAAAGGTTTGACTTTTATTTGCGTATTTTTTCAGAAAACACGAAAAGATCGTAAGTTCGCGAAGTCGCGCTTAGGCTTAAATTTTGTAAACGTGTTTGTTTATTGTTTCACGGTAATTTAACTAGTTTCTCGGTAACAAATAAGTAAACTACCGTAAATAGCGTGTAACTTCATTGTTTTAATACAGATTTCAGAAAAACAGCGTAACTTTACATCAGAAACTTGCCTATATACATTTGTTTATAGGCCTAATTCTCGTAACGTTTTTGGAGAATCAAAGTTAAAGTACCTCGTTTAATTGTCATTTTTTTCATTCAATCGAGTGAAATATATAACAAATAGCGTATACCTTCATTGTTTTAATACAGATCTCAGAAAAACAGCGGAATTTTAAATCAGAAACTTGCTTATATACATTTGTGAATAGGCTTAATTCTTGTAACGTCTTTTTTGATTTTCGGTAATTTAATTGATTTATTCTAGCTAAAGTATTATTTTTGCCATGAGTGAGAAGTGCCTGACTTGCCGTAGAATTGTTAGTTCCGGGGTTTGGTGTGATGGATGTAGTAGTTTTTTTTCACTGGGGGGATTGCAGTGGCGTGGGTGTTGGGAAAGTGGATCAGGCTCATCAGTGGTTATGTAGGATTTGCAGCAGAGATAGGAAGATAGTGGAGCAGGAGGGGAAAATTGCTGCCCTTCAGGCTGAGCTAGATCAGGCTAGGGAAGATCTGGACAGGTTAAGGAGGGAGAAGGGCAAAGAGAGGTGGGAAGTGGCAACAGGTAGCAGAAGGAACAGGCCTAGAACTAAGTCTGACAGTTTTGTGGTGAATGTCAAAAATAAGTTTGACCTGTTGCTTCAGTTAGAAACTGATGAGCCTCAAGCAGAGGTAGGTGTAGTCAGGTCACAACAAACTTTCAATAGGAAATTGAAAAAGAATGTAGGAAAGTCATCGAAAAGGAAGAAAGTTTTGTTGTTAGGCAGTTCTCATGCCAGAGGTGTAGGCCAACTTCTGCAGGAGGAATTAGGACCAGAATACCAGGTCACAAATTTTTTCAAACCAAGTGCTAGTCTGGATCAGGTGACAGAGGATTTAGGTTCATTCTGTAAAGGATTTACCAGGGAAGACACCGTGGTTATTGTGGGAGGGCCAGGGAACAGCATCGACAGAGATCCTGGGTACAGTATAGAGTGTGACCTGGTAAAGATTGCGTCGGCATCGAGACACACCAATGTTGAATTTGTATCTGTCCTGAGACGCCATGACCGGCCTCATTTGAACTCTTCTTTTGGGAGAGTTAATTTGGAGTTGGAACGGCTGCTTGGGTCGGGTGCGGGGGCTCATATTGGTGTGGTTCCTGTTCATTATCTCAGTAGGTGGGACTATACCAGGCACGGCCTACATCTCAACAGGAAAGGGAAGGGGAAACTGGCTGGGGTAATAGCAGGAAATTTAAGGGGGGGAGGCACTGCCATGAATGGTAAAATACCAGTGGTTACAGGTGTTGGAGCAGCACATTTTTTAGGATAGGTAAGACAGAAAGATGTCAAGTTCTACGAGAGGTCAGGGTTGAAACAAATCTTCAGTTTAGGAAAGAAATTAAACAGCACAATTCTAGCACATTGGATCACCAATCACAGCTATCAATTATTAATTTTCACCAATCACCAGAAATTTTATCTCCACCAAGTTGTATCTCAGTCCTAGGTAATTGCATTTATGAATTAAAGTCACCCAACCCAGTTGACATAATCTGCCTCTCTGAACACCGTGTGACCACTGGTATAGGAACTAGGCCTAAGCACAATGAGAAACTCAGGCAGGAGAGTACTGCAAATGTTAGAATAAGGAAAGGTTCTCATAAAAGTATAATTAAAAATAATGTAAGTATATTTCATCAAAATATTGGGAGTTTAAAGAATAAAGTAGATGAGCTTCTGGTTTGTTTAGAAGATTTAGAAGCTGAGAATGAAATAGATATACTATGCCTGTCTGAGCATCACATTGTTATTGATATGGATAAGGTAAATGTAAGTGGATATAAGCTCTCTGCACATGTAATGAGAGAAAATATGGAGAAAGGAGGAGTTGCCATATATGTCAAAAGCTATCATTGTGCAAAAAGTATAGAAACAAAAAAGTTTTGTGTAGAGAAACATATAGAAGCATGTGCCTGTGAGCTTAAATTAAATAAAGGCACATTTATAATTGTAACTGTATATAGGTCCCCATCAGGAAATTTTCATCTATTTCTGAAAAATTTGGACTCCTTGTTGTGCTATCTGTCAGACAGGGGGAAGCAAATTATTATTTGTGGGGACTTCAATGTAGATTCTCTGAAAGAGGGTAATAGGAAAAATGACCTTGAAGTATTACTCGGTTCTTTCAATTTGACACCCGTTATTGATTTTCCTACTCGGGTGGTAAAGAATAGCAGCTCACTGATAGATAACTTCTTTATAGACCAAGATAAGTTTAACCAGATAAATGCTCAGCCTGTTGAGAATGGTCTTTCTGATCATGGTGCACAGCTAGTTACAATATATGACATAGCTCCATTCAGCAATACTAAACAGTCCTCCAAAGTAGTACGTTCAGTCAACGATTTAACAATTGCAAATTTCAGGGAAAGCCTACAGCAGTTAGACTGGGATGAGGTGTACCGTGAACCTGATGCCAATTTAAAATATAATTTATTTCATGACATTTTTGTAAATGCATTTGAAAACTGCTTCCCCAAGAAAATAGTTAAATATACTCGTAAGAAACCTTGTAACAAACCATGGCTTACTAAGGGTATAAAAATATCTTGTAACCGGAAAAGGGAAATGTATCTGACAGCAAGAAAGAGTAGTGACCCAGAAACTATCAAAAATTATAAAAACTACTGTGTTATATTAAGAAAAGTTATTAAAAAATCCAGGAGTATGTGTATGATGTCTGAAATCAGCAACTCTGATAATAAAATTAAAACAATTTGGAATATTATTAAAAGAGAAACAGGTCAACCAAGAGCAGAGGAAGACAGTATTACCATCAAATTGAATGAAAACTTTACGAACAAAAAGTCAGAAGTTGAAAATATTTTTAATAATCATTTTCTAATAGTTGTGGATATAGTAGGATCCAGGTGTTCATTAGAAGATGCTAGGCTGTTAATGGAAGAGGCCATACCTATGCAATTTGATACAATTGAAATCTCACCCACTTCTCCCTCTGAAATTAGGAAAATAATAAACTTGCTTAAAAGCAAAAACTCACATGGAATTGATGGCATTTCCAGCAAAATACTAAAAGCTTGTTCTCAACAGATAAGTAAGATTCTCAGCCACCTGTGTAATAGCTCTCTGGAACAGGGCATTTTCCCTGATAGACTGAAGTATGCTATTGTTATACCTTTGCATAAAAAGGGGGATAGATCTGATGTCAACAATTACCGTCCAATCTCCCTTCTAACAGCTTTATCCAAAATTTTTGAGAAAGTAATGTATTCAAGAGTAGCTTCACATATCTGTAACAATGAAGTACTAACAAAATGTCAGTTTGCTTTCCAGAAAGGTTTTTCAACAGAAAATGCTATATATGCTTTCACTAGTCAAATTTTGAATGATCTGAATAACCGAACACCACCCATTGGGATTTTTTGTGATCTCTCAAAGGCTTTTGATTGTGTAAATCATGAAATTCTGCTAGACAAGCTCAAGTATTGTGGCATGAGTGGGACAGTGCACAAATGGTTTAATTCGTACCTAACTGGAAGAGTGCAGAAAGTAGAAATAAGTAGTTCTCGTAACATGCAAAGATCAGCACATTCCTCAAACTGGGGAACTATCAAGAATGGGGTTCCACAAGGGTCAGTCTTGGGTCCTTTGTTGTTCTTATTATATATTAATGACTTGCCATTCTATATTCATGAAGAGGCAAAGTTAGTTCTCTTTGCTGATGATACAAGTATAGTAATCACACCTGACAAACAAGAATTAACTGATGAAATTGTCAATACTGTCTTTCAGAAAATTACTAAGTGGTTCCTTGTAAACGGACTCTCACTGAATTTTGATAAGACACAGTACATACAGTTCCGTACAGTGAATGGTATGACGCCATTAATAAATATAGACCGTAATCAGAAGCATATAGCTAAGGTAGAATATTGCAAATTTTTAGGAGTGTCCATTGATGAGAGATTAAATTGGAAGAAACACATTGATGATCTGCTGAAACGTTTAAGTTCAGCTACTTATGCAATAAGGGTCATTGCAAATTTTGGTGATAAACATCTTAGTAAATTAGCTTACTACGCCTATTTTCACTCATTGCTTTCATGTTGTTGTTGTTGTGGTCTTCAGTCCTGAGACTGGTTTGATGCAGCTCTCCATGCTACTCTATCCTGTGCAAACTTCTTCATCTCCCAGTACCTACTGCAACCTACATCCTTCTGAATCTGCTTAGTGTATGCATCTCTTGGTCTCCCCCTACGATTTTTACCCTCCACGCTGCCCTCCAATACTAAATTGGTGATCCCTTGATGCCTCAGAACATGTCCTACCAACCGATCCCTTCTTCTGGTCAAGTTGTGCCACAAATTCCTCTTCTCCCCAATCCTATTCAGTACCTCCTCATTAGTTATGTGATCTACCCATCTAATCTTCAGCATTCTTCTGTAGCACCACATTTCGAAAGCTTCTATTCTCTTCTTGTCCAAACTAGTTATCGTCCATGTTTCACTTCCATACATGGCTACACTCCATACAAATACTTTCAGAAAAGACTTCCTGACACTTAAATCTATACTCGATGTTAACAAATTTCTCTTCTTCAGAAACGCTTTCCTTGCCATTGCCAGTCTACATTTTATATCCTCTCTACTTCGACCATCATCAGTTATTTTGCTCCCCAAATAGCAAAACTCCTTTACTACTTTGAGTGTCTCATTTCCTAATCTAATACCTTCAACATCACCCGACTTAATTCGACTACATTCCATTATCCTCGTTTTGCTTTTGTTGATGTTCATCTTATACCCTCCTTTCAAGACACTGCCCATTCCGTTCAACTGCTCTTCCAAGTCCTTTGCTGTCTCTGACAGAGTTACAATGTCATCGGCGAACCTCAAAGTTTTTATTTCTTCTCCATGGATTTTAATACCTACTCCGAATTTTTCTTTTGTTTCCTTTACTGCTTGCTCAATATACAGATTGAATAACATCGGGGAGAGGCTACAACCCTGTCTTACTCCCTTCCCAACCACTGCTTCCCTTTCATGCCCCTCTACTCTTATAACTGCCATCTGGTTTCTGTACAAATTGTAAATAGCCTTTCGCTCCCTGTATTTTACCCCTGCCACCTTTAGAATTTGAAAGAGAGTATTCCAGTCAACATTGTCAAAAGCTTTCTCTAAGTCTACAAATGCTAGAAACGTAGGTTTGCCTTTCCTTAATCTTTCTTCTAAGATAAGTCGTAAGGTCAGTATTGCCTCACGTGTTCCAGTATTTCTACGGAATCCAAACTGATCTTCCCCGAGGTCGGCTTCTACTAGTTTTTCCATTCGTCTGTAAAGAATTCGTGTTAGTATTTTGCAGCTGTGGCTTATTAAACTGATTGTCCGGTAATTCTCACATCTGTCAACACCTGCTTTCTTTGGAATTGGAATTATTATATTCTTCTTGAAGTCTGAGGGTATTTCGCCTGTTTCATACATCTTGCTTACCAGATGGTAGAGTTTCGTCAGGGCTGGCTCTCCCAAAGCCGTCAGTAGTTCCAATGGAATGTTGTCTACTCCGGGGGCCTTGTTTCGACTCAGGTCTTTCAGTGCTCTGTCAAATTCTTCACGCAGTATCGTATCTCCCATTTCATCTTCATCTACATCCTCTTCCATTTCCATAATATTGTCCTCAAGTACATCGCCCTTGTATAGACCCTCTATATAATCCTTCCACCTTTCTGCTTTCCCTTCTTTGCTTAGAACTGGGTTTCCATCTGAGCTCTTGATGTTCATACAAGTGGTTCTCTTATCTCCAAAGGTCTCTTTAATTTTCCTGTAGGCAGTATCTATCTTACCCCTAGTGAGATAAGCCTCTACATCCTTACATTTGTCCTCTAGCCATCCCTGCTTAGCCATTTTGCACTTCCTGTCGATCTCATTTTTGAGACGTTTGTATTCCTTTTTGCCTGCTTCATTTACTGCATTTTTATATTTTCTCCTTTCATCAATTAAATTCAATATTTCTTCTGTTACCCAAGGATTTCTACTAGCCCTCGTCTTTTTACCTACTTGATCCTCTGCTGCCTTCACTACTTCATCCCTCAGAGCTACCCATTCTTCTTCTACTGTATTTCTTTCCCCCATTCCCGTCAATTGTTCCCTTATGCTCTCCCTGAAACTCTGTACAACCTCTGGTTCTTTCAGTTTATCCAGGTCCCATCTCCTTAAATTCCCACCTTTTTGCAGTTTCTTCAGTTTTAATCTACAGGTCATAACCAATAGATTGTGGTCAGAGTCCACATCTGCCCCTGGAAATGTCTTACAATTTAAAACCTGGTTCCTAAATCTCTGTCTTACCATTATATAATCTGATACCTTTTAGTATCTCCAGGGTTCTTCCATGTATACAACCTTCTATCATGATTCTTAAACCAAGTATTAGCTATGATTAAGTTGTGCTCTGTGCAAAATTCTACCAGGCGGCTTCCTCTTTCATTTCTTAGCCCCAATCCATATTCACCTACTACGTTTCCTTCTCTCCCTTTCCCTACACTCGAATTCCAGTCACCCATCACTATTAAATTTTCGTCTCCCTTCACTATCTGAATAATTTCTTTTATTTCATCATACATTTCTTCAATTTCTTCGTCATCTGCAGAGCTAGTTGGCATATAAACTTGTGCTACTGTAGTAGGTGTGGGCTTCGTATCTATCTTGGCCACAATAATGCGTTCACTATGCTGTTTGTAGTAGCTTACCCGCGTTCCTATTTTCCTATTCATTATTAAACCTACTCCTGCATTACCCCTATTTGACTGTGTTTATAACCCTGTAGTCACCTGACCAGAAGTCTTGTTCCTCCTTCCACCGAACTTCACTAATTCCCACTATATCTAACTTTAACCTATCCATTTCCCTTTTCAAATTTTCTAACCTACCTGCCCGATTAAGGGACCTGACATTCCACGCTCCGATCCGTAGAACGCCAGTTTTCTTTCTCCTGATAACGACATCCTCTTGAGTAGTCCCCGCCCGGAGATGCGAATGGGGGACTATTTTACCTCCGGAATATTTTACCCAAGAGGACGCCATCATCATTTAATCATACAGTAAAGCTGCATGCCCTCGGGAAAAATTACGGCCGTAGTTTCCCCTTGCTTTCAGCCGTTCGCAGTACCAGCACAGCAAGGCCGTTTTGGTTATTGTTACAAGGCCAGATCAGTCAATCATCCAGACTGTTGCCCTTGCAACTACTGAAAAGGCTGCTGCCCCTCTTCAGGAACCACACGTTTGTCTGGCCTCTCAACAGATACCCCTCCGTTGTGGTTGTACCTACGGTACGGCTATCTGTATCGCTGAGGCACGCAAGCCTCCCCACCAACGGCAAGGTCCATGGTTCATGGCATCATATTTTGGGGTAATTCATCACTGAGGAATAAAGTATTTATTGCACAAAAGCGTGTAATCAGAATAATAGCTGGAGTCCACCCAAGATCATCCTGCAGACATTTATTTAAGGATCTAGGGATATTCACAGTAGCTTCTCAGTATATATACTCTCTTACGAAATTTGTTATTAACAACCAAACCCAATTCAAAAGTAATAGCAGTGTGCATAACTACAATACTAGGAGAAAGGATAATCTTCACTATTCAAGATTAAATCTAACTTTGGCACAGAAAGGGGTGAATTATACTGGCACTAAAGTCTTTGGTCACTTACCAAATAGTATCAAAAGTCTGACAGATAACCAACAAGTATTTAAGAAGAAATTAAAAGAATTTCTGAATGACAACTCCTTCTACTCCATAGAGGAATTTTTAGATATAAGTTAAGAAAAAAACAAAAAAATATTAAAAATAAATTTAAAAAAATTAAAAAATAAAAATAAAAATAAAGAAAAACAAAAAACACAATAAAATAAAGTTGTTATATTAACTTAAGTATGTTGTTAAATTAACCTAATTATGTCATGTACTGGAAAATTCGACTCGTTCCACATCATTACGAAATATCGTATTCATGATCCATGGAACTAGTATTAATCTAATCTAATCTAATCTAATCTAATCTAATCTAATCTAAAGATGTTAAGTCCCATAGCGCTCAGAGCCATTTGAACCATTTGTATAATTAATCGTGTCAATCTCTTTAATTATTACTACCAATTGAAAAAAAAATGTGTAATTTTTTGTCGACTGTAACAAGCTTCAGTAAGAATTCGAATTCTCGTTCTCTAATGATTCTTGATCGTAATGGTTGCTGTCTGAAACTGATGTAATGTACCATCACGTGTGAAGTGTTAAATGCGATTACTGAACATATTTTCTGGAAACGAAATTTATCTTTAAATTTGTGAGGGATAGTGAAATTGGAAAATCAGTGCTGCGTGTGGCTAATTTTAAGGTTGATTTGCGTAATTTCAAGTTACTTAGCCACAGGCAATATTTTCACTGGACGAATGAAACTGAAAATGCTGCTGGTGTATGTGACTGACAACCTTTCGTAATAATACTAGGTCCCAAAATTTCATTTTAAAACTTCAAAAAAAATTTTTTGGTTTTTATCGTCTAGGTTGTTGCGCAACAATTTTAATAACGCTTTTCATAGAAGTCTCCATGATTAATTTTGAACGAAGATTATACCTCAGATAAGCATTTAACAGTGAGGTAATTGTGGAGAGACATTTGCTTCACGTCAAATCTTTGTATCTCTTTCTGTTCAGAGATGGTGGCGGGACTCTGCTATTCTGTACAGAGTGTCAAGTCAAAGACCTTTCACCCGTCTAATTTCCCGACTGTCATTTTATTGGACTATCCGTTTCGACGATATATTACGCCGTCTTCAGGCCGCTGTATACAGACAGCAACGGTAACAGTATAAAATAAACAAAAAGGGGGTGCTGCAAATCGGTTATATGTAATAACGTAGTATAACAATACCAAACCGTACAGGAAGTTACATAGAATTTATGGATAAATTAAGGAATAAATTAAACTCCGTAGCTATCTGTATCATCATATTCCATACACTACAATAATAATAACTAATGAAACGAGAATATAAAGATACATCAATGCAATTTATCAGTCACGGACTCATAAGATACAACTTATTTAGTAAAATATTTCTAATGAATCAAACCATGAAATTAGAGATGTTTTAGTTAAGAAGTTATATCTTATGAGTCTGTGACTGATAAATTCCATTGATGTATTTTTATATTTTCGTTTTATTAGTTATTAGTATATGGGACATAGCTACAGGGTTTACTTCCAGTAAGTGGTTTATGTTTTACTAGTATATGACTATATTATTTTACTCCAGGTGTTTCACGGGCATTGCATTAGCATTACCCCGTGGGTATCTATGCATAACATGCAATATTAACCTCTGTTTAGTCGGTTTTTTCGATTATATGGCATATACCAGGTTCCCTAGTTTGTTAATACAGTGAGCAATTGTTCTCTTATTTTAGTCCTTAATTTATCTGTCACTTTCATGTAACTCCCTGTACTGTTTGGTATTGTTATGCTACGTGATTACATATTACAACTGTATGTAAGATTTGCTGTACCTCCTTTTTGTTTTCTATTTTATACTGTTACCATTGCTGTCTGTACACAGCGGCCTGAGACGGCGTAGTTTGTCGCCGAAACGGGTAGCCCAATAAAGACGGCTGAAAGGTGTTTGATTTGACATTCTGTAACTAAAATATGACATGGTGGTCGTGTGGTAAGGCCGCGCCTGGAAACAAAGGTCACTGTATGAAATTCATGTCGGATAGTAGAAATTTTACCTTCCTTTAATCCAGCCTTTTCCTCTCAATGATGTGAAGATTACCAGAAACGACTCTTATTTCAGATTCCACGTTAAACAGTAGGTGTCATTTCCCCGGTAGAGTAGATCACTGGCATAGGTTAGGGACACGCAAGTCTCCGAAGTGGCAACCAATTGGCGGTGGGAGTGGCCGAGCGGTTCTAGGCGCTTCAGTCTGGAACCGGGCGACCACTGCGTCGCAGGTTCGAATCCCTCCTCGGGCATGGATGTGTGTCATGTCCTTAGGTTAGTTAGGTTTACGTAGTTCTAGGGGACTGATGACCTCAGCTGTAAAGTCCCATAGTGCTCAGAGCCATTTGACATCCAATTGTCTCCGCGCAGGATTAGCCGAGCGGTCTTAGGCGCTGCAGTCACGGACTGTGCGGCTGGTCCCAGTGGAGGTTCGAGTCTTCCCTCGGACATGGGTGTGTGTGTTTGTCCTTAGGATAATTTAGGTTAAGTAGTGTGTAAGCTTAGGGACTGATGACCTTAGCAGTTAAGTCCCATAAGATTTCACAAACATTTGAACATCCAATTGTCTCCCACAGGACCGTTGACTCACATGGAACCGTTATTATGCCTAACAAAAGGAAAGCTAACGGATACTGCTAATTCATTGTTTGGCCTGCGACGTAGCAAAACTAGGATAAAATTAAATCATTTCTTTGCTGTCACATTTTAATCAGGCTATAACTGGTGGTTGAGCGGTGGCCGCACAGACACGATCGTAGTATTTCGACTGAATTACGAGTACAAACGTTTCATCACATTACACTATTGTGATAAAGCCTTTTTTAAACAAAAAAAGAAAGAAAAAAGAAAAAGGATGAAGCATAGAGAGTGGTGACATATCTACAGTTAAATATGTGTACCAGTTCTCAAACATACGAACTGATTGCACGTGGATGCTGTTCTCTTGAATCATAGGGGTAAGTTACGTAGTAACTTCACTTAATTAAATACTGTTCAATCTCAGCTGAAAACTAGGATAAGTGCTATTTCTATTTTGAAAATATAAATGCAATTAGATGTGAAAATTTAGTACTCTTGGTATCAACTGTAAAAAAAGTATGCCGACTTTACTGAGTATTGTTGATGTCACGTCGTCCGTTTCACGTAATGCTAGAAATATTAGAATTGAAACATACTTTGAATGAAAACTTTCCGAACATACGCAAGTGTTTTGTAGCTTACTGAATGTTATTTATCACGCCCTTCAACGTGTAATGGACAAACTGCAGGCACAGTACGAAAGTCGCGTGTCGTCCGGCTCAAATGAGGACCGACGCAAATGTGAGTGACTTTATCGTAATTTGTTCGAGTGACGTTCTCGTCGGTTTATTTGTAATGCGCCAGGTGTCCACGATCCACCTATCACGGGCGTTTTACTGTCATACCGGCAGTCACAGGACTCTGCTAACCATGTGCGTTTGCAAACGAAAGAGGCGCTTACATTACTACACCCAAATTATTCACAGCGGATTTTATAAGAGTAAATGTACTCTGAGGCTGTCTTTAGTATGCATAATTTTAACCCGTTGCCTACATTAAGTTCGAGAATGTACATAAATATCCTGCGCCTGTATGTGGAATTGCTCCTGAAAAGTGTAACGCATGACATCAGTGAATCAAAGTGCACAAAGTAAGCTAATTTTCTAGTGCTTTCGTCATAAAAAAAAGTCAGCTACACGTAGAGTAGGCCTGTGACGAGTAACAATGCTAGTATTGTTTTCTAGTCGAGTCTACATAAGTAACTATCGCTTTTTGAATGCTGTCTTGGATTGCATTCTAGTTAGTAAACCCCGTCTATCTGCTCATTGTGCCACTCATCGACTGCACCAGTTGTCAGTCTAATCGCTTCTTTCACTAATTGACTTCCACGTTACGAGTACAGTACCAGACAAAAAAGTGAAGCAGCGAGAAGACAGGGTCCGATATCTATGTCACTTCTAACATATACACACCATTGACGGGTATGTAAATTATTAGAGTTGCAGTTCTCTGTGATAAGTTGGGCGACCACCAGAGCGTATTAATGTTTTTGTGTTTAGTGCTGTTTCCAGGCCTACTAGAAAAAATAAGGGGCGTCAACAACTGCATGTTTAGTGATCGCGGTTAAGAACACGGAGGTGCCACGTAATGGTTTGAGGCAGCGTTGTCGGACACTGCCAGAGTTAGAAGGTACATCACTGGGGTCTCCATTTGTCAACGGAAAACAAAGTCTGAAAATGAATCAGTGATCATCTTGTGCCACCTTTTTTACAGGTCCATCTTGATCATACAAACTTTCACACATCACTATTACTGGTTTCGGCTACTGCAATCTTCATGTCTGTTACAAACAAGAACAGTAGTGTAACCAACTAAGTTCACTCTGCTAAAGCCAAATCTGTAAAACACCTGGTGATACATAAGGAAAATGAAGAGTCTTTACATGATTAACAGCCATGCATACCAGCCATACATACCAGGAAACATTCTGATGTAGGTATCTACGTAGTAAATGCTGCTGATGACCTGGATGCGTCTGGTATTTACACAAATAAGTGAGGCCAGCAGAGGGCGCAATAGCTAGGGTACATCAGTAACCAGTATCACAAATTTAATAGTTAAAATGCAATAGGCGTAGTCAGTAATGAAAATTATTTCACATGGGAAAACGGGTATAAGGACCGTGATGTCATAAATCTTAATAACAAACTAAAATCAGAAATACATGACAATGAGAAGACAATAGAACCAGAGCGGAAAGAAGTAGTTGCTATGCCATACAATGGTCAATTTTCCGAAAGAATTGCACAAGCTTTCAGAAAAACGAAAGTGAAAATTGGATTTCAATCTAAAGGTACAATTTGTTCTAGGCGACGCCACGAAGTTGGCAACAACAACAACTGCCAAGACTGTGGCAAACTTTATATCGGTCAGACAGGAAGAATTTCAAGATTCGTTTTAGAGAGCATACGTATAACCAAAATAAGAGCTTTCGGTACGCATTTGGGTGGACAAAAACATTCGGCAGCAAACATGGAGGATAATATGAAAGTATTGCATAGGGCGCCAAAGGGGTAATTACTGAACCTACTCGAGGAAATGGAGATTTATGTACACAGAAAACGGTAACCGGCATTACTGTTGAAAGAACAACATGAGTTTAACCTGAATGTATTCGGAAACCTACCAGTTTAAGCAGCATTGAGCGCCCCAGCCGCTTGGCGTGCGGTCGTTTGTGCCGGCAACCAGCGAGGAGCAGACTGGACCTTCTTCCGCAAGTTCCGCCAAAAGAAAACAAGAAATGCACACGGGGAAGTCACAAGACGGCGACACTGAGATCGCTCTCCGGAAGTACTATCGACTATCGATTTCTTAGTTAAAGTCACTTGTAAGTAGGCTGTTTAGGTTTTCTTATTGGTAACGGCACGTAGCGCTCTGTATGAAAATCACTGGCTGTGCTGTGTACAGTCTGTGGCTAGTTTGCATTGTTGTCTGCCATTGTAGTGTTGAGCAGCTGAATGTTAACAGCGCGTAGCGTTGCGCAGTTGGAGGTGAGCCGCCAGCAGTGGTGGATGTGGGGAGATGGCGGAATTTTGAGAGCGGGCGATCTGGACGTGTCTCATTAAGAAAGAGTAAATTTGTAAGACTGGATGTCATGAACTGATATATATAATATGAGTTTTGAACAATATTAAGGTAAATACATTGTTTGTTCTCTATCAAAATCTTTCTTTTGCTAACTGTGCCTATCAGTAGTTACTGCCTTCACTAGTTTGAATCTTTTATTTAGCTGGCAGTAGTGGCGCTCGCTGTATTGCAGTAGTTCGAGTAACGAAGATTTTTGTGAGGTAAGCGATTTGTGAAACGTATAGGTTAATGTTAGTCAGGGCCATTCTTTTGTAGGGATTTATGAAAGTCAGATTTCGTTGCGCTAAAAATATTGTGTGTCAGTTTAAGCACAGTCATGTATAATTGTTCAAAGGGGACATTTCACACTGTTTCGTTAAGTATGTTACACTTATGGTTTTGGTTTGATTTTTTTTTTGTTATGCTGGACGATTTCCTCTTATAGATGTGATTTTATTTTTAAACTTTTTACACTGGCTGTTTCCCAATTTGTGTGTTTTACTTTGCCAGACTAGGAGTTTCCCTTTATTACTATTTTCCCTTTTTATGTGGATTTTAAGTATGGATCTAAATCCACATACTATATCTCAGTAAATTTTATATTGTCAGACGCTCATTTTCTCAAGTGAAAGAATATTCATTAATTATTACCCATGCTGCATGTCAACTGCTAAATTTGTGAGACTGGTTACTCATGAACCCTAGCTACTGTGCGCTCTGCTGGCCTCAGTTATTTGTATAAATACCAGGTCATCACAAGCACTTACTGTGTACTTACATGTATAATCTGACGTTGATTCCTGCATCAGAATGTTTCTTGGTATGTATGGCTGGTATGCATGGCTGTTAATCATGTAAATACTCTTTATTATCCTTATGTAGCACTAGGCCTTTTGTAGATTTAGCTTCAGCAGATTGAACTTAGTTGGTTACACCACTGTTTTTGTTTGCAACAGACCTGAAGATTGCAGTAGCCGAAACAGGTAATAAAAAAGTGTAAAAGTTTGTGTTATCAAGACGAACATGCAAAATAAAATGTCTCAGTTTGGCCACATGGTCAAATCGTGTGGTACCAATAGTTGTGAGGCATTCGAAAGTGACAGTACCTCTATGTTGGACTGCATGGGGACCTGAGGGCTGGCATATTCGCCATTGATTCCAATTGACCAAGTCTGGTCACCACGAGGGATGTGGTGATCAGATGCATCTGCCATCCGAGAAAAAGTAATGGACTCCCTACAACATTCGGAAT
The DNA here is from genome assembly GCF_023898315.1 of Schistocerca nitens. Lineage (NCBI taxonomy): Eukaryota > Metazoa > Arthropoda > Insecta > Orthoptera > Acrididae > Schistocerca > Schistocerca nitens. The sequence goes on along the minus strand of NC_064619.1, from coordinate 7,786,111 downwards.
CATTCCATACCATTGGTTGGGTTCAAATGGTTCAAATGGCTCTGAGCACTATGGGACTCAACTGCTGAGGTCATTAGTCCCCTAGAACTTAGAACTAGTTAAACCTAACTAACCTAAGGACATCACAAACATTCATGCCCGAGGCAGGATTTGAACCTGCGACCGTAGCGGTCTTGCGGTTCCAGACTGCAGCGCCTTTAACCGCACGGCCACTTCGGCCGGCCATTGGTTGGGGAAGACTAGCTGCAGCGGGGCTAAGAAATTACTGTCCCATGTGTAGGCCCCCGTTAACAAGATAAAAAAAACTGTTGAGCATGGAGGAGTGTCATGACTGAGAACCGTTGCCTGCTGACGAATGGCGTCACATTGTGTTTTCAGCGATGAATCCCGTTTCTGCACCCTGCATGACCATCATCAGCGAGTATGGCAAAGACCTGAAGACTGGTGCCATTCTTTCAAAGTCTTGGAGAGGCGCAACAGTTAGTGCGCTCGTGTCATGGTGTGGAGGACCTTTGGGTATGACTTCAGGTCACATGTGGCAGTAATTGAGGGAACCGTTACAGCACAGCAAATCGTCAAGGATATCATGAATCCTCATGTGTTACCTCTCATGCGACAGTAACGTGGTGCGATTTTTCAACAGGATAATGCTCGCCTGCACATGGCAGATGTCTCCATGAGAAGTCTGCATGATGTTGAGGAAATCAAGTGGGTAGCAAGATCCCCGTATATGTCCACGGTAGAACATCAGGGGCGGTCGCGGCGTGCAAAACTTCACGGCGTGCACGATATGTTACATGCGTGCAGTCCGAGGCTCGGCCTGTGTTGGCACCGTCGGCTTTGCTCGGTCCTTCTCGTAACTAGTCGGTACAATGCGACATTTCATTTAGCAGTACGATGCGACATTGTTTTTTTTTTCTGGGATTTGACGCGATCGGCGCGATTTTCTTCAGCTTCGACAGAATCGTGGTGTCAGGACTGCCTTTTCCTTCACCAATCATCCGTGCTACTAAGGAAGTTCGTAGGTCCAATGTCTCTTTGCACAAAAAGAGGCAATGCAGCGATGTATCGTCCCAACCTTTAAAAATGAATAGCTATCACAGAAGGAAAGGATGAGAATTCTCAGTATCTATTATACGGTGTCATAGTCGATGGATATCACATGTTTTCTACAGAACAGCATTACAACACCACGTAGAAAGAATTTAAGGATTTTTTCGACGATGAAAGGGCAAAAAATTACAACGATCGGCAGGCGATTTGCATGGGATTCGTTGTTCTGCAGATAAAGAAACACTCTGTGCTTAATTAGCTGATGCGGGGTACATGATGGAAGTGGTGATACGAATAATAGATTTTCTGAAGTCGCACACATTATTGCATGGTCAGTTGCAACAGTTTTTGATGGCAATGAACGCCGAGTATCCAGACGTTATATATCACTGCAAAGAACGTCAGTTAAATCAAGCGGCATGGCTGAAACGAGTTGTTGAATTTCTAAAGGACAAAGGAAAGCAGAAACGAAAATTAGAACATCCAGAATCGATTGCAGACCTCTCACTGTAAGTTAACTCGACTGCACACTAGTCACGTTAAGAAGCTGCAAGGCGAAAAATAACTTTCTTTTTTATTTGGATAGGATGCATTTAAAAACATAACTGCATTTGGAAAGAGCAACTTCTGACAGTAAAAAAGTCAATTTCCCTGAGCTCACTAGCTTCTAAGAAAAAGCGGATTGTGGTGCTGAAAGAATTACACTGTCAGTTTCATATCGGTTTTTTAACTGATTTCGAGACCGTTCACCGTTTCGGTTGAAAGCGTCCCTGTTCGTGTGCAGGTGGAACCCATCGACCTGCACTGCAGTTCCTATTTTAAAGTCAAATTCCTTTACTGTAAAAATGTCCAGGAATTCTACGGTTTTTTTCCCCCAGGATCGGTTTCTATGTCTGCATAATAAAGTTGCAAATGTGATAGAATGTTTCGATCAACATATGTGCGTGAAAGGGTTTTTTTTAGATTGTTAAACTGAGTTAAGATTACGTGACAGCCCAAGTCACAAAAATCTGCAAAGTTGTGTCGGTCTGTCCGTACACCGACAGTTTGTACCAGATACAAATTTTGTTATGCCTTCAGAGCACCAAAAATAAGCAAATAATACTGAAATTCTTTTGTTTCTGTTCTGTATCGATATGAAATACGAAACCAACCTGCATGCAAGTTGCTCAGTGTTCCTTGAGCGACTGCATTGCCATCTAAATGTGGTGGATTCTCAGTTACTCCCTCTATCCTTTTTCCAGCTCAGGCAGCGTGGTGTAATGGTGGGGGATGTGTGCAGCGAGGCGACAGGGCTTCACACATGAAAGAGTGCACTGCATGTGTGCAGGATTCACTGGAATTTGTCTGTAACAAACTCAGGCTCGATCTCGTCTGAGCGCCAGTATCCGGGATAACAAGGACAGCTTACAACAGATGTGGGCAGATTGCCTCAGGAGAGGATGTAACGGCTTGATGAGACAACTACAAACCGCATCAATCCCTGCATCCAAGCCAGCCGAGGTGTGACGTCATATTGACAAGTTGGCAAATTCTTTGTAAATTGGACGGAATTTTGTAATTGCTGAATTAGCATTACGTACTCTCTCGACCCATGAAGATTCATTTCGTTCGCTCCTCCCCGTCAGGGAGCTCCACCATTTTGGTCACCCGCTGTATTCTGTTTTCTTTTTATCACGTAATCTAACTGGCCCAATTATCAGAAAAAAAAAACATTGTGTGCACACCAGTTTCTCTTAATTCAGTCCGAAATGCTTGCGTTCAAAACACGTAATGTCAGTGTTACTTGATAATAAGAAAGTAACTGATGCAGAAAACGCAGATCTGATTTGATGAAACGCTGAGCACTTCGTTACGTGCTCTCCTCATCGTTTCTGTCTTCGTGCGGTGAGGCAGTCCGAGACTCTCCTCATACGTTAAGTGAAATTTGAAATTAAACAGCCTCGCCTTTGATGAATAATGGCGCGTATGCCACTTGCTTCACGGAATTAAATTTTTCAGATGTTAATTTGCATACGGTGGCACGCCGTGCGTGAGGCATTTCGTGGCGTCACATGTTTCAAAGGCGCCTGCAGAGGCCATCCTTAACCGAGTGTGAGGGAGGTCCCAGGGCGTCGCCAACTTCAGCTTCCGAGCCAAGTAATCCATATTACCAGCACAGCCAACAGCGAAAGTTCCGCGCGACATTGGTGCTTGCATGTTCCCTGAGCGGATGACACAGCAAAGTAAGTTAATAATTCTCCCCATGCACCGCGCGAGTGTTAACTAAAGCGGAACTTTACAAAGCGCGAGCAACGAGAGATTACTTGCTTACGGTCAAAGTCTTTTTTTTCTGTATCAAAGATACTATGAAGCTAATCAGGAGGCTGAAAATAAATCCGAATTTTAATAAACCATGTCCGCGTTCTGTAGTTAACGAATCGTACCACTACGGTTTGCTTCGTAGGCCACATTCATTTGCTTTGTAACTAAGAACCTACACTGTAAGCAGTAATAGTCCGACAGCTAATACGTTACGTTTGGCACAAAAAACAAGAACTGAAAATTAAATTATGTTTCTTTTTTTTTCGTTCATTAATTTTACATCAAGAATACCAGAGCGTTTAATGCAAATGTTTGCAGTAAACAACAAAAATATGAATGTTTCTTCTGCGAGTCAAAGAAAATATACAATCTGGGCGGTGTGATACGATGCGAATTTTAGACGTTTTTAATGAAGATGGACGAAATACGACGGAAAATATTACCGAAAAAACAGGTTTATCGTTGAGTGAATTCCAAAAATTGGATATTTCTGAAAAATTTATCCCACTAAATGAGACTATATCTTCCACATGAATAAAGACAGAAACTTAGGGTGGATTTTAACTTTGGCATATGACTCCAAACTTTTCATTTTTCAGTTTTACAGAAGTTTTAAATACATTCACATAAAACTCCGGGCACTTTGTTCAATTAGGCCACCTCCCCAGTGTAACAAAAGTGATTACGGTGAGATAAATGCACTAACCGATTTTGGATCATATGAAGTGAGCCATATCGCACCGAAGACATAAAAACCCAAAATCCATAACTACAAAGGTATGTGAAAATGTTTAAATGTCAACGGTTATAAATACTTAATGCAATTACAACGATGATTATGAACTTCTCAAAAAAGATAGACAATTAATGGAATTTTATTTACGAAATATGTTTCCAAGATTGTTTTGCATATATAGAGCGTTATATTGTAGTAATTTTTTTGCTAACAGTTACTAGAGGTAAATCTCTGTTCTTTTGTGCAGTTGGTTTTACGAGTTTGAAGTGCGAGGATGGAGAAGGAGTTATTTGTGTTACGTTGAGTTGTATTGTGAAGTGAAATAACTGAAAATATATGTGTAATTCTGCAGAAAGTCCACCAGAATTGAATTATTACTGAAATACGAACCCGATTATCCTCTGGGCGATTATATAAAGATAAACCACAGAAAGGAAATACACAATGAGCCAACAATATGTAACAAAGGAGACCAACGAAAAAGATAAGTCAGGTTACCTTCCATTAGGGAAGTGGATGCACTCAGCGACTGTTATGTAATTTATAAATGGTAGAGCGAAGTGTTGTTCTGTTTATGGTTGTTATTAGTATGTTTGTCTTTAAAAATCATTTGCTGTATACCAGAATTCATGACATGCTCTACACATGAGACTTGGCCACTTGTAACGTATTACTATGTTTACGACGTTTCTCATCGAGCCATATACGTTATCTCGCGTTTCTAGCTCCTTCTCTCTCACAATGAATGATAAAAATTCAGAAATTCAGGGTCGCCACCAGCCCAAGCTCTTCCTAACCATTTTGAAAAAAACGGAGCTGAAAGATTATTAGTCTAATTAATTTAATAATTTAATTACAAGTATGCAAATTGCCATAAGTAGCCAGATAAATAGCACTCCATGTCGTGCATGAAGCAACTTGATTAATTCAGGATTGGAAATCGGAGTAAATGGGTAAGGTCAACACCACAGAATTTATCTTTCACATAGATTATTTATTGTATCTAACTATTTGGTTGCACATCCTAACTGCACATAACTGGTGCCTGACTAGAAATATTTAAGTAAGAATTACAAGAGAATGTAACAGAGCACAATTTAACTACAGCAAGAAGAAACATAGAAAACGGGGGTGGGAGACAATGATACTATGATCTCTTCTGCATTCATACCATAAAAATATCTCAGTGAGATTCGCATTACGATTCTACGCGTGCACTATTCTGGACAGAGGTTTAACCAATGCACGAGGTTGTGCGATAATTATTCAACATACTAACTGCGTCTGCTGTTTGCGAACGGCCGATCTAGAGCACGGGTGCATTCTGAATCAAGCTGTTGTGCTGCTTTGTAGAAAGCACACGAAAGAACAGATATTCTTGCAGAAATTGTAGCTCATTAAACAAGCAAACTGTTAAAATAAAGCCTGTTACGGTGCCGTGGCGGACCAGAAGGGTCATTGATTGCCAAACACGTGGCACAAAATCGACATACAAAGACAAAAGCAACTTTCCACAAAATATAAGAGTAAAAATCATACTCGCTTCGACACAGTTTTACACTCACGTACGGTTGAAGTGATCCTAACCAGCTTTTCCTAATCAGATTTACCGTATGACATTCTACTTCGTCGTTGTTCAAAATGAACAAAGTACCTTCCAAACTTTTAACTCAAACACCCAAAAAATCGCCTATTTATAGCAATATAATTATGGTACATTCGGAAAAATAACTCGCTTCACACGCTTCAGTTAAGCTGAAGTTCTTAAGTAGTTCACCAGTTAAACATAACGAAGTCCTAACTCAACCTGATTCCTATCACCTGAAACCCCCCTTAAGAGCTACGATCCGTACTCACCAAGCGTTTACCGAAGAGTGCCGCTCTCTCTTTCGAGATTACCCAGCTCCCCGTGCAGCGGAAGCTACCAGAGGGGTAGCCCTCCGTCACCATCCTCACACAGAAAAACAGCCTTCGACTAAGATGGGTAAACCTCTCTGTTCAGGTATTGGAAACCTAAGTTGGTCATCCTGTGCTCTCCTTCGAACGAGAAGGGACATCGTCTGCTCCCAGCAGACGATGACCAACTCAGCGTTTCCCACAAAACAAAACCGAAACCCCACTTCAAGACACACATATAATATTCAATAGGCCTTATTTGAGTGCTCTGTCTTGTTGGAAGAGTTCATAAATTGAGTTAAAATCAGGTAGTAAAGTGAAAAAGTTGTACCGAATTCGACTAGTGGTGCACCCCCTTCACCTAGCTGAGGGCAGTCACCAACCACCGCAACAGCGCACAGTGCTAACCACCCTAGTACATAGGGCGTGCGTCATCTGCGATAAGGAAAGCCTCCAACACGAACCACAGCAGCTGCAGGCAATGTTCTGCAAAAATGGCTATAGTGAAACTCAGGTCAGTTGATTCGTTGGTTGATTGATTTGGTTCCATCGGATCAGGGAAGGATGGGGAAGGAAGTCCGCAGTGTTCTTCCACAGGAACCATCCCGGCATTTGCCTCAAGCGATTTAGGGAATTCACAAAAACCTAAGACTGGAAGGCCGGACGCGGGTTTCGACCGTCGTCCTCTCGAATGCGAGTCCAGTGTGCTAACCACGGCACCCCCTCGCTCGGTAACAGATCAGTAGGGCAGTCAAGAAGAGGAAATGTGCAGCAAACCAAGAAGTGGAGGAAGAGGACAGAAGCACGCTTCCCTTATTGACTTGGGACCGCTCTCAGCCAAATTTGCAAGGCTGCCTGAAAAATCCAACATAACAATATAAAAACAGTGATAGGACCACCGCCGAAGGCGAAAGAGTGCATTTTCTCTGCGAAAGACCCTCGAAAACTGATCGTAGCTTGGATATACAGCACCCCTTGTGAATCTGGCCACCGATACATCAGACAAACGCAGCGCAGTATCTCGAAATGCTGCACTGAGCATATCGGGCATGTACAACTGCGACACACAGAGAAATCAGCGATAGCAGAGCATAACATAAAAGACTTTCAGAACAAGAAGGCGGTATGCCAAGCAACCGCATATTTAGACAACATTATAAAGGAATCCATTGAAACAAGGAGTCACGAGATCCTGAGAATCCCACGAGAGTGGAAATACGACAAGAGTGTGCCCAGAACCATCCTGCACGCAAGACGCATCCGGAATTCCCAGATAGAAATTCGAACGCAGCTTCCAGCGCATCCGCTACCCCCACCACTGCATTCGCTTGCACGTGCAGGGCGCGCACGACATCCGCAGTATTTCGACATTTAGCCTGAAGATGAAGAGTATGACACTCTTCGAAACGTCGCAGTATTTTAACAAAGCGACTCGTCTTGAAATCCAAGAGCATTTCATAACTGTGTATGGCGGGACGGTCTACATTCACACCGAGCGAGGTGGCGCAGCGGTTAGCACACTGGACTCGCATTCGGGAGGACGACGGTTCAATCCCACGTCCGGCCGTCCTGATTTAGGTTTTCCGTGATTTCCCTAAATCGCTCCAGGCAAATGCCTAGATGGTTCCTTTGAAAGGGCACGGCCGACTTCCTTCCCCGTCCTTCCCTAATCCGATGAGACCGATGACCTCGCTGTTTGGTCTCTTCCCCCAAACAACCCAACCCAACCCATCTACATTCACACATTCGTCCCATACCGGCGTCGCAATTTACCCAGAGCTATTGGAAGGAGCCGGCCGTGGTGGCCAAGCGGTTAAAGGCGCTACAGTCGGGAACCGCGCGACCGCTACGGTCGCAGGTTCGAATCCTGCCTCGGGCATGGATGTGTGTGATATCCTTAGGTTAGTTAGGTTTAAGTAGTTCTAAGTTCTAGGGGACTGATGACCTTAGAAGTTAAGTCCCATAGTGCTCAGAGCCATATTGGAAGGAGACACAGTCCGTCACAAACCTCCACAAACAAATCATGTCAGATCGGGCGCAATAAGAGGATAATGGCGCAATGCGAATTGCAAACGTTGAAGCAATTTTTCTGTTAAGAAATGTTCTTACATGCAGATGCCAGTGCAGCGGTGCACCATCTTATTGAAGAATGAAATTTTCGGTACATTCTCCAGTTGTGCAAAAGTCAGGTCTACTACTGTACACATCCTGGTACCTGGTTCCTGTAATTGCCCTTTCTGCAAAAAAGAATAGGCCGTAAATCATTTCTCGTGAATCGGCTCAAAACACATTAGGCTTTGGTGAGTCTCTCTCGTTCTCGACTGCGGGCGAGGCAGCTGTTTTCACCGTGTTCTTACGTTGTTCAAAAATTTTCAAATGTGTTTGAATTCCTAAGGGACCAAACTGCTGAGGTCATCAGTCCGTAGACTAACACACTACTTCAAATGGGGTTCAAATGGCTCTGGGCACTATGGGACTTAACATCTATGGTCATTAGTCCCCTAGAACTTAGAACTACTTAAACCTAACTAACCTAAGGACATCACACAACACCCAGCCATCACGAGGCAGAGAAAATCCCTGACCCCACCGGGAATCGAACCCGGGAACCCGGGCGTGGGAAGCGAGAACACTACCGCACGACCACGAGATGCGGGCCACACTACTTTAACTTATGCTAAGAAGAACACACACACATATTCCCGAGGGAGGACTTGAACATCCGGCGAGAGGGGCAGCGCAATTCGTGACATCAACAAGTGTGTAATATTTCCAGTTCCACAAAAGGCACGAAATTATCTTACAAGATAGGTTGTAAGGTTTCCTATCTTAACACATAGCCACAGTTTATAAAAAAATTTATAATAATTCAGTCAGGATGAGTAGGGTACTAAAGTGAAAAATTGGTCTTTTCAGACTTAGTTTATTGCAAATACGATGATGTTGACTCTGCTAAAATTGGGGCCGGCCGGGGTGGCCGAGTGGTTCTAGGCGCTACAGTCTGGAACCGCGCGACCGCTACGGTCGCAGGTTCGAATCCTGCCTCGGGCATGGGTGTGTGTGATGTCCTTAGGTTAGTTAGGTTTAAGTAGTTCTAAGTTCTGGGGGACTGATGACCTCAGAAGTTAAGTCCCACAGTGCTCAGGGGCATTTTTTTTTTCAGCAGCTGCAAAACCGCGTTCTTGGAAACACAAACGCCGTCGCAAACCACACACCACACGGATCCAGGGTTAATTCTAACTCAAATCGCCTTTTGTGTGTGTGTTATCGCTATCTCAACTCGACGTACTACATTGTGTAACGAACGGGCCCGCGTGCTAGTAGAGACCCCTGCCGGCAAACACAAGAACCGCTAACTTACAATTGGGGCCAAGGTAGACTTTTAGTTTGTATGCGTGAGTTAAAAGTCACTCCAAATTTCTAACTACAGTCATGTATAAAACACAGTTTTGTGAAATTAGATTAATTTTTTGGAAACGTCCTTTACCACGAAAAGATTTCACCGAAATTTGCCTCTCTCGCTCTCATACACGGCTATGCTGGGCTTCAAAGCAGTAATTGAATTGGTCCGTAAATTTCGTCAGGAAGACAACGACAATGATGAATATTGAAAGACATTTACATTTTTTTCTGTCTTGTAAACAAGAGCAGGGGCATTTCGTATTTCGACTATTTTACTCTAATATTTTAAAAAGACAATACGACAGAAGAAAAAGAACGGCGAGAAATATTAAGAAGAAGAAAGTGGTGCAGAAAAACAGCTGCCTTTAATGGTGATGTATTGAGTAACCACAGCATTCTGAATGATTTCTGCGATGGTCCAGACTCTAAACCGGTAATATGACGCAACAACTGGATACGAATGGGGAAGCAGTGGTGTTCACATTCCTGTTCTCCAGTTCAGATTTTTCTTTAAATCTCGGTTCAGGCCAAATAAGGATCACTTCAAGATAACTATTTATTTCTCATTCCGTTCATCCTTCTCGCAGATTCTTTCGTTTTCCCACAATAAGCTCTTTTACTCTCAACTAACTATTTGATTCCAGCTTTTTCTGTTTGGTTTATTTTCCTGAAAACCTTTGCTTCTCTTGAGTTCTAATCTGATTTTACCTCTGTCGAGTAGGATCTCCTGTTTAATCTTCAGTTCTTCTAAGTCCTTTCTTGTCTTTCTTCCCCACCCTTTTTCTTCGTCTTTTTCCGTGGTTTGGAACATTATGTGGAACTTCTCTGTTAAGCTGTCTTCCTTCATTCTCCCTAGATGTCCATTGTGAGTAACACATCTTTTCTTAATCTTGACGGTTATTTTAGGGTAAAATGAGTATATCTCATCATTTACTCTCAAAACCCAGTTGCCATTTTTGTTCTCGATTGCAAGTTTTTCACAAGGTTCTTCCTTCTTTCTTTTCCAAATATTCTTTTGCAAACGTTCAAAATCCATTTTGCGTCCAGATAAAAGTAGTTTTTTTCGACTCATAGAGGACTTCTGGTTTTACAGCTGTATTACGGTGCCTTAATTTAGAATGTTCAGAAAAACATTTTTTATTGTGCAGAATTCTCACTTTGAAGTATGCTGTTTTTTATTGATTCAATATCTTTCCAAAACACTCCATATATTTGTAGACATACCTTTTGAGGCGTCTCCTTCATCTACCGCTTCTTTCGGTCTAGCCAGCCTTGTGTAGTTGTTATCTTTTTGTATTTCTTCCTCTATTTTCTGTTCTCTTATAACTTTTTCCAGTACACAGGATAGTAATAGTAGTAACAAATCGCATCCTTGTCCGCTTCTTGACACAGTTTGAAAGAAATTAAAAGTTTTTCTAGAAATTTAATTTTAAATACTGCTTTTGTGAGAATTTGTTTAGTTATTTCCATAGTTTTCAGGTCTATTGCAAATTTCTTACCGGTTTTGAGGAGCCTCTGTCTATCGAATAATAAACCTTTTTACAGGCAACAGCTGTTAGCGCTATCTTGTTATTTGATATTTTCATACTCCTAATTATTTGTTTAAGTTTTAGAATTTTCGCTGGATGGGATATCGTGGTCCTGCGGTAACGTTCTCGCTTCCCGTGCACGGGGCTCCGGGTTCGATTTCCGGCGGGATCAGGGATTTTTCCTGCCTCGAGATGACTGGGTGTTGTGTAGTTTTCATCATCATTCATCCCCATTACGGTCGGAGGAAGGCAATGGCAAACCACCTCCGCTAGGACCTTGCCTACTAGTACAGCGGTGCGGGTCTCCCGCATCGTCCCCTACGCTCCTCGGAGTATGGGACATCACCATCACCATCACCATCACCATCACCATCACCATCACCATCACCATCATCATGAGAATCTGCCGCTTCTAAATCCACTTTCCAGTTGGTCTATTTCAGGATTTAATATGTCCAGAAGAGCTTTCGATAAGATTTTGCTGAAATTATCTGAGTTAACAGCCGGGAAAGTTCCTCGAATGAAGTTGTGCCGACGTTTTTTCTTCCTCCTTGTTGTCCTACCTAGTCACTGCTCAATCTCATATGGCTTTGGCATCGATAGGCCGTCCGCTTCTAGCATTCTTCCTTTCACAAGCAAAACCCGTAGAATGTGAACAGAACACTGTAGATCAGGTTTTTATTTTACTGTGAATACCGGTTTCGGCCAAATTAAACCAGCTTCAGATGTACACTAAAACACAGGTGCCCGGCCGTTACCATCAGCTGATGCTGGTGGTAGCAAACGTACTCCTGTGTTTTAATTTAAATAATAAGATGCCCTAATTCGACAAAACCTGTAATCGAAGTATAATAAAAACTTTATTCACGCTAAACTGTTCACGTATTTGTAAAACAAAATCACTCTCGTCTCCTGTAACAAAATGCAGGTTGTAAAATTATATCCTGTGGCGCTGCCGTTCTATAGGACACTCTTCGGATAGCCCCAACTTCAACGACTGCTTGAGACATCACTAGATTTTCCAGAAGACCAATGTTTCTAGTCAGCCATTTTCACAAAACTCACTTTGCACTCTACAATTCTTCGATACGAAGCTAATCTTCATCAAACAAAAATTCGTAAATCCTAAAAACAGACGACCCACATTATTTCCTGCTGCATGAAAGTAATTATTTGGGCTACTGCTGAATTCATTACTAACTGTCCATGTTCTGGATACAGAAATGTTTTCCATTATCTCGACTCGCTTAATTTTCTGCAGCATTTGCGTATAATTTAATCGGATGTCGCGCACCGTAACATCAGCAGATTATCGCTACAAAATACAAATGTTAGTCCGAGGCTTTAATCCGCGCAGATGCAGACTCAGGAAATGTTGCAAGCATTTCTCGTCCACTGGCGTTGCTGAAACACAGAATACGAAGATCACTTGTCGAAAGGCACTCCTTTTTCTGGAGAGGTCTTCAGCAGCGACAGCGTCGACAGACTTCTTACCTTAGCCGTAACTGGATAGTCTAATTTCCTGAAGTTGCTTGTCTATTGTTACCCAATTTATGTCTTGTTTTTAGTAAAAGCGCAACGATAATACTTTATCTGGTACGGATATTTCTAATGGCGTAACAACGCTGAGGAGTACTGGTGATGATTACAACGTGACTGTATCTTCCCTGTTTGCGAAATTATTATTTGTGAGTAAACAGACAACGAGCTAAGATTACCTTAAATTTGTTCATCCTTTCTCATATTTTTACTGGAAATCCGTAATTAGTATAACCAGCGAAACAAGCGCAGTAGCGTAGCACTTAAGATACTGAATCCGGTTTGGCACAAGCGGAATTCAATTCCGCGGCAAACGACACTAATTTGATTTTAAGGGGTTTCCCAAAATATTGTCCTATTCTTTACCCCCATTTTCCTCCAGCAGAGCTGGCGAGTTGTCTCTAATGACGTCGACTTTGACGTAATTCCTCTTTTAATCCCTTTCGATTAGTAGGTTACGCACGAAGAGGGATCTTTAGGTAAGATACGAAATGTGGACGTGGACTTTACAACACCCTCGCTCAGAAAACGATACGTCCAATGAAAGAATAAACGTAACTCGTGTAAAGTTACTATCCGTTACCATCCGCAGCTGCCCGCAGCGACCACGTCGAACAGATTCAAGTATCCAGAATGAGATTTTCACTCTGCAGCGGAGTGTGCGCTGATATGAAACTTCCTGGCAGATTAAAACTGTATGCCGACCGAGACTCGAACTCGGGACCTTTGCCTTTCGCGGGCAAGTGCTCTACCATCTGAGCTACCGAAGCACGACTCACGCCCGGTCTCACAGCCTTACTTCTGCCAGTATCTCGTCTCCTACCTTCCAAACTTTACAGAAGCTCTCCTGCGAACCATCCATCCATCGCAACAGTACACAGTGCTAACCACCCTGATACATAGAGCGTGCGTCATCTGCGATAAGGAAAGCCTCCAACACTAACAACAGCAGCTGCAGCAAGTTTTCTGCAAAAATGGCTATAGGTTCGCAGGAGAGCTTCTGTAAAGTTTGGAAGGTAGGAGACGAGATACTGGCAGAAGTAGAGCTGTGAGACCGGGCGTGAGTCGTGCTTCGGTAGCTCAGATGGTAGAGCACTTGCCCGCGAAAGGCGAAGGTCCCGATTCGAGTCTCGGTCGGGCACACAGTTTTAATCTGCCAGGAAGTTTCAGATTCAAGTATGTTCCATCGATACATCGTCATTAGCGTAGTTGCCAATACGATCCGTGTGCTTCGAAGCCCCGTATGGAACAGAAATTAAAGGACCGTTGTAGTGCGCATTACGTGCTCCGCGGTTTTACATACAGAACATTACTGCACTGTAGCATGTCGTTTGACCTACATATATTCTCATAATCGGCTTTCCCCTTGAATATCAACGTTGCTTACTTATTCACAGAGTCTGCGATAGTAAAAGAATTTTCCCTTTCATTCACGACGGTTATCAAGTGAGCTGTTGAATCTGAGTGTGGTCGCGCAACCAAATTATGAAGAAAACACACAACGTTGTACCCACTGACCGCCGACTAAAGTTCTTGAGCTCAATGGCGTTACAAAAATGACGACAGGTCGTACCCCAAAATTTTACAATAAATTTTCAGTATGATAAAATTTTCCGTTTGCTGGATACTATGTCTATTAATCACTGACCAGAAACGCATTAGCAGTTGCTCAGAAAAACATCTAGACGTGTTTATATACAATGAAGCGCGAAAGAAACAGGTATTGGCATGCGTATTCAAATACAGTTGTTAGATCGGTTACTGCTGTTGCAATAGTAAGTTATCAAGATTTAAGTGAGTTTGAACATGGTGTTATAGTCGGCGCGCGAGCGTTGAGACTCACCATCTCCGAGGTTGCGATGAAATGGGGATTTTTCCCGTACAACCATTCCACGAGTGTACCGTGAATATCAGGAATCCGGTAAAACATCCCATCTCCGACATCGCTGCGGCCGGAAAAAGATCCTGCAAGAACGGGACCAACGACTACTGAACAGAATCGTTCAATGTGACAGAAGTGCAACCCTTCCGCAGATTTCTGCAGATTTCAGTGCTGAACCATCACAAGTGTCAGCGTGCGAACCATTCAACGAAATATCATCGATATGGGCTTTCGGAGCCGAAGGCCCACTCGTGTACCCTTGATGATTGCACAACACAAAGCTTTACGCCTCGCCTGGGCCCGTCAACAACGACATTGGACTGTTGATGACTGGAAACATGTTGCCTGGTCGGACGAGTCTCGTCTCAAATTCTATCGAGCAGGTGGACGTATTCGGGTATGGAGACAACCTGATGAATCCAGGGACCCCGCTTATCAGCAGGGGACTGTTCAAGCTGGTGGAGGCTATGTGATGATGTGGGGCGTGTGAACGTGGAGTGATATGGGTCCCCTGATACGTCTAGATACGACTTTAGCAGTTGAAACGTACGTAACCATCCTGTCTGATCACCTGCATCCATTCATGTCCATTGTGCATTCCGACAGACGTGGACAATTCCAGGAGGATAATGGGACACTCCACACGTCCAGAATTGCTGCTGAGTGGCTCCAGAAATACTCTTCTGAGTTTAAAAACTTTCGCTGCCTACCAAAATACACAAAATAAATGTTATAAAGCATATCGGGGAGGCCTTGCAACGTGCTGTCTAGAAGAGATCTCCACTCCTCGTACTCCGTCGGATTTATTAACAGCCCTGCAGTATTCATGGTGACAATTCCCTCCATCACTACGTCAGACATTAGTCGAGTCCATGCTACTACTTGGTTGAAAGTGAGACGGACCCTTGTTTCACGACAGAAGCTGGGAAACCGCACTGAAAGCGTTGACTAATGAACTTCTATGTTGACATCCACGACTGTGTGTCGCATTCATATAATTTGAGACAACTATTATCTCAGTTATTCAAATCTGTACTTCTTTCATTTTCTTGCGACAGCAACCACAAAAACATTTTAAAATGCAGTCACCGGGTTCGGCCAGACAGCCTTACCCATCAGACAGTTTGCAGATGAAAACAGAAGAGACTTCATGAATCATTTTAGAATCTATAAACTCTGTTGAGTAACAGTCTGTGTAATTATGATACTAGAATAAAATTATGTATAAATGCACGTGTTGCAAGTGCTGGCGTTTGTTTCTTGTTGCATCGTCAACGTAAGGCAACAGCAGATAGAGGCACTGCAGGCGGTGTGCAATTCTCTCGTTTCGTCTTCATACGAGTCTACATACGCGAAATTAGTACTATAGCCATTACTGCAGACGCAACTGCTACTCTCAGTAGAGCAATGAGATATGATTACTCAACAATTCATTCATAAGTTTAAAAAATTTTTAATAATATTTAAATTTCAACGTTTATAAGGAGAATCGTTGGGGGGATGGGGCAGACGATCTGACAAAAATCGGTAACTGCATTTTGAAACGTTTTTGTGACTGTTGTCGCATGTGAAGAAAAAAGAAGGTGATTCGTCATTCAGTTATCCTTAGTTGACGTTGTCTTTTTCTTCAAAATCCTATACTGACAGCCCTTACTAAAGATCCAACCTCTAAATTATCGACTATATAAGAAAATATTTTGATGTTCCAGCACTTCCAAATATCACATACAATGGATTTAATGGAGGAGCTGGAAATTTTTGCACGCCACAGACAGTAAGGGTAAACATTCCCTGTGACAAACTAGATAGTGAATCAGTTTTTTTTTTCAGATGTTTCTTCAGCATATAACTGCAGTTATTTCCATAAATATGTTCATTTCTCCATAGAGTGTATCCAGAATTCACAATAAAACAGAATATGAAACATAATCGATAATTTAAAGTTAGTAATAGTAACGGAAAAATAAATTTTGTAATTGACAATCCAAAGAAAATGTAACATCTCTGAGTGTTTGCAAACTCTTTGTGAATCCATGCTGTCATAATATTTAAATCATGATGTAGTATAAACCTAATATTTAATATTAAAACCAAATTATGTTTATTAATTAAAGTTTGCACACACACGAGAATGGTGGCCTCACATAGATATTTGAATTCAACTGAAAATAAAACATTTAAGCAATAATTAATTAAGTATGCAGTTACGTAGTACAAGCGATGTCCATACAACAGCACAGTTTGTTTATAAAATCGACCGAACATTCGTAGACCGAACATGCAGTTCCATACTGTTCTAGATGTAAACTAAAGATCGTTATTGTCAAAACGACCATGAGAGATATCCATCAAGTTCATCACACACGAATGTAAATATTAACTTCAGTAAAATATCACAATTCACAGCTGTCTCAGATCGTGGAAACCAAATTAAAGTTCGGGTAGACGCGCAAAATTAATCACCAAAACCGCAGTCAAATGCCTTACGTCCTGTAAATGTTAAGAGTCCGTAACCTGAGTTCACGCCATTATGATAAGTCTCGAGAAATTTTAAAATATTTAACTCGGGCGCTCAGTAGTTTTCAGAGTCCAACGAACGTTAACCTACTTCAAGTGGCACATTTGCCGTAAAAAAAAAAAAAAAAAAAAAACCCTCACGAACACCGATAATTTACGAAAATCGATTGAAAGATTACTGCCGAAAGATTACTGTCGAGAAATCACTTGTGAAAGATCCACTTTGCCGTTTAATTTGCTCTTTAATGCTCTTTGTGACGTCATACCTACTATAACAAAGTTACGTGTTTAAATAATGAGCACAATTCAAGGTTAAAGCTATTGTATATACGTGCAGTATACTAGAACAGAGAAAAAATATTAAGGCCTATTTGTGTAGTATCATTAAAAAACGACACGGTATTAATCAAGTTGATAATAACGTTCATGAATGCATGCTAACATCTGGCCTTGTAGTGTGTTAAAACTTAACTTAAAATTGTAGATACTCAACCAATAACAAACTGTGGTTGCTATTTGGTCCACTATTAATATTATCTGAGGATCTGGGACAACCACACTGCCTTCATACCGTGTTGTGCGTGCCTGTGAAATGTGTAATACTGGCACAATTTACAGAACAGTTCAGTAAACTTGTCTACAATTGTTTACACACGTACCTGATTTCATACGACACATCACATGCACATATTGTTCAAACAGATCACTTGTTATTAATTTTATTAACTATTGTAATTAAAAGATTATAACTTTGAAAATATTGGTTCTAGAATTCTGTTTAAAGTAGCAATGAGCTCATCGCCACACCTTTTCTGATATATTTGCTTTTTCTGTGGCATGCCCATATGGTATGTTACGCATTTTTCATAGAAATATTATATCCATCTTCTCGTTTGAACCACATGCAGCCTCCATATCGCCGCTTCACCTTGCGGGAAACCAAACTGGCACCGTACCGCCTGGGGAAACCCACTAAACCGCCACTTAAAGCCATCGGCTGCTTGCGATCTTAAGACTCCACGAGCTATCCAGCCAAACATTTTCGTCTTGTTCACTCATTTCAGTGTACCGTGTTTCTAAAATTTGTCTTATGTCAGAATCAGTCCTTTGTTAAGTCTATACAGGGTGTTACAAAAAGGTATGGCCAAACTTTCAGAAAACATTCCTCATACACAAATAAAGAAAAGATGTTATGTGGACATGTGTCCGGAAAGGCTTAATTTCCATGTTAGAGCTCATTTTAGTTTCGTCAGTATGTACTGTACTTCCTCGATTCACCGCCAGTTGGCCCAATTGAAGGAAGGTAATGTTGACTTCGGTGCTTGTGTTGACATGCGTCTCATTGCTCTACAGTACTAGCATCAAGCACATCAGTATGTAGCATCAACAGGTTAGTGTTCATCACGAACTTGGTTTTGCAGTCAGTGCAATGTTTACAAATGCGGAGTTGGCAGATGCCCATGTGATGTATGGATTAGCACGGGGCAATAGCCGTGGCGCGGTACGTTTGTTTCGAGACAGATTTCCAGAACGAAGGTGTCCCGACAGGAAGACGTTCGAAGCAATTGATCGGCGTCTTAGGGAGCAAGGAACATTCCAGCCTATGACTCGCGACTGGGGAAGACCTAGAACGACGATGACACCTGCAATGGACAGGGCAATTCTTCGTGCAGTTGACGATAACCCTAACGTCAGCGTCAGTGAAGTTGCTGCTGTACAAGGTAACGTTGAACGTTGACCACGTCACTGTACGGAGAGTGCTATGGGAGAACCAGTTGTTTCCGTACCATGTACAGCGTGTGCAGGCACTATCAGCAGCTGATTGGCCTCCACGGGTACACTTCTGCGAATGGTTCATCCAACAATGTGTCAATCCTCATTTCAGTGCAAATGTTCTCTTTACGGATGAGGCTTCATTCCGACGTGATCAAATTGTAAATTTTCACAATCAACATGTGTGGGCTGACGAGAATCCGCACGCAATTGAGCAATCACGTCATCAACACAGATTTTCTGTGAACGTTTGGGCAGGCATTGTTGGTGATGTCTCGATTGGACCCCATGTTCTTCCACCTGCGCTCAATGGAGCACGTTATCACGATTTCATACGGGATACTCTACCTGTGCTGCTAGAACATGTGCCTTTACAAGTACGACACAACATGTGGTTCATGCACGACGGAGCTCCTGCACATTT
Organism: Schistocerca nitens; assembly: GCF_023898315.1. NCBI lineage: Eukaryota > Metazoa > Arthropoda > Insecta > Orthoptera > Acrididae > Schistocerca > Schistocerca nitens. Next base: position 7,767,056 of record NC_064619.1, on the reverse strand, counting down.
CAGTCGAAGTGTTCGTACGCTTCTCAACAACGGATTCGGTGACCGACGGATTGGTAGAGGCGGACCAATTCCATGGCCTCCACGCTCTCCTGACCTCAGCCCTCTTGACTTTCATTTATGGGGGCACTTGAAAGCTCTTGTCTACGCAACCCCGGTACCAAATGTAGAGACTCTTCGTGCTCGTATTGTGGACGGCAGTGATACAATACGCCATTCTCCAGGGCTGCATCAGCGCACCAGGGATTCCATGCGACGGAGGGTGGATGCATGTATCCTCGCTAACGGAGGACATTTTGAACATTTCCTGTAACAAAGTGTACGTTCTGTTGCTGTGTGTTTCCATTCCATGATTAATGTGATTTCAAGAGAAGTAATAAAATGAGCTCTAACATGGAAAGTAAGCGTTTCCGGACACATGTCCACATAACATATTTTCTTTCTTTGTGTGTGAGGAATGTTTCCTGAAAGTTTGGCCGTACCTTTTTGTAACACCCTGTATAACTTCGTGCCAAGGTACGACTTAAACTAATGCATATTTTGAATGGTCAAAACAAATTGTAATCTGTAATAAAACATTTTTAGTATTGAGATGGCTGTGTGGGCACGTTCCAAAAGCCAATAAAAAAAAGAAGCTGGACTGCGAGCCCTCTGCCCTGCTGCCCTCTGCTCAGCGAGCTGTCAAATACAAACCCACTGGCGTCCGCCCCACGGACCAGCCTTTCGTAAACTCACTGTATGTCAAATGGCTAATGATGGGTATGATGTCGAAAAGTAAAGCTAAAGAATACTTATCATATACTAATGATCCCATATCATCACACTTCATAGAAATTTATTACTTTTGGCATTTCGTCATTAAGTTCATTCTTTCCGATGGTTCCTTGTCCCATTATGTATCGGCAGTTATGGGGCAACAGCTAGTTAAAATTAGACGTACATTACTGGGTTGCCAAAGACGTACCATTTACTGAAGCCTGACTTTTGGTGAGGTAAGATGGCAGCTTCATGAAGTTTGTGTGTCGTACCAACACCTTTTTCAGAAACGAAATGGAGTTGTAAGCTTTACGAAGAGCTTTAAAGAATTTATGCAGTTGAGTAAATATTTACGTACTAGTTGAGCGCCGGCCGTTGTGGCCGAGCGGTTTTCGGCGCTTGTCTGGAACCGCGCGACAGCTACGGTCGCAGGTTCGAATCGTGCCTCGGGCATGTATATTTGTGATGTCCTTAGGTTAGTTAGGTTTAAGTAGTTCTAAGTTCTAGGGGACTGATGACCTCAGATGTTAAGTCCCATAGTGCTCAGAGCCATTTGAAATAGTTGAGCTTAACGGATTCGATGTAGAATCGTGTTATGAGAAGAGCATCAAGTTACATAAATACGTGTTTAAAGCAGACTGTAGCTTTCGTGAGGACACTCAAATGAATAAAGACACTTGTTATCAGCGCAAATATCGCGTTCTACTTACAGGTGCACTTCCATTATGAGCATACTGTTCGAAGAAAAGCCGAATTTAATGAAAATTACTTTACAGCGTATCATAAAGCTATGTCTGTTAATATTAGATTATTAAGCCCTCTAACATATACATAAACTATTTAAATACTGCCGGTATTTCGGATAGGACAAGCTGTAATGTAATTATTTACGCCTACATTCAGCATAGCAAACACGCGTAAGATGCTTGTAGCTATGCTTGCATCTTCCGACTGCTGCACGAAAAATTACGGTTAAACACAACACATACATTGGCTACTATGTCAAAACTCTAAAGGTAGTGTAGTTATATCAGTTATTCCCATTTCTCCCTAGTGCTTTATCAGTAAATAAACAGCTGTTAACACGCCCTTTGCGCTCGCCGCCATATTGCTGTTCTGACCTGCTGCCTTCAGTGACTACTAAGTATTGCATTGCCAGCCGAGTAATGTATGTCTGTGGTAAGATGTGCCCAATTGTAAAAGAAATTATCTTTGCCTGCAGACAACGTTTCATGTTTTGTTTTTGTTGTTCGCTCTGAGTGCGAGCTGGTCGTAAAATTCTTTTGAGTTGGCGTTGGTATTTGATACAGGTAGGTACTACTCGTGGGGTGTGGGGGCGTCGGTACGTGTCATGGCACATTACCACATTAACTATTGCTTCATATAGGCTTTTTGATAAGGTTAATTAGTCGTGACAATATTTTTGGTTCAGTTGAAGTATCAGTATGAAAGTGTTTCTCGAATATTACGGGGCACACGCATTTTTCAGACATTATGAAGATTTATTATTGGTGATCGTGTGATAAAGGAGACAACAAACACGAAGTTTGTTACCCGGCATCGACTATTCTAACTTAGAGCATTCAGGTGTGGGCATCATTGTCCGAATCTAACTAAAAATTTCACAATATTACATTTTATTAAATTTTTATTAAAGCAAAATAGTTACATGTAGCATAAGAAGACTAACTTATTTATTAATCCTGGCAACATTACGTGCATCATTATTTTTCTTACATCTAACCAGACATCATAAATATTTACAACATGTTTACATAACATATATGTTCTAAAAATACTTATATTTTATATGGGGTACAACACTTACAGCAAATATGTCGTAAATAGGGAGAGCAAACAGCAGAAAAAAGTATACATTCTTCCATGGAAATTAGGACAATAAAGAGAAGTTATACGCAGGAACATTTAGATTATTATCGCTGGCTGCAACGTACGTGAGAAAAGGGGTAGAAAGGGGGAGGCAAAGAGCAACGCGATAAAACACAAGTAATGAACAGAGGGGGCGAGAAAGCGGCGTAATTCTCTGACAAACGAAAAGAGGAACAAGCAGAACTGGCAGAAGATGGTGGAATCGGCTGTGCTGTTTGGCGGATAGAAAACTGGCCATAGGCGATAATCTTTCGGAAAAAATTATCACGTTGACTAAAGGAAGGACATTAGCTTCTTCTCAAATGCTAAGTGCAGCGTAGCTTGATCCAGAGACGGACAACAGCGACAGAGAAGGGGTTTGCGAATGTTTCTCTCTTTTTATTGCTGTTTCATGTATAGACACAGCTTAGATATACAAGGGACAGTCAAATCAAAACGAGGCACATGGAAAAAAGTAATCGCCACAACTGCTAATACGTTTGTTCCACTGTGAGTCAAGACAGTGGGTGGCTTCTTGGAAAACTGTTCGCCGTTGCCCACGGAACCGTGATGTGCCCGTCCGATGGAAACCGACGGCCACGAACGTCTTTCTTCAGGACTCCAAAAATATGGAAATCGCATGGGGAGGGATTGGGACTTAATACAGGATGTGTAAGGGCTTCCCAGCGAAACTTCTGTAGCGTACTCGAAACAAGAAGCACTTTGACTGCTTATTGGCTTTCTGGAACACGGCGCCACCATAAACGAACAGCGGTACGTGCACACTGAACAAAAACTCAAGTGCGCCAATCGATTCTAAACTGTCAGAAATGTTGGCAGACGGCATAATTCTGTCGCACATTCCACTAAGGTTGTTTCGACTAGCTTCCTTATACATCTGCCATACAGTCCCGATCTCTCCCCATGCGATTCCATACTTTTGCAGACCCGAAGAAAAACGTTCGTGGCCGTCGTTTTCGACGAAGAGGTGCAAGCCCGGCTACGGTCATGATTCCGTAGGCAAGGGCGAACGATTTTGCATGAAGACACTGCCCGTCTTATCTCGCAGTGGGATTAATGTATGAACAGTTACAGCGATTAATTTTGAAATAACAATCCGTTTCCTTACCTGTTTCCATCTCTCTCCTTTTCATTTGACTGCTCCTTAGAGATAATTCAGACCTTCTGTAGTGAATTGCATGAGAAAGTACACCATTGGCCGTTAAAATTGCTACACCACGAAGATGACGTGCTACAGACGCGAAATTTAACCGACAGGAAAAAGATGCTGTGATATGCAAATGATAAGCTTTTCAGACCATTCACACGAGGCTGGCGCCGGTGGCGACACCTACAACGTGCTCACATGAGGAAACTTTCCAACCGATTTCTCATAAACAGCAGTTGACCGGCGTTGACTGGTGAAACGTTGTTGTGATGCCTCGTGTAAGAAGGGGAAATGCGTACCATCACGTTTCCGACTTTGATTAAGGTCGTATTGTAGCCTATCGCGATTGCGGTTTATCGTATCGCGACATTGCTGATCGCGTTGGTCGAGATCCAATGACTGTTAGCAGAATATGCAATCGGTGGGTTCAGGAGAGTAATACGGAACGCCGTGCTGGATCCCAATGGCCTCGTATCACTAGCAGTCGAGATGACAGGCATCTTATCCGCATGGCTGTAACGGATCGTGCAGCCACGTCTCGATCCCTGAGTCAACAGATAGGGACGTTTGCAAGTCAACAACCGTCTGCACGAACAGTTCGACGACATTTGCAACAGCATGGACTATCAGCTCGGAGACCACGGCTGCGGTTACCCTTGACGCTGTATGACAGACAGGAGTGCCTGCTATGGTGTACTCAACGACGAACCTGGGTGCACGAATGGCAAAACGTCATTTTTTCGGATGAATCCAGGTTCTGTTTACAGCATCGTGATGGTCGCATCCGTGTTTGGCGACATCGCAGTGAACGCACATTGGAAGCGTGTATACGCCATACTGGCGTATCCCCCGGCGTAATGGTACGGGGTGCATTGGTTACACGTCTCGGTCACCTCTTGTTCGCAATGACGGCACTTTGAACAGTGGACGTTACATTTCAGATGTGTTACGACCCGTGGCTCTACCCGTCATTCGATCCCTGCGAAATCCTATATTTCAACAGAATAATGCACGACCGCATGTTGCAGGTCCTGTACGGGCCTTTCTGAATACAGATAATACTCGACTGCTGCCCTGGCCAGCACATTCTCCAGATCTCTCACCAATTGAAAACGTCTGGTCAATGGTGACCGAGCAACTGGCTCGTCACAGTACGCCAGTCACTACTCTTGATGAACTGTGGTATCGTGTTGAAGCTGCATGGGCAGCTGTACCTGCACACAGCATCCAAGCTCTGTTTGACTCAGTGCCCAGGCGTATCAAGGCCGTTATTACGGCCAGAGGTGGTTGTTCTGGGTACTGATTTCTCAGGATCTATGCATCCATATTGCGTGAAAATGTAATCACGTCAGTTCTAGTATAATATATTTGTCCAATCAATATCCGTTTATCATCTGCGTTTCTTCTTGGTGTAGCAATTTTAATCGCCAGTAGTGTACATATTTATTATTTAACGAAAATTTAGGTAGCGTGACTCAGTTCTAATATTCCCGACAACTGAATGCGCGAGTAGGAGCCGGCCAACAATGTTGAAAATGCAGTGTGCGAGCCAGCGAGCGACAGGGAACTGGTGCGCGGAAACATTAGCGACGCTTCGCTAACTTCGGTGACGTTTCGTTCGCATTGTTATCAATTTCGATTTATTTTTTGTTTCTGTCGTTGTTTAAAACAATTTAAGTGCAAGAATTACTGAATCAGCAGACAGAATGGCGCCTAGCAAAAGAGAATCGGTATAGTATCGTTGGAGTCATCGTAAGACATCAGCGCACAGCAAACAAAAGACAAAAAATGGAACAGTTCCCTCTTTCGAACCTGCACTGGCCGATCAAAAGGATGCAATGAGCCTTTACTAGGCAACTTATGTGTCACCATATTGAGCTAATGCTTTAGCACCGTGAAGAAGACATGAAACGTACACTCCTGGAAATGCAAAAAAGAACACATTGACACCGGTGTGTCAGACCCACCATACTTGCTCCGGACACTGCGAGAGGGCTGTACAAGCAATGATCACACGCACGGCACAGCGGACACACCAGGAACCGCGGTGTTGGCCGTCGAATGGCGCTAGCTGCGCAGCATTTGTGCACCGCCGCCGTCAGTGTCAGCCAGTTTGCCGTGGCATACGGAGCTCCATCGCAGTCTTTAACACTGGTAGCATGCCGCGACAGCGTGGACGTGAACCGTATGTGCAGTTGACGGACTTTGAGCGAGGGCGTACAGTGGGCATGCGGGAGGCCGGGTGGACGTACCGCCGAATTGCTCAACACGTGGGGCGTGAGGTCTCCACAGTACATCGATGTTGTCGCCAGTGGTCGGCGGAAGGTGCACGTGCCCGTCGACCTGGGACCGGACCGCAGCGACGCACGGATGCACGCCAAGACCGCAGGATCCTACGCAGTGCCGTAGGGGACCGCACCGCCACTTCCCAGCAAATTAGGGACACTGTTGCTCCTGGGGTATCGGCGAGGACCATTCGCAACCGTCTCCATGAAGCTGGGCTACGGTCCCGCACACCGTTAGGCCGTCTTCCGCTCACGCCCCAACATCGTGCAGCCCGCCTCCAGTGGTGTCGCGACAGGCGTGAATGGAGGGACGAATGGAGACGTGTCGTCTTCAGCGATGAGAGTCGCTTCTGCCTCGGTGCCAATGATGGTCGTATGCGTGTTTGGCGCCGTGCAGGTGAGCGCCACAATCAGGACTGCATACGACCGAGGCACACAGGGCCAACACCCGGCATCATGGTGTGGGGAGCGATCTCCTACACTGGCCGTACACCACTGGTGATCGTCGAGGGGACACTGAATAGTGCACGGTACATCCAAACCGTCATCGAACCCATCGTTCTACCATTCCTAGACCGGCAAGGGAACTTGCTGTTCCAACAGGACAATGCACGTCCGCATGTATCCCGTGCCACCCAACGTGCTCTAGAAGGTGTAAGTCAACTACCCTGGCCAGCAAGATCTCCGGATCTGTCCCCCATTGAGCATGTTTGGGACTGGATGAAGCGTCGTCTCACGCGGTCTGCACGTCCAGCACGAACGCTGGTCCAACTGAGGCGCCAGGTGGAAATGGCATGGCAAGCCGTTCCACAGGACTACATCCAGCATCTCTACGATCGTCTCCATGGGAGAATAGCAGCCTGCATTGCTGCGAAAGGTGGATATACACTGTACTAGTGCCGACATTGTGCATGCTCTGTTGCCTGTGTCTATGTGCCTGTGGTTCTGTCAGTGTGATCATGTGATGTATCTGACCCCAGGAATGTGTCAATAAAGTTTCCCCTTCCTGGGACAATGAATTCACGGTGTTCTTATTTCAATTTCCAGGAGTGTATTATTCCGCCAGTTGTATAAACTGGGTAACGAGTACCAAACAATTCCAGCGACATCAGTGCTCTGGGAGCGATCAATCTCAAAGAGACGTAGCTCGTTGTGAAAGTCACGTAAAATATTATCAGTGAAACGACTGGATGATGTACTGTTTTTGACTGAATGTACAGAGGAAGAATGGAAAGTTGCTATACAGTTTCATTTATTTACTTTTGGAAGATATTCAGATGTTTCTCTGATAATCTGTTCTGTAATTTAATATTTCAGGTTCCATTTTTTTAAAATGTTGTACACTGTAAAGAAAATACAAATATTGCTTGATTTTATGTTTGCCAGCATCTACAACACTACAGTACGGGACACCAACAACAACTCCAAATTTTTATGCCATTCAGCTGTTATTTTATTATGGAAAGAACGTGCAGTATTTAGTCAGTTTAATGTATTAATAACTTAAAAATGTAAGTACTACAGAGTTTGTATAATCACTTACAAAACGTTCAAAATGTTAAACATTCAACATTAACGCATATTACTTCATGATAAGGTTAATCTATGACAAAATCGCATTTCTTTTGCTTTAGTCAACAGTCCTCATTCTTATCAATTTCAAAAGAAAATTTCTGACAAATGCAATTGTGAGTTACGACTTACGTCTTTCGACTTTAGACTTGCATGAATTATTATCAACGCTTGCTCGCCACAGACATGTCTTTTCTCATCTTCGCAGATACCAGCCGTTTAAGACTATAGAAGTATATAGTCTACTTGAAATTGCCGTTTGTTCAGATATGCAGTTAGTATTAGTTCCTTTAAATAAAACATCCTTCACTTCTGTCAAAAAAAAATTTAACATAAATGTATAGTTTAATGCACTTTGGCAGTTGACTTAGCCTATAGTTTAAATAAGACAAAATGAAACTTTAACGCATTGTCTAATAATAAATAAATAATGTAGAGTGCTGTGATTCCTACAGACCTATCATAAGACACATACATACTGCAGTCTGAAAAATTTCGAGACTGAGTAAGTAGAAAACAGAGAAAAAATTTACAATGGTGGTTTTAATACTTTAAGGTGTTCTACGCAGTCTCTCCTCCTCCTCCCCCTCCCCCCCCCCTCCTCCTCGCTTTATCACAACGCACAGGACGTTTATAAAGCCATATGAAACAGTCAGAGAAATATTTCTTTGCGATGTGGTTCGGCACGGCTTGAATGTCGGTTACATCGTCAGTGCGTTGAGCTTACACATGAATTTCAATACTTTGGCGTTTTGTGATACTTTCGTGTTGACAACACCAAGTCTCGTCCCCAGTCACGTTTTTTCCAGAAAGTAATAGTTCGCTGTTTCCATTTCAATCAAGTCGCGACAGAGGTTCGCGCATCGTTGTTTTTGTTCGGGCGTCAAAGTGTTCGGGACAAACTTTGCACGCACTCTTCTCCTCTTCAGTACGTTGTGTAGAAAGTGTTGAACACTTGATTTAGAGAACTGAGACACAGTAACGTTGACACGCGACCGCACGTCCTCTACTTAACACTGCATGTTCACAGATGACTGGTCGAGCGCACATGTGTTGTGTACAGTTCTTAGTTCAAGCTGACACCGTTAGTTACCGATATGACGGCGCTTGTACACCAGGACTAAAATCAGCCTCGGAGATTTTTGGACGGACGATGTATTGATTCAACGACTTTCAGGCCTAAAGTTGATTAATATCGACACGTGAGTTACACGAATAAGAAAAATTACCGAAAAATATTCAATAATATATTTTTGCGTCCTGTAGAGGAACGTTTCTTTTTATTGTATTTATTTTTTAAAAAAAGACTCCAAAACATGGCGAACCTCCTACTAAAAGAGAAGGTGACAACTTTACATCATTTAACGCTTGTTTTAGTCCATCTAAAAATTGTGAAAACAGACCATTTCTCCCTGTTACAGGCAGATTTTAGAAACACAGTTGAAGAGATTGCAGCCGACAGAGAGAATTTACACTAATCTGTTTATCAAAATATTCATACCTTAAGGTATAGATAATTTTATATCGATACTTGTGTGTAGTTTCGATAATTTTCTTAGGCGACCCCCTATACTGTCAATAAATTGCGCAATACTTCGTATATTATTGATCATCTGCGGATAAGATCGAAGGATGTTTGACATACAGAGCCACTACAAATGATTCATTCGTTTTCAAAGTTTCATATTTCCCAAAGCATTACGTGTGAAAATGCGATTGACGCATGAATAAAGTTTGTATTGTGCCCACTATTAGGCTTTATAAGAGTGAATTGCCTTGACACAATGACAGCAAAGCATGAAAAAGGTTTTCGTGTGATGCAACGCTAGAGCATCCATCTATCTGTAAATTTCAATCGCCAAAATGTGAGAGTGTGAGGCACTGAAAAAAATCCTCATGTAGTTTTGGCGCACGAACGATATTTGCGAAGGTTAATGTTTTCTGTGCACTGTCACAGACGAAGTTACACGGGCCGCTTTTCATCTGTGAGAAGTCTGTGGCGGGTAACTCTTACCTTGACACGTTGCAGTTGTGGTTGTTTCCACAGCTGAGTGCTAATTCCGAGCATTTCATCTTCCAACAAGATGAGGCACGCCACCATTGGAGCAACGATGTTCGTTGCTATCTAAACAACGATTTTCCACGTCGCTGGATTGGGCTTAGTGGTGAAGATAGTGTGGCTGCGTTCCTTTGGCCCCCCAGGCCGTCTCACCTAACGCCTTGTGACCTTTTCCTTTGGGGGAAAGGAGTGTTTACTCGTTTCAGCTCAGAGAACACTTTAACGCTCAGAGAACCCCTCAATGCTGCTGTGATGGCTACTAACAGGATGTCGTTTCGGAAGGTATGGAACCAATTCGATTACCGCTTTTACTTGTGTCGTGTGATTAGAGGAGTCACTCATAGAACATTTAGAGTGCAAAATGCAAATTTCATGAGCTTGTGATTGTCCTCATGTGTCAGTCATATTTGTACATGTAGTACTTTGAAAAATACAGAGCTCTGAAAACGAATGTATCACTTATAGTAACCGTGTATTATACAAAATATTGACGGACGTACTAACATGAGATTTCTGTTACGTAAATTAGTTTGACTGAATAGTGTCTGGCGAATCTTGTACATCTTCCTTGGTGCAGCCCTTATGCCAAACTGTTTATTTTGGGCGACGTGTTAAGTTTTGTAAACCGAACTATGGAAATGGCTTCGAAATCAGTGGAACGCATGTTCATTTTAGAATTATTGGACGTCTGTAAGGGTTCGTCAGTCTCATGAGGTATAAGTCAGATGAGCATACAGTCATAAGCAAACGGGAATGTATCCGGAAGTAGACGAATTACAGTTAGTAAAGAAGTTAAATTCGTTGCAGGCTAGACATACCAAGTGCAACATGCGACGAACTTTTTTTCAAGGGCAATAAATCCTTTGTAATTGAAATATAATTACAATTTGTGTAATTCATCATCCCTTACCTTAATGTAATATTTCAAGCTTTCTATAAGCCAGTTAACGTAAGACATTTGACAGGCGCTGACTGCACAAATGCTAATTTTTTCGGTAACTGCGATTTTTAGTTGCGATTTTATTGAAATCGCAAATGAGTATCCTTTCTTCTTCAGAGGCGCAAACACTTTCAAAAGTACATCACATATCATCGTCAGATAAACGTTTGCCAGTTGGCTCGCAAGTCATTTACCGAGTGTTTGTATGTCAGTCTTCCTCTATTCTTATATCGCTCCTTCATCCATCTACGCTTCCTCTATCCTTTCCGCGAGCACAAAGCCAGCTCAAGCCGAAATAACAGATGCCGTCCATATTCGCCATGTTTGCACCTGGAGATTTGACATGAGGTTCGCGCAAAGTCCCTTCACATTAATACCCAACCGTCAATATCTCGTATAATGTTATTGACAGTCTAGGGGCCGCTTCAGATACTACTCAGGAGCAAAGCATCTATCCGTTTCTTTCGACATCGTGTCCCTAGTGTGGCTGCGCTAAACTGTTAGTTTCCGGTGCCAGTGGTTTCTGTGAGTGCTACTTTTCGGTAACTGTGATTTTTAGTTGCAATTTTTAGTTGTGATTTGTCACGGTTTAAAATCGCAGTTAACAAATTCACAATTTGCAATCCTCCGCAACGTTAAAATGCGTTTTCTGCTATTTGTTACCCCGTGTTAGTGATCTGAAACTACTCTAAGAAATCGTAGAAATCACATTTTAACGTTGCGGAGAAATACGATTATATCTGCTAACTGCTATTTCTGGTAAGGTGAACTGTGTGAAAGCAACAGAAGTGATTTGCTCTCGCCTGTAAACTATGCAAACTGAATACTTCAACAACGTGCCGCTGAAGTCATTATGCGATTAAAAGGGGTGATATATAAACGTTAATATTGAAAGACAGTCCTAGGTAGCATAGTGCCTTATATTGGCTCAAAAACGACGCAGTTCACCGGGTAGGGGATCATCAGGTTATCTCGTGCAATGTGGGTCAACAGTCATAGCAGCATAGAGTAGGACCACACTCATTAACTGTGAATATGGCCCCTGAACGAAGCGTCGGCGCTCAATGGTGATGTACACACTGTGTCAGTGCGAATAGTCCACCGGCACTTCGTTCTGGGGCCGTGTTCACAGTTTATGAGCGTGGTCGTACTCTAGGCTGCAGTAAATGGTGACCCACATCGCACGATACAACCTGATGATGCCGTACCCTGGCGAAACGCGTCGTTTTTGAGCCAATAAAGAACAGTGTGCAAACTAGGACTGTCTGTTAATGTTAATTACAATGTAAGATTTCTGTACCAACGCACCACACTGAATTGGAATAAATTTTTTAAAGAAACTTGAAGGATACTGGACTGATTATTTTATTCATGGCTATAATTTTCAACAACTGTAGTATATATTTATCAGAACAAAATTCAGTCGTCCGTTGAAAATAAATTGTTATTGTGCTTTACCCAGCTCGACAGATTAATTTTGTCATTTTCAGACACCTACAGAATTCGAGATATTATATACCTTTGCCACACATTTATGTGAAGCATAAGAAGTACTTTACAGAAACTAATTTGTAATTGGTTTAGCACATGTCTATATCTTCTATTAATGTAAATTGTCAATCTGTCTTTACAATAATCGCACACAAATGTACATTTCTGGACATATCGTGGCATTACGCTTCTATGGAGAATCCACTGAAATCTGCTAAACCAATACCAAGTAACGTTCTGTAACGTATTTCCGATTCTTCACGTAAATGTCTAGCCAAGGTCTAAAGAATTATAATATTCCTAATTTTGTAGGCTTTCGAAGATGAAAAATAAATTTGTCGAAACCAATAAAGCATAAAAAATATATTTTCAACTGAAGATTCCAATTTTTTGTGAGCAAATAGTGAAAATTCCATTCTCCCCTTGTTAAAGCCATTCCGTATTTGTAAATTTTCTGCCTTGTAGTTGCTGATAAAGCCTTTGTTGTGTGTTTTAATGTTGATATTTAAGTTAAAAGAGTGTAAAGTACAGATCTTCCAGTTAACCGTTGAAATCGGGAATAGTTTGAGTGCAATGCTTGAAGATGCATCAAAAATTTACCTGTGTATTGTAATGTTGGAAGAAATTATTCTTCACGTGGATATACCAACGGTACTGTTTAACTTTGACGAAAAGTTTTGTAGTGAAAAGCCTCCACCCCCCCTCTCCACCCCCCCCCCTCCGCCCACACCCACCCCCACTGGTATCTTTCGTAGTTTACATACGATACACGTGTACAATAGGCATTAAAGTAGTGTTATGATGAGAAGTGAGTTAAGTGCGTTTAAATATGGCGGAAACGTTCATTAGGCTAGGTCATAAGTCTATCTGTTTAATATAATGTTTTATTTGGTCGTTCACATTCGTTGGCTTCACCAATTACCAACCGAATTATCACCTCTCAACCTAAACTATACCTCGGCCTACGCTACACAGATTTCGGGAAGAATGGGGAGAGCGGTGTGGAAGGGAGGGTGGGGGGGGGGGGGGGGAGAAGAAGACAATGTAACACTCCTCACAAATACGAGGATAG